>NC_080470.1:26577959-26908112 GCF_030265055.1 Doryrhamphus excisus
CTGAAATGCTGGAATGCTAATATGGACATCCAGTATGTCGTTGATGCGTGTGCGTGCGTGGTTTATATAATCTCGTATATTTCCAAAGCTGAGAGGGAGATTGGATTGCTGCTGAGTAATGCCCAGAAAGAAGCATCCAAACAGGCAAACGTCAGTGCCAAAGAGGCCTTAAAAAGTCTTGGCAGTGTGTACTTGCACAATAGAGACGTGTGTGCACAAGAGGCCGTTTACCGGGTGACAAATATGCATCTTAAGGAATGCTCGCGCAAAGTAGTTTTTGTTCCAACAGGGGACAATGTGGTCAAAATGAGTTTGCCTTTGAGTGTTTTGCGACAAAAAGCTTCATCAGCCGAATTAACAACGGAAGACATGTGGATGACCAGCATTTTCGACCGTTATAAAAACAGACCAAACGACGACACGTTCAATGACATGTGCTTGGCACAATTGGCTTCCGAATACCGCATCATCAGCAAAAACCAAAGGTCGGCATCCAAAATTGAACCTAAAAACAGCTACGGACATGTGACAAAACGTACACGAACCAAACCTGCCGTAGTACGCTCTGCGCACTTTTCACAAACAAAAATCCCGAGTTGTATTATTGTAGCCTTTTGCAGTTGTATCTGCCATACCGGGTGGATTTGCAGTTAAGACCTGCCAACTGCCCAACATTTGAAGAGTTTTATGACAATGGTGCGGTCCGATTAAATGATGGGTAGATGCATTCTGTTCGATCCATAGTGGATACAAATAAACAACATTTCGACAACGACGGGGATGAACTGGACAGCATCCAAAGATCTATTGATCACAGCGGTATTGCTGAGGATGCGTGGTGTCTGCTGTGTCCAGAACAAGAGTTGGAAAGGCTACAGTGCAAAGAAGAACATCGGAAAAAAACAGCAGTTGGTCGAAGAAGAGGCAGAAGTAATACCTGACTTGAAAACAGAACCGCTCTAAACTTACAAAAGTCAATGAGTCGAAATGATGGCTTGGCATTGATCCGCTCCCTAAATAACACTCAAATGGACATTTTTTACAAAATTAGACAGTGGTGCCTTGATAAAGTAGGTGGGAGAAAACCCGAGCCATTACATTTATTCATCACAGGTGGTGCCGGGACAGGAAAAAGCCACCTAATTAAAGCCATCCAATATGAGGCTACCAGGTTGTTGTCAACAATGTGTCGGCAACCAGACAATATTTCTGTCTGTCTAGCTGCACCAACAGGGATTGCTGCTTACAATTTGAATGCCACAACCATCCACAGCACCTTGAGCATTGGCAAGGATACCCGTTTGCCTTACACACCACTGGGTGAGGAAACGGTGAATTCCTTGCGTGCCAAGTTCGCGGACCTCCAAATTTTGATAATCGATGAAATATCAATTGTTGATCACAAGTTGTTGACATACATTCATGGTGGTAGGCTCCGACAAATTAAGCAAACCGGTGACTATGCTGCATTTGTCAACGTCAGCATCATCGCCGTCTGTGATTTTTACCAGTTACCGCCAGTCAAAGGAAAGCCTCTCTATGTCAAAGACGCCACTTTCAACTTGTGGACAAAGCTTTTCCGTGTGGTCGAACTGACAACGATAGTCCGTCAAAAAGATAATCAATTTGCAGCATTGCTAAATAGACTCCGCAAACATCCGAAAGGCGCGGCGTTGTTGGAAACAGACATAGAACTTCTGAAACAGCGCGAAACGGGTGAGGTCAGCTCCGCGTTACATGTGTTTCCAACCAATCAACAAGTAAACGAGTACAACCTAAAACAGCTTTTCAGGATCTGTCCGGAGTACACAATAATAAAAGCTCAGGATTACAGCCAAAACAAAAAATCCGGTAAATTAGAAAAAAAAAGTTGGGCACCACAGCAAAGTTTACAACACGTGTTTAGAGGAAACTCTGCACATCGCTAAAGATGCTCGTGTAATGCTTTGCAAAAACATTGATATTGAGGACGGCTTAGTTAACAGGGTTTGTGGCACCGTCTCTGACATTCTTTTCCAGCAGGATGACAGATTTCCCAGTAGGATCTATGTAAAATTTGATGATGCCCAAGTAGGTAAACAAAGGCACGCACAAACTACTAATGAGTCCGTCACGCTAAAAGACAGTACATTTATTCTGCCAAAGGAAGAAAAGGTAACTAAAAGTGGTGGCATGCGTCACCAGTTCCCTCTGAAGCTCGCTTGGGCTTGCACGGTGCATAAAGTCCAGGGTGTTACCGTGAGCAATGCAGTTGTGTGTCTGGACAGGGTGTTCTCCGCAGGGCAGGCATACGTATGTAGCCTTGAGTCGGGTCACAGGTTTAACTGGTTTGATTATTCAGGACTTTGATGCAGCAAAAATATATTGTAATGATGCCATTAAGGATGCTGTAGGAAGGATGTCACCATTTTTGAGCAAAAATGTACCACCACAACATGTGCAACCACAATTCACGATTTATTTGATGAATGTCCAAAATTTGACAAAACATGCGTCAGATTTGGCAGCATGTACACAGCACCTGCAGCCTAACTGCATCGCTGTGACGGAAACGTGGCTGCCAACGGCATGTACACCCAGGAGTGTAACCATTCCTGGGTATCATTTCCATAGCCAACCACGATGTTTGTCTTACTCCAGCAGTAACCCTGCTTTGGTAGAATTACAAGGGCAACAGCATGGCGGAGTTGGCATGTACATTGCAGACCACCTGCACTGTAGTGTTGTCTCCGCCCCAAACTTCAACTTGGAAGTTTTACTGGTGAACTGCTCCGCACCCAGTGTGTTAATAGCAGTTGTGTATCGACCACCCTCCTATCCAATGGCGTTGTTTCAAGGTCACCTTGGCACGCTGCTGGGTTGGTTGCACCAGAAGTACACCAGCATTGTCGTACTGGGAGATTTTAATAAAAATTTGTTAAAATCTTCCACTATCAGCACATTCATTGCTAGGAAAGGGTTCTGCCAGTCAGTCCAACATCCAACCACAGAAAAGGGTACACTAATTGACCATGTTTATGTCAAAACATCACACTTTGATGTAGAATCGGTTGTGATGCCCACCTATTTCAGTAACCATGAAGGGATTTTGTGCTCTTTTAAACACCAAATTTAAAATGCACACACACACACGCACACACACATTCCACTTCAGCATCTTATAGTGTGTAAAATAGGTTCAGGTTCGACCAGTGGACAATTTACAATCCACGAGTTTACTTGCCCACGAGAACGGTGGATTGTATTTGTCAATCACTGAATAAAAGTGAAACCACTGGCCAAAATTAAGATCCCAGTTTCTGTTTAGGATGGTAACTATTTTCCTTATTTGTCAAACCAGAAAATTAACATTGTACATATTGTAAACATGTACATTTTGTGAACATGTACATATTGTAAACATGTACATATTGTAAATATGTAAATATTGTAACCTCTGCATATATTTTAAATAGTATACATATTGTAAAAATGTATATATGTAAATAGTACCTGATGAAATGATCCCAGCGCTGCCTCACTCACCTGTCCTCTTGTCTTGGTAGTTACCGCATGTCTGCCTTAAAATTAAATACTAAAGGGATTCAAACCTTTTTGAACACAAAGAGTTGATATTTTTCTAACCAGATTGTATTAGTCAATCACTGGCGCAAAATTCAACCACTGCCCAAAATTAAGATTCAAAGGGATTAAAACTATGGACTTTTCTGAACACATAGTTGGTATTTTTCTTACCAGTGGACAATTTACAATCCACGAGTTTACTCAACCACAAGAATGGTGGATTGTGTTTGTCAATCACTGATGAAAAAATACGTTTTTTCAGACACGGTAATGAAGACAATGAGGGCAATGTAAATATGTAAAAATGTAAATATGTGAATACTGTGAATGTATATTGTGATGTATATTGTGACTAACCTCTGCTCTTGTCTTTCTAGTTGCCGCCTGTCTTCAGTTCCACGCACATCATCTTTATATTAACATAGTAGCAGTAGAATAGCATAGAAGTAAAACTAATCCCATAAGTGCATCATACCAACTATTATAATAGCAATGTAGTCGTTTGCATGCATGTGAGTTTTCATCAACAGGACAAGACCCCTCTGACGGTGTGAGTGTCCTCTGACAACTGCTGCATGTGGTAAGATATGGAGCTGTTTTCACTATTCATATTGGTCAAATTCTGTTCATGTGTGAAACACTTGACTTTTTTGCCACTTGACATTATACTCATGTGATTTCTCCCGATACGTAAACCGAGCTCCAGACCACAAGTTAAACTTTGTTTAGTAAATAAAATACATCTTGAAATGTTGCCAGTCACATAAAACATTTTCTTTTTGACCAAGTAGCTTTAATTAGCTGGAAGTTGGAAACACCTCCACTATGCTAAATGGGACACAGAATCTTACATGAGTTTATGTTCTGCAGGGGAAAAATGTTAACCTGTTAACCAAAATGTATGGGGGCCTTGTGCTTGTGCTACTAAAATTATACATAAAATGCCATGGTACTTGTAGTACAAAAAAAAACCTTCCTCATGCTGTCTTCTTTGACCTTTTTATATGATCATAGCAAGTTTACTAACGTATTTGCTTTCCCGCTTTCTCTGACCTGTAGTGAATGCTGGCTGCTTCCAGAGGAGCTCCCACCATTGCACCTTGACATCCACCCATTGCTGACGGGATAGGATACTGGTGATTCCGGGAACTGGTCATCGTGGGACTGCAACTGCTGATCCTTTCCTCCACCCATTCTTAACCCTCTGTCCTTTCTTCACCACTGTCTACCTACCATCTCACCATGTCATCCCTCTCAACCCAACCGGTCGAGACAGAAGGCCGCCCCATAGAGCCTGGGTTCTGTCCAAGGTTTCTCAAAGAGTTTTTCCTTGCCTCCGTTGCCAAGTGCTTGTTTGTGTGGGGTTCAGTTGGTTCCCTTTCTCGAGCCTGTGATTCTAGAAAACTTCCATATGATGATTTGTATTGACACTATATGAAATAAATTGGCTTGACATAACTGCTTTTGTCATATCTGCATGTTTAGTACATAACCCCACACGTGTTCATTCATAGTTTAGACAATCTACAATGTCAACTCAGTCTCTGCTGCTATCCTGCAAAAGACTCCACCCACTTTGACCCTGGGTGGACCACAGAGATGCTTCACAGACCAAGGACCCAACCAGCAATCGTGATCGAGTCCACCATCATGGCACACAGGCTGCCCGCTAACCAACATTCGTAATCCAGTCCACCAGCACAGCATACTGGCTGCCCACTGATAAATTAGTGAAAATAGAAATGATACAAAATGCAATAATTTGTATATTCCAAAGCTTTCTGGCTACTTCGATATGTGTCACCTCCCCAAATAAAAGTAAGTAACCGTAAGATAAATTGTAGGATCACACTTGCTCCAACCCACTAACAACTGTTGTCTTGAGGAAAAAACACCTTATTGCCACTTTAATCCCCACTAATTTAATAAATAGGTGGACACCACTCCTTAAGGGGATTGGTTTTTACTGTACATGTAAGTTACATACTTCTCTCATGCACACACCAACAATTATGAAAAATGTCATGTCCAATTTATTAACTACATATAGTATCCAGACCTCTTTGATGCAAATGTGCGCTGTTAAAGTAATTATTAAAAAATTACATTTGTGTGTATTTATATTTGCAATGTAAAATTGATGTTGATGAAAAATTGACTGTAAATGGTTGTCTATATGTGCCCTGCCATGGGCTGGGACCAGTCCAGGATGTACCCCACCTCTCATCGAAATATAGCTGGGATATAGATTTGTCCATAATTGACTGTGTCGCAGGGTGTTATGACATATATTGACAACTCTGCTTCACCGTCGCCGCGTCAGGGCCGGACGCCGCCTGCTTCACCGTCGCCGCGTCAGGGCCGGACGCCGCCTGCTTCTAGACTTTCTGCCGGAGCCCAGGTTCTACACCCAGGGCGCCCCCCTGAGGATGCCTACCTCGCGCTTGGTCAAGGGGGCCCGCCGGAGGGTGTTTACCACGACTGCCGACCCAACCATTCCCTCCATCACTTGGAGGGGTCTTGCTGGCCTGCCGCCCCGGCCGACTCCCTGAGGGGTCCGTCGGCGACCCACCTCCGGTCCCCCACCACCCATCGCTCTGACTTTGAACTGTTTCGGACGTCTGGGATCCGTCCTTGAGGGGGTGTACTGTCACGCTCTGTGTGGGTTTGCACGTGACATGTTGAGTTTGGGTTACCTTCTTGGGCTTTGGTTTCCGTTTTGGACACTTATTTTGTATTGGACTTCCTGTTTTGCCTCGTCTGCCTTCGTTGCCATGGCCACCCACACCTGTCCCTAATTTGTCCTCTATTTAGTTCAGGTGTGCGCTTCACCCTTTGTGGGATCATTGTTAGTTTGTCCGTCAGCTAGTTGAGTTGTGTTTTCTTCTGCTGCTATTATAGCTAAAATAAATATTATTTTACCTCCATTTGGTCCTGCTCTCTGCATCCTGGGGTCGCACCGCAACACAGACCGTGACACTGCCCAGATATTTATCCCGTATTTAGCTGGTTTGGAAGGCATGTATTGCCTAAATGGGCAGCGACCTCTGAATGCCACCAGCCTTTCATCCACTGTGATATTAGGGCCTGGATTACAGAGAAGTGGAAGCTGCTCTACCCACTTGTCCCCGACTGTCCTAATACCTGCCAGCTTGTCTCTCTCCTGTCTCCCAGCCAATGTTTCTTGATTATCAAATTGGATCACTCTGGAGAAAATGTGAAAAGTCTCCAGAGACATTGTGGCTCGAAATATAGTAGCTCTCTCTGCTTGTCGCTGCATCCCACAGACTTGCTGTCAATTCATCCTTTGACTCATCGACCCCAGCCAGGATGAGGAGCCCTAAATATGCATCTAAATGGGTTTTGTCCAACTCTTTCCACTTCTCCCCAAAAACATGCCTCATTTCTAGATTAGTCATTTCCAGAATGATTTTCTGTATTGAATTAGGCATGACCAGCTCAAAAGCTGACTTGATTTCAGTCACAGGTCCATTATCCACAACTGAAATGATTTGGCAGCAAATGACTGTAAGATTGTACAACACAGCTGAGCACTTTGAGAAGAAGATTAATAGAGGTCTTGTTCTAGTAAGAAGGGTTTGTTTTACCCAACTGGTTGTTGCAACCGCAACCCTGCTCAAGGTTCAACGTGACATTGTGACATACAAAACAGGAACTCCAGGTCGGGAAATCGAACCCATGTCCTCCATGTGACAGGCAGAGATACTGTCCACTAAGGGTCGACCGATACATTGGCCGGCCAATATATCGGGCCGGCATTTTTGTTCTTTACGTGAATTCGTATTGGCCGATACGCGCGTGGGTTCGCCGATGTATTTTTCCGCCGCATGATTTCCAGACAGGCATCCGCCGGGCAGCTTTGTGTTGCCGGAGGACCCTGCAACACACCAGTCGTGGTAACCCTCCCCACTGCAAGAGTGGTGAATCACGACAACGGTAAGTCTTCAACTTTTATTAGCCTTTAACAGTTAAACTTAGTTTAAATATGAAACATGAACGCCAAGTGCATGCAATATACGTGCTTGAAAATATAGTTTAGTTTGTGGGTGTGAAAACCAGGAATGCTGCTGAATGCTTCATCTTTAAAAGTGCCTACCGTTGGAATTGGGGAGCTGTTGATGTAGTTGGAGGCTAATATGTACAGCTGTTACCAACACCGCTTTAATGGCAACCTTGGCAATTCAGTCCCATGGTGTTTGTAAGAGTTTCATTCAGCCAACGCCGGGCTGGGGTTAAATGCGTGTCGTGTTATGTGTGTGCGCTCTCTCCGAACAGGCGTGCGCACACACACACACACACACAGAATGAATTGGAGCAGCGGTGTCTGCTATCAGAAGTCTTTAGTGTGCGCAACACAAACTTTAATGATGAGAGAAATGTTTTTTTATCGTACTAAATTGTGTCAGTGTGATGTGTTTTTGTGTGTGGAGGTGGGGGGGGGGGTCTCACTGTGGAGGAGCAGTCATCACATAATAATAATAATTTAAAGTTTTGGTTGTGCGTGTGGGCAGGTAGAGGGGATTATTTGGCATTGAGCAGTCTGATGGCCAGGGGGAAGTAGCTGTCTCTAAACCTGGTTGTTCTGTTCAGAGCCTTCTCCCTGACGCCAGGCGAGAAAACAGTCCATGCTGGGGGTGTGTGGGGTCAGAGTAGATCCGATGGGCTCTTGATACGCAGCGGCTGTTTGCTATGTCCTTAATGGGGGGGAGCGGGGTCCCAATGATCTTCTCCGCTGTCCTCACCACTCTCTGCAGTAACATCCAGTCCGAGGCCTTGCAGCTCCCAGACCAGACGGAGATGCAGCTGGTCAGCAGGCTCTCGATGGTCCCTCTGTAGAAAGTGGTCAGGATAGGAGGGGAGAGGGAGGCTCTTCTCATCCGCCGCAGGAAGTGCAGTCGCTGCTGTGCCTTCTTTGCCAGAGAGGAGGCGTGAAGTGACCAGCCGAGGTTGTCCGTGATGTGCACCCCCAAGTACTTGGTTGTGCTCACAACTTCTACAGCTGTGTCGTTGATGCAGAGTGGAGTGTGGCTGGGCCTGGAACTCCTGAAGTCGACGATGATCTATTTTGTTTTGTCAACATTCAGGATCAGGTTGTTGCCTTGCACCAATCCACAAGGTATTTCACTTCCTCCCTGTAAGCCAGTTCGTTGTTGTTCTGAATGAGGCCCACAACTGTTGTGTCGTCCGCGTACTTCAGGATATGGTTGCTGCTGTATCTGGGGCGACAGTCATGGGTCATTAGGGTAAACAACAGGGGGCTGAGAACACATCCCTGAGGTGAGCCTGTGTTCAGGGAGATGACACTGGATGTGTTGTTGCCCACTCTGACATACTGGGTTCTATTTGTGAGGAAGTCAAGCAGCCAGTTGCACAGGGAGGTCTTGAGGCCCAGCGGCTCCAACTTGCATACCAGGTCCTGGGGGATGATCGTGTTGAATGCTGAGCTGAAGTCCAGGAACAGCATCCGTGCGTGGGTGTTTCTCCTCTCCAGGTGCTCCAGGCTCAGGTGGAGAGCAGTGGAGATGGCGTCCTCAGTGGAGCGGATGGGCTGGTATGCGAATTGGAATGGGTCGAGTGATGGGGTGAGTTTGGAGGTGATATGGTCCTTAACCACCCTCTCGAAGCATTTCATGATGGTGGATGTAAGTGCAAGGGGCCGAAAGTCATTTAGACATGTGATGGAGGATTTCTTGGGCACCGGAATTATTGTGGCAGACTTGAAACACGGGGGGAGGACAGCCTGGGCCAGTGAGGTGTTGAAGATGTCTGCACATTCCTTGATCACTGTTGGAATAAAGCTGTATATATCATGTAATCACATTCAATAAGCTTGCTTCATATTATCCAAGTTACTATTACATGCACATAGATCACACGTTTGCATAACTCATCACATTCCTTTAGACACTCAATAACAGGATGTCTCCTTGAGACATTCTGCTTTCTCAAAATATGCTTGATGTCTCCTTGAGACATTCAATAACAGAATGTCTCCTTGAACTATCTGTCTCTGCTTTCTATGTTGAAACCAGTCTCAACCGTGTGAACTGTTCCCCCTCCCTTAGACGATTGAGACCTATGTAATAGGGCACACCTAAACTCTAATTAATAAAAAGAAGGAGAGCAGAGACTGTTTTTCAGAGTAGGTTGGATGAATGTTACTGAACAGTCTCTGATCACTCTCCTTGCAAGCCTATATCTCACGTCTTTGTGTCTTCTTTCACAGTTGGTGATAATGTTTTGGGTTTAACCCTAACAATCACCCGTCCTGGAATGGCGTCAGGGCCTGCAGCTTTCTGAACGATGACCTCCCTCAGGACTCTCCACACTGCAGTGGTATCCAACTTGACTGTTCATCGGGGCTGTAGCCTTCCTCGCAGGGTTGTTGTTCAGAGCCTCAAACCTTCCAAAGAAGTTATTTAGCTCATTGAGGAAGCTGATGTCATTCTGGTGTGGCTTTGTAGCCAGTGACAGACTGGATGCCCCAGTTGTCTGGTGTTGCATGGGTCCTAGAAGAAGCTCTGAATCTTCTGACTGTGGGCACGCTTTGCTACTCTGATGGCACGGTTCAGATTTGCCCTTGCTGATCTGAGTGCCATCACATCACCAGATTTGAAAGCAACATTGCGTTCCTTCAGTCTTTCACGCACCTCCTTAGTCATCCAAGGTTTCTGGTTGGCCCGTGTGATGATGGTCTTGGTGACTGTAACCTCCTCCATACACCACTGTATGTAGCCTGCTACAGATGCAGCATACTCTCCCACGTTGGTCTGCTGGTTGTCTGTTGCAGCCTCTCTGAACATGTCCCATTCGGTACACTCAAAGCAGTCTTGCAGTGCAGACATAGCTCCCTCTGGCCACACCCTCACCTTCTTCAAAGCAGGCTTTCCTCTGGTGAGCAGGGGCTGGTATGCAGGAATTAGCATAACAGAGAGATGGTTTGAGGAGCCATGGTGGGGGCGGGGGACTGCTTTGAATGCTTTCTTGATGTTTGTGTAAACCAAGTCCAATGTATTCTCCCCTCTGGTAGCAAAATCCACATGCTGGTAAAAATTTGGAAGCACGGTCTTCATGTTGGCCTGGTTGAAATCTCCAGCAACAATAAACATTCTGTGTGTGGCTTGCATGTCACTGATGGCAGGGTAGAGTACATTCAGGGCTTGCTTACAGTTAGCATCAGGTGGAATGTAGATAGCAACAATGGTGACGCTGGTGAATTCTCGAGGTCGGTAGAAAGGTCTGCATCTCACAATCATAAACTCAATGTCCACACAGCAGTGACTGGAGACCTGGGTAGTGTTGGTACACCAGCTGTTATTAGTGTAGATGCAAACACCGCCCCCCCGGGTTTTACCAGTGAGCGCATGGCTCCTGTCCGACCTGAATGTTGCGAGGCCGTCCAGGCTAATGGCAGAATCAGGGACTGATTGCTTACAAAGTTTTAGTTTGTCTTTACTCATGTAACCGGTGGTGTTTGACGCATGCGTTGTGATGAAAGAGCACCGGGTTGCTGCAGTTGCTGCACTTTATTCTCGGCTGAAGGAAGAGAATAAACACGTTGTAGTCACAATGTGGTTGAGTAACGCACCCCTCTCACATGGAGATCATGAATAAAAAGGAAGTAGGAAGGAGTGGCCAAAACTTATATACACCGGAGGTGTTACACTAATTAGGAGCAGTAAGGGGTACACGGTGACGTTCTCAGCGTTCCACATAAACATGACACCACAAACACATCAGGTATCACTTAAATTTAACAGACATTTGTGTCATTATAACATGAACATATATACAATATTTTATGAATGTGCTTGATTTCAAAGGCATACGTAGCCAGTTTGGAGACTCAACGTTGTTCACAGGCATCCAGTTTTGGCTTAGTCAAGATGTGAGTGAGGGGATTGTTGTCCGACCAGACAGTAAATTTGTGACCTTTGAGCCAATGGCTAAATTTATCGCAAACCGCCCATTTAAGAGCCAAAAACTCCAGTCTGTGGGCAGGATAGTTCGCTTGACTGCTACTGAGAGTTTTGCTTGCGTACTTGGAACAGGACAGCACCCAGACCATCAAGGGAAGCATCGGTACAGAGGATGTCCGGGTGTGCCAGCACCACACTTTTGAGGAGGGCACTCTTGAGGTCTTGGAACGCCTTGTCACAAGCAGGAGTCCAATCCTGAGGAGATAATTTTCTAAAAGTGCTGCTCGTCTCCGCCCAAAGCAACCCTTGGCACTCCTCTTCTGTCCCACTGTCAAAGTGTAGAGCGGTTTTGCTATGGACGAACAGCCAGGAATGAAATGCTGATAGTATAAAGCACCATGCCAAGGAAGGAATGACTTGACCTTCTGCTGCGATGGGGTGCAGCCATCGTCTTCCATAAGGTCTGTCTTCTCGAAAGCTGAGATGACTTTCACTTTCTCCTGGTCAACTGAGACACCACTACTGTCCACCACATGACCAAGAAACCTCACAGACCTGCGCAAAAAGTAGCACTCCTTCTGTGCCAGCTTCAGGTTGTTCGTTAAACACATGGCATGATGTTGGGAGATTATAGGACAACCTTGGCACTTTCTAAACTTGAGGCTCTCTGTTAGGTGCTCGCATGATGACTATTAGCATGTTAGCATTTTAGCTAATTTGTAACTATGCATATGCAACTATGCATATGCATATTTAACTATGTCACAGTGTGTCTCTGTGTGGAGTTTGCATGTTCTTCCCATGCACGTGTGGGTTTTTTTTTCCTCCCACATACCAAAAACATGCTAGGTCAATTGGCGACTCTAAATCCATAGGTATGAATGTGAGTGTGAATGGTTGTTTGTCTATATGCCCTGTGACTGGCTGGCCACCAGTCCAGGGTGTACCCCGCCTCTCGCCCCAAGACAGCTGGGATAGGCTCCAGCACCTCCACGATCCTCATGAGGATAAGCGGTAGAACAGTGTTTTTCAACCTTTTTTGAGCCACGGCACGTTTTTTACATTGGAAAAATCTTGTGGCACACCCCTAACCAAAAATGTTCCAAAATGTCACCATGACCTCACACGTGCATCAAAAAGTATATGGGAGGAACAAGGTAGGTGTTGCCACACGGACCAATATTACATTATATTATTTTACATATAATATTACATTGCTCTGCCAGTCTTTACACCACAGACACTCAACAGTAGCCACATTTTTACATGACGAGTTTTCTCTTTCCAAATGACCTTTCGGGAAACAATGGTATCCATGGAAAGGAATATTCCAATCTCTTGTCTACATGCACCATGAAATTCAACCAGAATAGTCAATGGGTCATGTGCAGTAAAACGTAAACATCAACATCACATGATACCGGCTTCCCAGAGTTTTTCTTTCACTTGTTGCAATAACTCTGTATTGTCAGTTTTTCATCTGTCCAGTCTTGAAATTTAGTTTGAATCAAAAACAAACTTTGCTTAGTCCAATGCCGATTGCTGGCCTCCATTTTTAAAACTGAAGAACGTCTGGATCTGCGTGTTATGTCATATCTGAGCATGCGCTGAAAGAACGCACACGGGATAAATTTAAACAGGAAAAGATCACATTCAATCTTGCTAATATTTTATTATTAAACTCGGGACATGTTTTCTAATGATATATATTCTTTTTTAATAAAACTGGAATTGTGAATAAAGTATAGAAGGGTTTAGATTCTGTTTCACAGATGGCGGTAATGCACATGAAAGCTGCTTGCCAACCGCCAATAAACAACAGAAGAAGAAAAACACCACGAAGAAGAACGTACCCTGACAGATTTCCGTTTGAGCGGGTACAAGACACCTGAATTGGATGGGTTAAAGGAATATTCCATCCCTGTTCAATTCTTTCTGTTTGAGCAAATACACCAAATGCAATTGGAATATTTGGGTCCATATATTCATGGCTATTGACATAATATTTGCAAATGATGATTAATCAATGTTAACTATAAAAAGTGATATTGGATAATTCCTCACGGCACACCTGGCAGTTTCTCAAGGTACACTAGTGTGCCGCGGCACAGTGGTTGAAAATCACTGCGGTAGAAAACGAATGAATGAACAAAATGTCATAGGAGAAAAACAAAATGTTGTTCTGGTTGTAAAAGCGTGTGTGTGCATTGGTAGTAAAGTGGTGTGTGTACATTTTTAGATGCCGTCAACACCATCACCGCCTTGCAGTCCAGAGACAGTGCTTTAGAGAGACATCTGTGCAAAGTCCTCAATGCCACTACTGCACATTGTCCTGGATGAAACCAGCCCGTTAATTTTAACACAGGAAATGTATACACCTACTAGATCTACTGTAAAGTTGCATTGATAAAACAAGGCTAATGTAAGCTTTTCTATGGTAAAAACTAACATGATTACACAAATGTATGTTAACACAACAAATAAATTTCAGGATTGTGGCACAGAAGCTGGTCGACGCATTCGTACTGTCCTGGCCACTCACTCGCAATATTCAGTGCACGTTTATGGCACTGACGTTCTTGGCCTACCATGCTGAGGGGTTTCATTTTGATGCAGACATTCTTGACAGAGTTCTTGAAAATGGAGACGCACTCTACGGGTGGACAGTATGTGGGCTAGAACTACGTTTAATCAGCAATCATTTAACCAAAGAGGAAATGCCAAAGATAGTTCACACCGACAACAATGCATACACGGTTACACAGTTGGAGCCGAAACTTGGTTTGGTGAGGGATCGCAGCAATTCCCTAATAGATCCTTATTTGTTGCCACTTGCCAGACAACTTGAGTGCCTCTCACAAGATGTCACTCATGCTTTTCTGCTTGTGGCTCCAGAGTGCTTTGCGGTCTTTCGTGATAGGTCAGGATGCTATGGTTTTTTTGATTTGTCGATCTTCAGTAGGTTTGCCAGACCCAAACAGAACTGTGATTATGATGATATGATGATGATAGTCAACCATGTGCATGAGCTCCTTTCAGATCGCAGACCCGATGCAAACTACGAGTTGGTACCGGTTTCCTTTGGATTAGAACAGATAGCAAGTGACAGACAGGTGCAGTTGGATGTCGTAAGTATTTCAGAGCCCACCAAAGTAACAGATGCAGCAATAAGAGAATGTGTTGAGACAGATCACGAGGAGCTGATAGTACCACCATGCGTCCATGTACAAACAGATTTTTCCAAAGTGAGTAAAACGAGGTGACGGACCGCTATGAAAGAGGCACTCAAGTGCCAACAATGTAGACCGTATGAAGCTTCAAAAGAACCCGATCCCCGTGAAAAAAAACATCTACAAATGAAGGTCAAGTATGTAACAGACACTAATTACCGTCAACAAAAATTGAACAGCTTTACATTAAATAGAAGCTTTAGCTTTAATTAAACAGCTAAACAGAATATGCACGTAGCTGAAAAATATCACAGAAGTCTGACAACCAAAAATACTTTAATGTCAGCATATGTTGGGAAAAAGTATCAATCTGATCTGGCTTTTGTTGAACGACAGAAGCTGACCTCAGGGAAGGGTATCACCTGGATCCAGATATTCAGGTGAGACGAATGTTATATCAGAGGGAGCGGTATCACCGGGATCCAGCTTTCCAGGCAAGATATAGGGTGTATCTAAGAGATAAATATCGCAACCATCCAGGTTTTAAGCAAAGGTGGGCGGTTTTCATGAAAACGTGGATGCAGAAGCATAGAAATGATCCTTATTTTCAAAATAAGAAATATGAAATGAGAAACGGACATTCTAATGTAAGGCTACATCATGTTCAGCGTTGCGAAAAGAACAGTCTTACCGGGCAGCATATTCGGCACAAATTACAATGCGCGCTTCAAGTAAAGACTAAATACATGACTATAACTCTGCATTCAGCCAACAATGTGCAGGATCCAGCAAGCGCTGTAATGAAAGCAGCAATATCGTCTTTCCGCGAAAGAGTCGCACATGGGCCCACATGTGTTTGTACTGTATGACACCGTGCTCTTTTCCTAAATCAGGTACAGAAATGCCATCGAGGAAAATATAGCGACAGTCGTGACATAGTGGCCGCTAGTTTGACAGGTAAATATGTTCATGTCTGCAACAATTGTTCTGCCCCATGCACTGCCCCGCAAGAGAGAAAGCAGGAATGGATATGTCACACCTGTGACTCCCACCTCAGGAGATGTGCAATGCCACCTCTGGCAGTTGCAAATAAGTTGGATCTGGCACTCATTCCCCAATAGCTGTCTGATTTAAATGTACTCGAGAGACAGCTGATAGCAAAAATTATACCTTTTGCAAAAATTGTAGCATTGCCCAAAGGACGGCAACAAGCTGTTCAGGGCTCAGTAGTGTGCGTCCCGTCTGAAATGGAAGCAGCAGTGAACTCACTACCTAGGCCACGTAGTGAAGCTCAACTGCTGCAGGTAAAGCTAAAGAGACGCCTTCGGTATAAAGGACATCAGCATTTTTATATGGTAAATATGGCGAATGTTATAGCAGGGCTCAGGACGCTGATACACACTCATCCACAGTACAGGGATGTGTGCATCAATGAGAGTGCAGCAGCTGAAAGTGTCCTTGAAGGGGAAGAGGAGCCATCCGCCCTGCCGTCATCGTCCTTGCAGCAAGAGGCCAGCAACGCCCAAGTTACGCAGGCACAGCATGTTGAATGTGATCAGGTGGAACTTCGGCCGGGCCTCATGCTCGATACATGCATGCAGCCGCTTGACATTTCACAGGAAAGTCTTTCATTTGGGGATGGGATATTCAGCATTGCTCCTGCCCAACAAAACAAGCCTGTTGGATTTTTTGCTGTGCTGCAGCTGGAGGCCATGGCCTTTCCTGTTCTGTTCGGGAAAGAACACGATGGATGAGGAGAGGATCATTAAAGTATCACCAAGTTCTTACTTCAACACCAGATTGTTTTCCGTGGATCCACACTTTGCTGAAGATCAGGGCTACCTTTTCTTTGCCCAATTTGTCATTGAAACATACATGGCCAATAACAGCATGTCTATTCAGACGCGGAAGGGAAAACCTCATACTGCGGATGGGAGGAAAATTCTGAACCGGATGATCCAAGACAAGGAGGCATTGGAGCGGCTCATACAGAGCAGGGAAGCGACCAGATTTATGCAGCCACTCCGAGGAACACCAGCATACTGGGAGAAAGCTCACCGGGAGCTCCATGCGATGGCCAGGCAGTTGAGGGAGTCCAAGGAAAAGCTGAAACAGGTAAGAGAGAGGCTTATGGACACACGGGTTCCGGAGGATTTGACGGACCTGCTCAACGTGTGCCAGCTGACCCTGGGTCAGTATAAGCACTACGTTGAGAACCTCAGTACTGGGATGGCTGTGCACTTTAAGCGTACACTGCAAGAAAGTTGGACTAATGCCTACAACCCCCATCTGCTGCGGGCGTGGAACGCCAACATGGACATCCAGTATATTTTGGATGATATCAGCTGCATCATGTACATGATGTCGTACATTTCCAAGCCGGAGCACGAGATGACGAGTTCCTCAAATCTGTCATCAAGGACGTGCAAAAGTCTGACGTCAACCAGAAGGAGGAGATGCCAAAGATCATGTAGGTGTATTCAAAGCACAGAGAGGTGCTGCTCAGGAAGCAGTGGCACGAACTTGCAGTTTGTCCCTGAAGAAGTCCTCACGCAATGTGGTGTTCCTCCAAACCGACGAGGACGGTTTCCGAATGAGTCTGCCCATGAGTCGGCTTATAACCATGCACCCAGATTCAGCTGAAGTCTGGATGTCAAGTTTGCCAGAAAAGTACGCCAACAGACCACCTATGCAGGGGTTTGAGTATATGTGTCTGGCAGAGTTTGCGTCTGATTACAGGGTGGTCTACGGTTACGAGAGAGAAGGGCCAAATGTCATTCCCCTTTTGAACGACATGGGTTGCATTCAGAAGAGGACCATGGGAAAACCTGCCATCATAAGATACACGCGGTTTTCCATCACAAAGTTTCCTGAAAAATATTACAGGGCCCTTCTCAAACTCTACTTGCCCCACAGGATGGACCACGAGTTGACCAGCGACTCCCACCCAACGTATGAGTCATTCTACCTGGACGGATGGTCAAGGCTAGGTCCGGCGAAGGCCATCATTTATGAGAAAATGAAGCGGTTTGAGGGCCAAGCGAAGAAACTGGACAAGGCTTTGGAGCGACTCCAACAGGAGGGTCCAGCTGTTAATGCGTGGAACTCTTTTGCGCCAGAGGTGGAAGCAGAGGGCCGAATGTCTTGCTCCGCTGAAGGCCATGATGCCAAACGCAGCGGACGAGCAGGATGAGCAGGATGACGTTCCTGCCTATCAGGCTGACCTTTCCGGCGCCCCAACACTGACGGTCTTTGAATCACCCTAGTTGAGTCCGGACTTTGTGAGGAGGATGTACCGCAGTCTTAACATCATCAATCTATGCCGTACGCGACTGGTGTTTGCAGCGTGTTTCTGATCGCGACCTTGAGCCCTTTCATTATTTCATCTCAGGGAGAGCTGGATGTGGCAAGTCGCATGTCATCAAGTGCATTTACCAGGAGGCCACCAAGATTTTTTCGGCAGCTTCCCGGCATTCGTGCCGATGCGGATTTGTCTCAGCCTACGGTTCTGCTGACGTCATTTAGCGGCACAGCTGCATTCAACATTTCTGGAAAAACCCTTCACTCTGTCTTGAAGCTCCCAAGAAGTTTGAGGCCTCCATATCAAGGACTCGACTGGACTCGCTGGACACCTTGCAGGTGAGTCTTTCCAACGTGGATATTTTAATCATTGATGAAATGTCAAGGATCTTTTTGCATATGTCCACTGACGGTTCCAGCAAATCAAGGGCAACCGGAAGCCCTTTGGAGGGATATCTGTGCTTGCAGTTGGGGACTTTTACCAGCTGCCACCTACTGGAAGGGCCAAACTCCTCTGTGTGTATGAGGATAATGTCCTTGACCTCTGGACCAACTTTCAGTTGGTTCGACTTACAGAGATCATGCGGCAGAAGGAGGACCTGACCTTTGCCCAGCTTTTGAATAGGGTAAGGGAAAAGCGGAAGGAGGAGCCCTTGTATGAAAGTGACCGGGCTTTACTGCAGCAGGCTACCGTTGAAACATCGCAGTGTCACACCAGTACGCTCCACATTATTGCAACCAACAAGGAGGTTGACAAACACAACAGTGCAAATGTGGCAGCTTTCAAATTGAATGTGGTCGACATTCCGGCAGAAAACTACAGAAAAGACCCCCGGACCGGACAATTGGTCATCGTGTCCAACATGATAACCGGGAGGAAAAGAGATCTGCCCGACAACCTGCGGTCGTATCTCTGAAGCGCGTGTTTGAACCTGGAATGGCCTACGTCGCTCTAAGTTGCACGACCTCGCTCCAGGGACTGAAGATCATGGACTTGGATGAGAAGAAAATATATGCTGATCCCACCATTGCTTTGGCAATGGACAGCATGTTGCTTCTTTCTTGTCTGTCAGACCGCTGTTGCACTTTGCACAAGGGCCTTCTCCGACTTTGAAGATTGTCCACCATAACACAGAGGGCCTCGCGTATCACATAGAGGACATCAAATCTCATCATGAGCTGAGACTGGCTGATGTGCTTTGTTTGACGGAAACGCATTTGTCTGGTTCCATCTCGCGGCACTTGCAGCTGGAGGGCTACGCTGTTTTTGTACGGAACAGACGTGTTTCCTGTTTAAACAGGCCAGACACGGCTGCGAAAGAGGGAGGCGGAGTTGCAGCCGTCGGAGGGAACTCCAAGGCCAGCCCCTCCGGTTTGTTCAGAATGTGCCAGACCTTGAATTTTTGGTTGTTAAAGTCACGGTGCCGATCACGGCTGTGGTGGCTACTGTTTATCGACCACCGAACTTGAGTCTGGGCACATTTCTACCTAATTTGACAAGCCTCTTGGACACCTTGGCAATGATGGAAAGCCACCCCGTTGTTGTTTGCGGTGACTTCAACGAGGACCTGCTTTCAAAAGGTAAGAAGTCTATACTGGAGTTGTTTGAGTCCAGAGGCTATACTCAGCTCATC
This sequence comes from Doryrhamphus excisus, assembly GCF_030265055.1. Classification (NCBI taxonomy): domain Eukaryota; kingdom Metazoa; phylum Chordata; class Actinopteri; order Syngnathiformes; family Syngnathidae; genus Doryrhamphus; species Doryrhamphus excisus. The sequence goes on from NC_080470.1 coordinate 26,597,568, forward strand.
AGCAAGGCAACAACTGGCAAGCAGACACTGATTGATCACATTTACATTTCTCAACCGCAGTCTTGCATTCAGTCAGGTGTTCTGCATTCTTACTACAGTTACCACAGTCCGGTTTACTGTATCTTAACATCATTTTTTTAGGTCCTGGTCTGGTCTTCACATGCTGTCTTGTCCCCAATGAACATTTGCTTGCAATGACCATGTGGCCATTTCCTCTCCTCCATCCATCCACGCCGTCTCAGATACGTAAGTACTCCGTGCTTGTGACCTGAAGGCTAGGTATGCTGTACCTCTGCTCATGGGCTGCCTTTCAGAAATGCAGCTGCACACGCTTTCGCCCCAACCGGAAGATGTCGCTTTATTATATGTACTAGATCAGGGGTGGGCAAACTTTTTGACTGGCGGGCCGCATTCATTTAACAAAATTGACGGGGGGGGCAGACTCGATATTTTACACGTAACAGTCCAGCTGGAATTATTGTATCTGTAATAGTGTCATGCAATCTGCTTTATGGGCACTTTGAGATCATTTATTTGATGTAAAGTGCGTTATAAATTTATAATAAATGTATTATTATTTATATTGATATTATTTGTTGTTATTATTATTATTATGTGCCTGTGTCCCTTTTATCAGGAGCACTTTGTAAATAACAGACCACATTGTTGGAATAATTGTACATAAAGTTATCCTATTTTTACTATATTCTCATGACCTATTTTTACTATATTCTTATGACCTATTTTTCTTATGACCTACAAACATTTCGTATCACTCACATAACAAAGTAAGATTAACGCTGTACATGTGTTTCATATCACTCACATAACAATGTAAGATTAATGCTGTGACGCCTGCACTTGTGGTGTACATCATGATTAAGGGAAAACAGAACATGACAGAACATTCCTTAGCAGATAGTTTTAACACCCTCAGGGGACATAGGCACGGGTCAGAAGTAGATATGACCTCAAAGGGTATGTGTGTGTCCGGAGAATCACATGCCAAGGATGAGATATCTACACATATGGATAACATGTTGTGCAAAGAAACTGGTTTTAACTAGAATGATTAAACCCCCCTTCCCTCAGCTATTTGATTGTACAGGGCCTTCCTTCAATAAAAAGGCAAGAGGGCAGGAACTGCTTCAGAGTGAGGTGGCGAATTGTTACTGAACAGTTCCTGATCACTCTCCTTGCAAGTAAAAAGAAACTCATCTCTCTGCGTCTTCCTTTGTACAGGCAGTGTTTTTCTACAAGTGTCGGGGTTTAAACCTGACACACATCAAATAACAAAATTATTGTATCTGTAAAAGTGTTATGCAATCTGCTATATGTGCACTTTAAGATCATTTATTTGATGTAAAGTACGTTATAAATTTACAATAATTAGAATAAATGTATTATTATTTGATATTATTTATTATTATTTTATATTAATTTGTTATTATTATTATGATGTAAAGTGCTTTATAACTATAATAAGAAGAATAAATTTAGTATTATTTTATATTATTTGTTATTATTATTATTATTATTATTATGTGCCTGTGTCCCTTTTTTCAGGAGCACTTTGTAAACAACACACCGCATCAAATAATGAAATTATTGTATCTGTAAAAGTGTCATGCAATCTGCTATATGTGCACTTTGAAATCATTTATTTGATGTAAAGTGCGTTATAAATTTATAATAATAAGATGAAAGTTTATTATTTAATGATATTATTATTATTATTATTATGTGCTTGTGTCCCTTTTTTCACTTTGTAAACAACAGACCGCATCAAATAACGAAATTGATAAAACCGCCAAACCATGAAAATGTCGGCTCAAGCCATGATGCCAGCTTGTATGTTGACTTTAAATGAAATACTTTGGAAAGAACGGGCGGGCCGTATTCAAACACTTGGCGGGCCGGATGTGGCCCCCGGGCCGTAGTTTGCCCACCCCTGTACTAGATACATACACGAGTCAGAATTACTGTATTATCATCTCTGAACCGGCAGTGTTGGCATAGTCATGTTCTCCATGTTCTCCCTATTCCTGAAACTTCATGTCACTTATATGATGGAACATTCTAATAACTTGTCTCTCTCTCGCTCTCCCATGTAGTAGGCGCTGTTGTATGAAGACATGAGAACAGTTATCGGTATCAGCGTTGCTGATATGTAGTCATCAGACCTCTTTTTTTCCGCAATATATAATATTTATAAAGTATATAGTGTGTGTGGGTGTGTGTATATACAGTATGTATATGACAGTTACTGATTTATTTGACTAACTTGTCTCTTTCTCTCCCCTGTAGTAGGCACTGCTGCACAAAGAGCTGAGAACAGCAAAGCTCAAAGATTTGTATTAGTGGCAGTACTACATTTTATGCCATATATAACATTTATAAAGTATATGAATATAAGTGTATGACAGTTACTGATTTATTTGACTAACTTGTCTCTCTTTCTCTCCCTGTAGTAGGCACTGCTGCGTGAAAAGCTGAGAACAGCAAAGTAGTAGTCGCAGTACTTTTCCGCAATATGTCACGTGGAGTCTATATATTGGGGATGCTCGGCATATGAGTATCCCAACTGACTTCCTGTGTGAGGACTAAGCCTGGCAAAAGCGAGGGATGCTAAGGATAAAAAGCTGATAGAGTGTCAGATTTGTGTGTTTTCCAGCTACAGAGGAGAACAGGGTCAACTCCCATTCTGTATACCAACTGCAGGACATGACAGAAAAGGTGTGTTGGCAATTTTTTTTTCTGAATTGACAATTAAGAATTCAGTCTTGATACATTTTTTTTACTGGGTTTGTGCGTGTGTGTCTGTTTAGGGCAAGGACCATCCTTTACACAAACATTTCCTGGACGTGTTAATACTTCATTCCTGTTTTAATACGTAGTAACCTACCACATACATATGTGCACTATGCCTTTTTGTTCTCAAGCGTTTGCACCTTTATGTATAAAGACCATTATTATGGTTTTCAAATTGCTTCCGGTTCCGGTTGAGTGAACGCTGGCGCGACTGGCTGCCACTACTCTCCCGTAACTTTTCTTAAGTATTTTTTGATTTTATTGCATCAATATGGACTGAATGGACTATTGTGTTAGCACTGAAGGGTTTTCCTGCGTACGATTACCGATCCAGCCTCTGCTCCTGTGTTATTTGTGCCTGCTTGCCAACTTCTCGCCTACCTGCTGTAAGTTAGCACCTGGCCGCAGACACGTTGTGGACCAACAAGCTTCTCACCTGATCTGCTCTTTTCTGGAATTCCTCTCGTTCTGCCACCACCCAATGGCAGAACTGATCCGGTACACAGCTGCAGAGCTTCTATGGATACGCTGGCATCTGCCCGTGCCCTCACCGCCACCGCCGGTACTTTACCACCACCCGGACATCGCTATCCTCCCTCGTTGGAAATACATCCATCGTGGGTCTCGCAGGAATTTCAATCACGACAACTCCTCCACAACAATAAAATCCATCTGGTCTACCACTCATCGTCCTCTCAGAAACTCCGACAGGGTAGCGGATAGCAGTGCATTAGCTCGCCTGGTTAGGACGGCTAATGCTAACGCTACCGCTAAGCATGACAATGCCACTGTTCGCTTCGGTCTGCTCAACATCCGCTCTCTCACGAGCAAGGGTCATCTCCTCCAGGATCTCCTCACTGACCGTAAGCTTGATTTTCTGTGTTTAACGGAAACATGGCAACAGCCAAATGACATTTCCACCCTCAACGAATCCACACCGGCTGGCTTTGTTTACATCTGTCATCCCCGTGGCAACGGTCGCGGCGGAGGTCTCGCGTTAATTCACCGCGAGAAGTGGAAAGTCCTGCCGGTGACGGTCTCTGCATTCAGTTCATTTGAATGCACTGTTTTTATGTTCCCTGGACCCTCCCCCACTGTCGTCGCCACCATTTAGCGTCCCCCTAAGCCCCACACTGACTTTTTAACTGACTTTGCCACCCTCCTTACACAACTCTCCACTCTGTCACATAACTTAATACTGCTGGGAGATTTCAACATACACAAAGACAATAAAACTCTTCCCCTCACCAGAGACTTTCTATTATGCCTTAACAGTTTTGGACTCCATCAATACATTGACTTCCCGACACATACCAAAGGACATACATTGGATCTACTCTGCTGCTCTGGCCTCACCCCCTCCAACTGCACCGCCGACGAACTTCCAATAACGGACCACTTCCTCCTCTCATTCAGCATTACACTCTGCCTCTCTTCAATCAAACCTCCATGTCTCATCTCCTTCAGGAACCTAAAGGACATTAATGTTGACACTCTCTGCTCCGAAATATACTGTATCCCAATCCCGGATTTTCCTTCCAACCCTGATGTTCTCACAGCTCTTTACAACACTGGTCTAAACAATATCCTCAACTCTATTGCCCCACTGAAAACTCGGACTGTTTCTTTTTCATCATCTGCACCTTGGTACACCCCTGAACTCCGGACAATGAAAAAAAAAAAAAAAAAAAAAACGACACCTGGAACGGCTCGACAAAAAAACTGGACTCACAATACACAAAAACAGTTACAATACCCACATTCTCCAGTACAAAGACGCCATTGCACACCGTATATCCGCTTATTACTCTGGACTCATCACATCCAACAAAGGAAATAACAAATCACTTTTCTCATTACTCAACACGATCCTCCAGCCTCCCCACTCCTTACCCCCCCCACTTTTACTCAATTGACACCTGTAACTCACTGATGGCATTCTTCAATGACAAAATTAACTCCATTCACCAGCACCTCTGTTCACAACCGCCTCCTCTCCCCACACCCGGACCCTTTTTCTACAGTCAGCCTTTTCCCTCCTTTCAACTCCCCAATGCGTCTGAAATATCTGACCTCATCCACAAATCCAAGCCCTCCACTTGCCAGCTGGACCCCATCCCAACAATCCTGGTCAAATCCTGCCTCTCCTCTCTGCTTCCTCTCATTTCTGCCATTATCCACTCTTCACTGTCTACCGGTACTGTCCCCCCAGCCTTCAAAACTGCTGCTGTCACTCCAATCCTGAAAAAACCTGGTTCAGATCCCAACAACTTCAATAAACTCTGCCCTATCTCCAACTTACATTTCATTTCCAAAATTCTTGAAAAAATAGTCTCCTCCCAACTTCACGCACATCTCACCCTTAACAATCTGTATGAACCCTTCCAGCCCGGCTTCCGTCCCCGTCATAGCACCGAAACTGCAGTCATCAAAATCACTAACGATCTCCTCACTGCACTGACACCGGTTCACTTTCAATTCTCATCCTCCTTGACCTGAGTGCGGCCATTGACACCATCTCACACCCCATCCTCCTCAGTAGACTCTCCTCAATTGGCATCACCCACACCCCCCTCCACTGGTTCCATTCCTATCTCACAGACCGCACTCAGTTCATACAGCTTAAGTCTTTCTCCTCCGACCCCTCCCCAGTCACCACAGGTGTGCCCCAGGGCTCTGTCCTGGGGCCCCTTCTTTTCATAACCTACCTTCTCCCCCTCGGCCATATCTTCCGTAAATTTAACATTCACTTCCGCTGCTTCACGGATGACACCCAGCTCTACCTTTCTTCCAAACCTAACTCCACACTCCCACCCCCCTCCCTCACCTCCTGTCTCTCTGAAATAAAATCATGGTTCACCTCCAACTTTCTGAAACTTAATAGCAATAAAACTGAATTCTTACTCATTGGCACCAAATCCACCTGATCTAAAGTTGACTCCTTCTCTCTCTCCATCAACAGCTCCTTAGTCTCCCCCTCCCCTCAGGTCAAGAGTCTGGGTGTCATCCTCGACAGCACAATATCTTTTCAATCCCACATCAATAACGTCACCAGGTCAGCTTACTTCCATCTGCGCTCCATTAATCGTCTTCGATTTTATATTGGTGTTTTTTATCTTCTGTACAAGCGACCTTGGGTGTCCCGAAAGGCACTTTTAAATAAAATGTATTATTATTATTATAATGCATAATCATGCTGTACCAAACATTTTTCTGTAGTAACCCAAACGGTCGAGACAGACAGCTGCCCCACTGAGCCTGGGTTCTGTCCAAGGTTTCTTCCCAAGAGGGAGTTTTTCCTTGCCTCCGTTGCCAGGTGCAGGTGTGGGTTTCTGTTGTTCATTTATGATGAACTTGATGATAGACCAAACTAATGATAATAATAATGTGAACCAAAGTGCTTCGAGATCACTTGTTTTGTTGTGAGTTGGTGCGATATAATGTCATTGAACGCTTGTAAAATTACTGCTGTTTTTTTTTCTGAAATAATGATGTGCCTTGGGCCGCTGACCTAAACTGTTACATACGGGACATGTTGCCTTGCTACATGAAGTGTTTGTCATTGGTTTTATCTTTCTATATTGCAGAATATTATACATCACAATACTGTTCATAACTGGTGTAATTGTTGACATTTTGACTTCAAGAATTTAAGGCTTTGTTGCATCTTGTTGTGGTTCCTTTTTAAATAAACTGTCAAACGATTTATTCAGAAATTGTCTGGTTTTATATATGAACTTAAGTACAGGTTTTGCTTCCACTGTCTTTTTAAACCGAAATATTCCGCTGCATTCCACCCATCTTCTACTGCTTTTCCGAGGTTGGGTCAAGGGCGGCAACCTCAGCAGGAAAGCCCCGACTTCAGTCTCCTGGCTCCTTCATCCAGCTGCACATGCCTTGAAATCTACTGTTTGGTTCTATTTTGGCTTATGAGGTGACAGTAAGTTGAGAAACCCCAACTTTGGAAATAACTGCTGATGTTAGGTCACATGAATGAACACATTTAAGCTTTCGCTTTCAATGTGATGCCACTAGATGCCTTTTACAAAGAGTTTGTAAAAAATTATTCCTGCAATATGCAATGCTTAATGCTCGGCAGCGTGGCACGGCAGACACCGGGCCCGAGGTTCACAGCATCAAAATTTCCGCTGGAATTTTCTAGTTATGGGCTTGCCCAGCCATACAAGCTTTGCAGCTGTCTATGGAGCTTGCATGCTGACTTGAGGCTCTCTTGCTAGGTGCTAGCATGATGACTGTTATCATGTTAGCATTTAAGCTAATTTCCTCATATCTAAAGGCAACTACACACATGGCATGATGTGGGGACACTGTGGGACTGCTTTAATACTTTTGGGACTTGAAGCTATCTTGCTAGGTGCTAGCATGGTAGCCGTTAACATGTTATCATTTAAGCTAATTTACTCATGTCTAAAGGCAAATACATACATGGCATGATGCAGGGAGGTTATAGGACAACCTTGACAGTTTCTAAACTTGAGGCTCTCTTGCTAGGTGATAGCATGATGACTGTTCGCATATTAGCATTTTAGCTAATTTGCTGATGTCTCAAGGCAAATACACACATTGTATGATGTGGGGACACTATGGGACTGCATCAAACTGTTCGGGACCTGAGGCCCTCTTGCTAGGTGCTAGCGTGGTATCCGTTAGCATGTTAGCATTGTCAGGTTCAAACTCCTGTGACTTTACTTAAATACAGTAAAGTCTCGTTATATCGATATTGTCGGGAGTTGGAAAAAATATCGATATAACCGGTATTCTGCGCCGAACTGCATTAAAAGTGGGCAATAATACACTCAACATTGTTCTATAGTATAGAACAATGTCGAGCAGCTTAAATCAATCTTTGCTTAAGGATTTCAATACCAAAAAAGAACACGGCGAACGGCTGCTTCCAGTCAACTTTATTGTTCACACTTCCACCACCAGAGCACAGCACACACACCGATTCCCGCACTTCCTGGTTCATAGGTCATGCTCAACCCGCCCCACATAGCTGGCCAAACACATGCCTGCAACAGAAGAACCAACTGCGTTCGTGGTTTCTCTCGTGTGTATAGAATAAAAAGATATCTGAATACAACACAATTAAATACATGTATTTGTACGCTTGTGTCTTCGTTGGAATAGGTGTGTATGCTATGTCAGTTGGTTCTTCTGTTGCAGGCATGTGTTTGGCCAGCTATGTGGGGCGGGTTGAGCATGACCTGTGAACCAGGAAGTGCGGGAATCGGTGTGTGTGCTGCGCTGTGGTGGTGGAAGTGTGAAAAATAAAGTTGACTGGAAGCAGCCGTTTGCCGTGTTTTTTTTTGGTATTGAAATCCTTAAGCAAAGATTGATGTAAGCTGCTTTTGTATCGATATAAGCAGACCAAATTGGCTGGCGGGAGATGAAAAGGGCATCGTAGTAACCGGATTATCATAATAACCGGGTATCGTACTAACGGAACTAATTATATCATAAAAGACTAGAAATTTGCCGGGAAATGAAAATAGTATCGTAATAAGCAGTAATTCGTTATAACCGATATCGATATAACGAGAATTTACTGTATAGGAATACAGAAGAGACAGACAACAATATTCAAAGTTGCTCGCAGCGAGGAGAGTGAAACCACATACCCAGTGACATGCCGCTCCACTCTGAATATGCAGTTCACACTCCTCTCCTTTTACTCTCTTTCGGGGGTCCCTACTACATGGTCGTGCAACTCTAAGGGGGGTGGAGAAGGCAGTTGCACGAGCTGTATTTGTTTGTCTATGTGTGTGTGTGTATGTGAGAGCAATTACTTTTAATGTTTTACGAGTTCTTATCTTGACACATTCTTGCAGGGTTAACATGAGCATCTGCAGAGTTGCTGTTGGCGCATCCAGGCACCTCCAGGACCTGGGGGTCACTGGGGGGTCTCTGATCAGGGTCACGGGAAAATTCCTTCTTCAGCACATTCAAACAATTTTTATTGTCTAAGCAAATGGATATAAGGGTGATAACTAACAAAATAATACTTGTATCTACATTTTATTCTAACATTTCCCTCCTGTTTATCACGCTTTTATCTGTTTGCTGTCGCTCCTTGGGTCTCCTCTCGGTTTTTTCCTCGCAGGTCATCTTTGTCAGAAAATGTGCTTACATTTAAACGGAAGTGTTCTCGTCATCTGAGTCAAAGTACAAGTCAGAAACAAGTCAGGAGCATATCTATCATGGTTGTCCTAGTCATCATCACTGTCATCGCTGCCACCTGCCACCAGTAGGGGGTACATTTCATTTACCTTGTTGTCATTGGTGCCATGGCTAAATTCACAGTCCATGTGATTCTAACCTTCAAGATAGGGATACAACATCCACATAAGGCACACAAAAGAAGGGCAACAGCGAGTGCAATAAGCACAGACATCACATAAGGAGACCATTGTCCCCAAAATGCTCTCCACCAGTCACCGAACATCTCAGTGTCAACACCAGTGTTCCTTCATCTTGGTGTTTAGCGCCTTTAAACCAGAAATCGCACGCATCAGCATTCCTGTGGAATCTGTATTGTTGGGGATGGACATGCCACATTGGTCGCCAAGCATGGCGCACACTCCTTGCTGATGTGCCAGCAGTCCATCCAAGGCGATACGATTCTGGAAGGCCATGAGTGACGTGGCATGGAGTTGTTCTCCAATTGCTGTGAGTCCGGCCTCGGTGTAGTTCCCAAGCTTCTGTATGTCATAGTGGAGGTAGTTAATCCTATCCACATTTTTGTTAACTGTTATCCATGGGATAATACTTTCCCTCCAAACCCGCTGCAATCTGATTTACTAGTTTGTATTCTGGTGGTACCCCTCGTGGCACGCTGATGGCATCGATGTAAGTGGGATTGTCTTTTGTTATCCAGTCGGTGTCTGGAACCTCCCTTTTTGTTTGGAAGTAGTTTGGGAGGTGATGTTCATCTGCTTCAAAGATTTAGCATTTAGTAACATGTCAACATTCATAGGGTAAATGGATACTGAAATCTGTAATGTCACTACTGCACGTTCCGCTCATGTTATATACAATGTCATAGTGGTATTTGTCTCTACATCAACACCACACGTCTGTTCTCGAGTACTGTTTGTGTGTGTGCGTGTTCGTGTGTGTGTGTGTGCGTGTTCGTGTGTGTGTGTGTGCGTGTTCGTGTGTGTGTGTGTGCGTTACTGTCTACTTCAGTGTCAACCTTGGCATCAGATGAGTCAGAGTAGGCATGATCCCATCACACCCCACCTCCTTGCTTCCTTCCACCTTGCTTGTTAAGAAAGTCCTCCATCAAGTCTTTGGTCCAAAGTCTCCTTTTCTGCACATGCCAGGGTCATATTGCTGTTCTAGTCTCTCCTCTGGATGTCCTCCTTGCTGGTGGCCATTTGTTGCCACTTCTAGATTCTGGTGCTTGGCTTGTCCTTGCATCAAAGGTGTGATCCTGTCCAGTTCTGAGTCGGCCACATTCCACTTTAGTGGCTGGTGATGTGATTGTCGTTGTCACCATAAACACCATGTCAGCAAACATCTTCTGAACTTTCAGTCTGGAAGTGATCGTTTGCTGTCAGAGCACAGTTCATGTGATGGATCTTCTTCAGGTCTTGGTGAAGATAAAACTGGACACAATGCATGTCTGGAGGTGATGAGAGGACTCATTATGCATATTGTTGTATCAGTATGTTGTTTTCAGGTTGTTGGCAGAGCAAAGGTGGAGGTGTGAGATCAAGATCATGGACCACTCTGAGACACTGAGGTACTGTATGGGAACGAGGACACTGCAACATCAGGAACACCAATCCTCCTGTTACAATAGTGATCTTAGAACTAGGATGCATTGTTCGGTTTTCTGGACCAGGGTATGTGCTATAATCTTCACTGCTCAACACAATGCCTCAGAGTCTAGGACTCTGAAGTCCCCTGCATCACAGACTGGTCTTTACCTTCCTCGTCAGACTCCCGAACAATGACTACTTTACAATGCGTTTGACGTATCCAAGTGTTTCTTTCTACAATTCTTAATGCTGTTGGTGTCGTTAACAGTACTTGATAAGGCCCTTCCCACTTGGGAGAGTGCCAGTGTTTTCTTGTTCCACTTTTACTCAACACTCAGTCTCCTGGTGTCAGTCTCATGTCTTCTATCAAAGTAGAATCGTCATCAGTTTCCTACACATTTTCGAATTGTGTCAACCTATAAGGTTTGACAAACAACGTTTCATATGGACTCAAACCATTTGTGCCGTTATGTTTATGTGTAATTTAACTGGATCTAAACATTATGTCCTTGGACACTTTGTTTCTTCCATGCATTTTCTGTTCTACCAGTCCTCCACTTTGGGGATGGTACGCGCTATGGTTCTTTAAGTCCATGCGGAACATTGTTCCTGTTTTCTTTCCTTTTTTTCTTTTCTTTTACAAGTTAATTTACAAAGTGACTGCTGTAGTCTAATTCTGTTTCATTCTCAATATATTCCATGCAGATCAGATGAGTACCATGTTAAACTGCGATCAGTACTTGTCAACCACTAGTAAAGTTAGTATAAGGTCAGGACACAGCATCCTGTGCTGCGTCTCGTGTTATCTTTGCAGAGATCATTGTGGGAGAACCAAAAAGCCAGGATGGTCTCAGGCATTTATGGTCATTCACTCATTGGAAAACTAAACTCAGGAGGCAATAAAGATAATGGGGTGAAGGAGCAAGTGTCTGGTCCAGGAACAGGATCCTGGTCCATCTCATACACATACCCCTACTCCATCCCATATGAGGCCAATCTACAACAGCTCTGGGATGCAAGAATCAGGGCTGACCTTCCTTCACTTTTAATTAGCTCAATAAGTCCATATGTATTACTTGAAATTAATATTGTCGTTTTGGAAATTGGCCACGCCTCGGTCACAAGTTGTCCTGGACGTTGTGTTTTGCACACGTTAAAAACGCTCAACAAAAATTTTTTGAATAAGAATTTTTAAACACGAATTAAAGTGGGTGTTAATAGTGTGACACATCCCTCCTGTTGAGACATGTGTAACACCATGGCTCAAAATGTCAGCCCACTTTTACAATTTTTTGGCAAGATTGGTTTCTTTTCTGTCGACATATAAACATTTTTGTCCAGGGTTGCTTTATTCCTAAGCCAGTGGTCAATTTCCTATTTTGGACTTTGTTGTTGCATATCAGCCAATATCTCAAAGTCTACTTGTAATCTTTCAGTTTCAAGATGGTCCAGTTCCTTTAGTGCCGCTTGTTTTGCCATTTTATCAGCGAACGCATTTCCTAAGGATATCGGATCAGTATTATTTGTAAGTCCCATTTACATGCAATGCAATTTGTATTGGTAATTGCACTGCTTCTAGTAATGCTGTTAACAATCCTGCATGAGTTACTGGTTTTCCTGTTGATGTTATCATACCTCTGTTCTGCAAAGGTATGTACTGTTCAATGTACATATTGGCTATCGGTATAATTTGTCACCTTTTAACCTTTCATTAATTTGCATGCTTCTGTAAGCGCTATGACTGCATAGCCAGTTATGATTCTTTCCACAAATCATTTTTCTTTGAGGAAACATCTACAAAAATCTCCTCTTTTTGTTAGTGCCTGAGCTAATAAGTCTGGTCTACACTTTGTAGTTTGTGTTGTTAGTTCATCACAATCATGTGTTTCGCTTTCCTCAGGGAGTGGTAGAAGGGTAGGTTGAGCGTGGTGCATCGCTCAAGTGTTACATGTGGTTGAGACAAAAGACAGATGTCTAGCAGGAGACAAAAATGTCATGCTCGTCTGCAATAGCAGGGTGGAAACCGCATGAGGTACTTTCAGTACTAGTAAATGGAACAATATAATGGTTGCACTTGTTTCCACGGCCATAGATGCTGCTATTAGCCCGCACACAATGTAAGATGGCGCATGCTACTGCATCTAGCTTACAAGAGTAGTACGCTATTGGTTGTTTCTTTGCACCATACTCTTGGTAAGACTGAGTTGAGTACATGACCTCGGCCTCACTTCACATCTTTATAATCTACTGTTTGTTTAAATGTTTTGCTGTAATCATGCAGTGCTAGAATCATACTTCCTACCAGTACTCTTTTTCACAGAATGCTTTTTCTGCCTCCTCATTCCACTGTAAGAGTGACATCATTTTTATACATTAAGTTTGTTAATGGTGACACTATTTGTGCATAGTTTGGAATCCAACATCTACATCTAATTAGTGAGTCCTAAGAAGGACATAATTTGCTTTGTTGTTTGTGGTTTAGGTGCATTTAAAATTGCTTGTTTCCTGTCAGCTAGAATAGTTTGTCCTTGTCCTGTCAACTGATGGCCCAAGTAGTTCACTGATTGCTTACAAAATTGTACTTTGTCTTTACTCACTTTAAGGCCTTCTTTCGCTAAATGGTGTAATAAGGCTATTGTGTCTTCCTCACATGACTTCCTATCTGGTGACGCTAGTAGGATGTCATCTACATATAGTAATATATGGCTTTCATTTGGGGATTAAACATAGACATAATGGCTATCATTGCTTGTGAATACATTTTCGGGCTTTCACAATATCCTTGCGGTAGGCGTGTGTATGTATATTTTTCCTGCAAACGTAAATGCGAACCTAAACCTTCTTTCTCTATGTATTGGAATGGAGAGGAATGCATTACTGATGTCTACTATGGTAAACCATGTGACATCTGTTGGTAAAGAATTTAACCATGTGTGTGGGTCAGGCACACAAGGTGCTCTTGCCACCACAGCTTGATTTACAACTTGTCCTGTATCATTCTCCATCCCACAGAGAGTGGCACTTTTTCCCACTGGAAAATTAAGGATGTTCCATTTTGAGCTGCTACATTCTACTAAGGCTTTAGCTTTTAACAATTCTTCTATCACTGGTTTTATTCCTTCATATGCATCTGGTTTTATTGGGTATTGCCTAACACATGTCCTGTAATCATTTTTAGCTTTAATTTGTACAGGTTGGGCACTTTTAATTAGTCCTACATCTGATGGACCACAACGTTATTGGTAGGGACTTGACCATTATTGTCAAATTTTCCTCCTGCTGTCCTGAGCCATGTATTGCCTGCAGATCTTGAATGTGGAAATTCATATCTGCAAGTTGTTCTACATGCTCCCGAGTCACAAAGAAATCTGATTGGATTACCATTCACTTCCAATGTGACTTCTGCGATGTTCAAAGGCAAATACCTCTTGTAAATTTAATTCTACTACTGGTTCATCATTTTGTTCTGGTTCTATTTGTTTAGACAAGCCTAGTCATGCCTAATATGGCTTTTGGTTCCTTTTGAACTGGCCTTTGTCACAATCACGGGAGAAGTGACCTTCTTCACCGCAATTCCAACATCCAGTATTGTTGGGATAGCTTCGTACATTCTGTCTACCTGTTCCGCTACCTTTTCCTCTACCTTTTCCTCTGAATCGTCCTTGACTTTGAAAGAGGATTTCTCCGTTATCTGTAACAAAGGTGTGTATTTTTTGCATCTTATTTTTGTTACTTAACACCTGCATTTTGCATGCTGCATGCTGCACGTGTGTGATATAGTCTGCCATAGTTGCTGTGGGCATTCCGATGAAATGTTTATCAACCCACCCTTTTATGCCAGGATTTGAATTAGCATGTATCGCATTCTTTAACTGTTGTTGGTATGGGCCTGTGGGTTCATCATCTTCAGCAAGGCCGCTATTTAGTTTGAATACCGTAATCATACGCACTCTATACTCATCAAATGATTCGTCATTCTTTTGTTTGCATTGTCCTATTGTTGAGTAATTAGCTCTTTTCCTGAACTTTGCTAGGACTCTCTCTTCCAACTGATTGATTCTTTGCTCCAATGTGGGGTCATCATGGGCCACAGGTTGGCCATTGCCATATGTGGGGCTCCAATTTCCTTTACACAGACACCACTCTGGCCCTAAGGCTCTCATCCACACTTGTTGTACTTCTATTCCGTTCAGGTGGTATGACATTCTCAAGTTGTTCATGTCTGTAATAAATCTTACGGCGTCCTCTTTTACAGGTGTGACACCATCTAAGGCCTTCTTTACATCTTCCTGTGTCCATGTACGATACACTAGGATTGTGGGACGTTCATCATTGGCTACATTAGGGTTCGGTACTTCTATCATTGGAAACGCATCGGTTTCCGGTGAAACCCTAGATGGTGATTTAGGAGAAAATACTTCCCATCTGTTTTGACCACTCAACAGAAAAAGGTTTAGCTCTTGTTTGTGGTGGGTATGGCACTGATGGTCTGACACCGTGGTTGTCATAATGTGGGGGTTCAGCGAACTGTGGATACAATTGTGATTGTCCACCTACTACACCATTATTTTGACTACTATTGCTCACTCCTTTAGTTGGCATAACTGTACTTTCGTTACCTTCCTTTTGTGTAAAAAAATGTGTCTGAGTCTTTCTCCTCATTTACTTTTCCTTCATCTTTTTGATACTCCTGAAGTAAAACTTCCCTTACTATCTTATATAACTCTTCCTTTTTACAACCTTTTTTTTTCTGCTCTATCTCTCGCCTTCCTTTCTTCCATCTTCGCCTCGCCTTTTTGCCTTCTCTCTGCCAACTCCTTCCAATATGACAGGTCATCATACCCTTGCGTTTGCATTTTTTTGGTTTGATTCTTGTTCCTTTTTGCTATATCCTGTTGCAATTTTATTAATTTAGGGATCGATAATTGTCCGTCAAAACCATACTTGTTAATCCATATTTCTAGATGTTTTATTTTGGTTGGTTGGTGCTGAAACACGTAACACCAATCCTTGCAATTTAGTTCCTCCCTTTTGACTTGTGTTTTTCCACTTTTATTTCCCATCTTGGGAATAATTTGGTCCCTGTTGTGATGAGCTTCCTAGGGAAAACTAACAACAGGGTTGTTTGTCAGTGAGAGAGTAATGAACTTTTCTTTGAGGTACTTCTCAAGCTTCTACCCCGGTGAGGGTGGAGAATTCTTGCCTCTGCTTCCTCAAAGACTTACTCTATTTCTCACCCTTTAATATGAAGACCTGTCTAGTGACAAAATCTCCCATTCACACACTCATTTGTACGTTTTCACATTCAAACCCCGAAAAGGCCTTTCACCGTGGAGGCACTCCTTTTCTAGCCTAACATGACCGACAACTCTGTCTTTGTTAAAAAAACTGCCAACTCTGTCTTATTGTGAAAGACCGCCAACTCCGTAACACTGTGGGTCCATCTTATTACACAAGACTGCCAGCTCGTCTTCCTACAGAAGACTGTCGAGTCCGTCTCTTTGCTTGCCAGCGACTAGTATACACAAGGCTTTTAGCACCGGGTGACAAACCTTATTGACTCGCGGGCCGCACTCAGCTCTAGGGGTCAAAAACCCTTAGCGGGCTGCATGTGGACCCCAGGTCTCAGTTTGCCCACCCCTGCTTTAACACAAAGGGATGCCACCCTTTCACTCACAACACAAAGGGACGGCGCCCTTTCACTCACACTCTGATCAAAAGTGTCTTACTGATTGTTGTCGTCTCTTCCGTAGGTATCCCGTCAACCTTCAGCTTCCAGTTGTTGAGCTGAGAAGACAGCCCGTCAAAGGGTTTTGTCTGCCGTGGCCACGGTCTTTCTGTCTTGTCCGCTCCACAACTGGACTCCTCAGGTATCTTGGGATCTGGCTCGAAGAACCAAGTAAATGTCAGGTTCAAACTCCTGTGACACTTGTAAAATCACTTCAATACAGAAATACAGAAGAGACAGACAACAATATTCCAAGTTGATCGCAGCGAGGAGAGTGAAACCACATACCCAGTGACATGCCGCTCCACTCTGAATATGCAGTTCACACTCCTCTCCTTTTATTCTCTTTCGGGGGTCCCTACTACATGGTCGTGCAACTCTAAGGGGGGGTGGAGAAGGCAGTTGCACGAGCTGTATTTGTTTGTCTATGTGTGTGTGTGTATGTGAGAGCTATTACTTTTAATGTTTTACGAGTTCTTATCTTGACACATTCTTGCAGGATTAACATGAGCATCTGCAGAGTCGCTGTTGGTGCATCCAAGCACCTCCAGGACCTGGGGGTCGCTGAGGGTCTCTGATTAGGGTCACGGGAACATTCCTTCTTCAGCACATTCAAACACTTTCTATTGTCTAAGCAAGTGGATATAAGGGTGATAACTAACAAAATAATCTACATTTTATTCTAACACTCGCCCGATATGCGCTCCACAGCGCCTTGTCATTCCAGCCGCTCTCTGTCGCTATCCATTTGACTCGACAACCGGCTGCGGGAGCGCAGCGCACAGCGGAGCCTCTCCGACCCACATGTCGGCTCCAAATCCCACCTCCTGGGGCTCTTCCGGCACCACTCCTCCCTCCCTGCTCCAGCAGCGGAGCGCCGTCTGATGACGTCGGGAGTGTCGTCCCCATGCAACTGGGAGCCAGTCGCCTTTCGTCAGCGGAGAGGAGTCACCGTCCACGCCTGTGGCTGTGCCTGTACTGTGGGAGTCCTACACACAATTTCCCGCTGTCCAGTTCGCCCAGCACGCCAACACTCTTCCTCCACCAGGGATATTCCCCAGCTGCTGGCACTGCCCGCTCCAACCACACCGGCTGCATCATCCGCTTTGGTGGGCCGACTTCAGGTGGAAGGTACGATATCCTGGGCGGGGGAAGCTTCTCCTACCACAGCATTAATTGACTCTGGGGCAGACGAGAACTTCATTGATAGCGGACTGGTCAGTTCTCTCAACATTCCTACTGTTGAGCTTGTCCCCCACAAGAATGTCCGCTCGCTAGATGAACATCACCTGGCATGCATTACGCATCAGACGTGCACCATATCCTTGGTGCTGTCGGGTAACCACCACAAGGTCACTATTTTTTTTTTATGCCCTCTCGCTCAGCTCTGTTAGTACTCGGCCTCCCCTGGCATCATGTGCGTGTGTTGTGATTGTGATGTTTTGTCATTCAGCGCCACTTTGCAGAGGCACATCCACTCGACAATTTAATTTGTTCTCCGATGGTGTTTCCCAATGTGGCATTGGTGGTTCAGTGGTAGAATTCTCGCTTGCCAAGCGGGGGGCCCGGGTCCGATTCCCGGCCAATGCAGTATATCTCAGCTTGTACCTTTCTTTAGAGCTCATGTTGAAAAAGTACAAAGGCTCTTTTCCTGCGAAAGGGCAGTATTCAGAATGACACCTGAAACGTAACAGACCGGACCACCCGAGAATTAAGGTGGACAGCACTTAGTGAAACCTGACTGCAGTCATGCTGTTGTAGTCTCTGTCGCGCAATTGGTCAGCACATTTGGCTGTAAACTGAGAGGTTGGTGGTTCGAGCCCACCCAGGGACTCTCAATTCACACATTTGTTGGACTTTGGACTCCCTCCCTTGTATGAACATTTTTCCCCATTGGCGAACTGTTTTTGTGTTGGTGCCAGATGCACTGCTGGCACTGTGGCTAAGCTGGTCAAAGTGCCTGTCTAGTAAACAGGAGATCCTGGGTTCAAATGCCAGCAGTGCCTGGGTGCTTGGTCAGTGAAACTTTGGCAGCTGATTTGTGAACCATGTACTTCTTTTTGTCACTTGCCCTTCAAGAACGAATTGACGTTGCATCCACAGCTGACGTGATTCTTGTGGATCCCATTACGCCAGAAGGTGCTTGAATCCAAAGAGTATGACATTGTGATGTGTTGTCATTCAGCGCCACTTTGCAGAGGCTCATCCACTTGACAGTTGAATTTTTTTTCTCTTACAGTGTGTCCCCACGTGGCATTGGTGGTTCAGTGGTAGAATTCTCACTTGCCAAGCGGGGGCCGCGCGGGGCCGCGCGCGTGTTGTTGACATTTGCTGCCAGCCAATCAGGATGCGACACAGACGTCAGACAAGCAAAGAGACTCGCCTGCCACGCGGGCATGATTACCATTACCATCTATCAGGGATGGCAACTGAATTAAGAATCAATGCCAGAAACCTGCCACAGGATTTCAGATAATGTTTTGATGCAGACTGGTCATGATGCATCTGATTAATTCAATTCATTAATTAATTAAAATTAATTAAACCACTACCTGTGAGAGGTAAGGTACACCATTGCACTAAAGATTGATAGAATAGTTAGTAATGGAGTTAGTAGTGAATAACTAACAATGCTTGTGGGGATTTGTTTGGTTTTGGACATCTTTCAGATAAATAAACATGCAAACTGACCCGGGAACATCATGGCTGTTCCTGGCAAATGAACATAACAGGAGGGTTAAGATGACTACACTTCCAAAGTTCTCAGCTATGACTGAACCTCTCGCTCCTTTGTTCCCCGAGAAACTAGGTTGGGTGTGGAATTGATCAAACATCAAGAAGACCACATCAATTTAAAAAAAATAAAAAGTGATATCTTGGCAGAAAAAGGCCCGGTTAGCTCAGTCGGGAGAGCATGAGACTCTTAATCTCAGGGTAGTGGGTTCGAGCCCCACATTGGGCGGTTCAGCTCTTTTGGTGATACATCTTAAAGATTTCTTTCCTGTGGAAAATTCTGCAACATGCGGAAAACATTTCATTCTTGTAGGACCACAAATGGTAGAGCGCTCACTTCGCATGTGAGATGAAGTGGAATCGATGCCTGCCTGCAAAAAGCATTCTCAATCTCCCACATCGTACCGGATGCTTGGATTAATTGCATTCTAATGATGTTTCCTAAAAAGACAGGTGGTGTCAAAACTGGCGCATTAGTATAGTCCGATGAGGATGGGATTCGAACCCATGCGTGCAGAACACAATGGCTTAGCAGTCCATCACCTTAACCTCTCGGTCACCTCATCTCCTTTGTGGACATGGTCTTGTTGACTCAAAATGACACATCTTAATTAGTGTTTTGGTGTTGCAGAAATTGTGGCAGCCTTCCTGTGCAGCGGGGGGATTTAACTCAAAGGCTAGAGTTCTTGCTCTACATGCAAGAAATAGCGGGTTTGATACCCGTATTGTCGAAATGATATGTTATGGCTTTTTCGCCAACAAAAGCGTTCTTGATCTCCGACATCGTACCTTATACTTTGATTCATTGCATGCTAATAATGTTTACTAAAAATACAGGTGTGGTCAAAACTAGTGTATTTTTACATCACCACACTTCAAGTGGACAGACAATCTTGTCTTTTCAGACAATACAATTACAAAAGCAACACACACCTGCCATGACCCTGAATCGGCCGGGGTTGTTGCGGCCACAACACAGAGTAGGAACCACTATACAATTACGGCTGTGAGCTATGCTTTTCTGGGCAAGAACCATAAACTCAGACTTGGAGGTGCAGATTGCTCATTCCAGCTGGTTCTTTTTCGTCTGCGAGCAAAGCTTGAATTTCATGTGGGTGTTGTCCTGGCGGGAGAAACATTTTAGCTCGTGTCGGCATGGCTACCGTGACAAAAGCCCATTTTCCTTTCCAGTAAATGTGTATCAGCTGAACACTTTGCAGACCTAATGCTGTGAACATTTGCGCGAACTCAAGGTCGGGTTTGTGTCTGATTGTAACATGATATGCATCAGGATTCTGTATGTCACCTCCCAACTGCACTTGTCTGGTCTTAATATGTCATTGGCTGTGTTGTCGTGATCGATTTTGATGAAATCAAGAGAACAAAGTCACCCCTTTACAAACTATTTGCCAACTCACGATGTAAACAGCAATTGTGCTGAAAACTGGGATTGAACCAGGGACCTTTAGAGATTCAATCCAACGCTCTCCCAACTGAGCAATTTCAGCTGCAAAGGGGTTTCTCTGCTTTTTCAGTCTGGGCTAAAAGTGGGGGTAGGGTGAAGCTGTGTCTGTGCCACGTACTATGTTGCTGTGTACCTGGTCCAGTGTGTTCTCATCTTGGGTTGGAATGTCCCCATGCTGGTAAAGGGTGGGGAATACAGTCCGTCGATGAGGATAAGCGGTACAGTGGAGTTCACTGGTTGAAGTCGCCAGGTACCATAAAAATGGCAATGGGCCACGGGGGTGTTCTGAATTCCTCTTTGGCAGAATTGGCTAAATGGCCGTACAAAAAGCACCATACTTGGAGCCTGTGGTCAATGTCAACAGTTGGGCTAATTCAGTTCCGTTGAGACGGTGATTATGTACCAAGTCAGTTATGTCAGTCAGGATTTGGTCAAGGTTGTTGTGTGGTTTTGGCATGGATAAGGCTATTTATCTAAATTTAGGAGGAGTCCATGGTCTGTAAACATACTGAGATACTCCCCCTGCTGTTGCGGAACTTGCAGGAACTTGCAAATTTTCCCACTGAGGGGTGAATAAAGGCATATCTTATCTTCTACCATAGGGTAGGCTTCTCCTTCTACTTCAAAGGGTAGGTTTTGGCAAGAAGTAGGATTCTTAATCCTACTTCTTGCCATTAATGCTTTCCCGAGTTCCAACATTTCCTTGGGAGCGAGTTTGATAACCTCGGGGTGTGGACATACTCGTTGATATGCCAACGAGGCTGGGAGGATTCCAACTATGGTCTTTTGGTTTTAGTTTTAGTCATTTAATTGAGTCGAGTCAATAGTTCCCCAAGAGAGGGTGGACATGGGTGTCTGTTCAGGGGCGGTTGCAGAGTGATCATAAATTGGAAATGTCGGGTACAAAGATGTTGCCTGAGTCGGAGACTGTAGAACTACAGATGACTGAAAGTCTCACTCCTTCTGAAACAAGGTTGTCTGTGGAATTGATCAAACATCAAGATGGCCACATCGATAAAAAAGAAAAACAAAAAATTATATCTACAGCAGAAAAAGGCCTGGTTAGCTCAGTGGGTAGAGCATGAGACTCTTACTCTCAGGGTCCTGGGTTTGAGACCCACATTGGGTGTGCATGTGAGGAAGACACTTGGTTTGTGTGCGGGGCTACACAAGCCTTTCCAGTTCCAGTTAAAAGGTAGGCACCTCAGGCGGGCATTGGTGGTTCAGTGGTAGAATTCTCGCTTGCCAAGCGGGAGGCCCGGGTCTGATTCCCGGGCCTCCCTCTAAGCTTTTACCCAGAGCTCATGTTGAAAAAGGACAAAGGCTCTTTTCCTGCCAAAGGGCAGAATTCAGAATGACACCTGAAAAGTAACAGACCAGACCACCTGAGAGTTAAGGTGGACAGCACTTGAGTATTTGCAACTTTCTGTCAAAAGTGGAAACTTACTGAAACCTTACTGCAGTGATGCGGATGTAGTCTCTATGCAGCAATTGGTCAGCGCGTTCGGCTGTTAACTGAGAGGTTGGTGGTTCGAGCCCACCCAGGGCCGCTCAATTGACACATGTGTTTGGCTTTGGGCTCCCTCCCTTTTATGAACATTTTTCCCCATTGGTGAACTGTTTTTGTGTCGGTGCCAGATGCACAGGATTTCCTTTTTTACTAAAGGCATCATTGTCAAGTTTGCATGCTTCGCAGGCACTATGCTTTAGTTGGTCAAATTACATGCCTAGCAAAGAGGGGCTCATTGGTTCTAATTCCAGCAGTCCTCTACTGGTATTTCCATGACTCTGGTTTTCATACTTTTTATCAGAGGTCATGTTGAAGAACAAAGACTGTTTTCTGGAGAAACGCAAGACCCCAGAATGCAATAGGTCTGCTTTGTATACTTTTCAGCAGTGGTCATTTTGAAAAGCACCCCTGGTTTACTGCCCATGAGGAGCAGCCTCGGCCACTTTAGAATGAAGGGTGACGCCACTTCAAGATGCAAGAAGCTGTCAGAAGTGGGACTCAAACCGACGCCTCATTAGAGACTGCAACCTGAATGCAGCACCAAACTTCAGGTTCAGGTTCAAACTCCTGTGACACTTTAATTACAGAAGAGACAGACAACAAAATTCAAAATTTCTCGCAGCGAGAAGAGTGAAAAAACAAACCCAGTGACATGCCGCTCCACTCTGAGGATGCCATTCATGCTCCTCTCTTTTTATTTTCTTTAGGAGGTCCCTAATACATGGTTGTGCAACTCTAAGGGGAGGGGGAAGCAAGCAGTTGCACGAGCTGTACTTGTTGTCTGTGTGTGTGTGTGTATGTGAGAGCAATTACTTTTTGTGTTCTTATGTGTTCTTATCTTGGCGCATTTTGCATGATGAACAGGAACATCTTCAAGGTAGCTACTGATATTCCCAGGCACCTGCAAGATTAGTGGTGCTGGGAGTTGCTGGTCAGCGTCTTGGAATGCTGCTTCAAAACACTCAAGACTATTGTCTATTGTCTAAGCAAACGGATATAAGGGTGATAACTTAACACTATAATAATTGAATTTACTTTTTATTCTAACAGTTAGTCCAGATTAACAGCCTAGTTATTTGTGTCAGTCCCAGGGACCGTTTCTAGACCCTTGTGTGACACTTGTGGAGAGCCCTTGCATTCTTCCCAATTGGTAAACCCTTTGTATCGGTGCCAAATATACGGGATTCTCCCCCTGCTGACCGAATGACACACGACAAATGGCATCATCTCAGCGTTGGAGCAGTTTATGTCTAGAAGAGTAAAGGCAGCATTGCCAGGGTGACTTACTCGGCTGGCGCTGTGGCTTAGCTGGTCAAAGTGCCTGTCTTGTAAACAGGAAATCCTGGGTTCAAATCCCAGCAGTGCCTGGCTGCTTAGTCCGTGAAACTTTGGCAGCTGATTTCTGACCCACGTACCTCTTTTTGTCACTTGCCCTTCAAAAACGAGTCAATGGTGCATCCACAGCTGACATGATTGTTGTGGATCCCGTTACGCCAGAAGGTGCTTGAATCCAAAGAGTATGACATTGTGATGTTTTGTCATTCAGCGCCACTTTGCAGAGGCTCATCCACTTGATAGTTTAATTTTTTTCTCTTACAGTGTGTCCCCACGTGGCATTGGTGGTTCAGTGGTAGAATTCTCACTTGCCAAGCGGGGGCCGCGCGTGTGGTGTTGACATTTGCTGCCAGCCAATCGGGATGCAAGAGAGACGTCGGAGAAGCAGAGAGACTTCAGAGAAATGAATTCAGGTTTTCAAATCCCGTCTAAGTCATCAGTCAAGTGACTGTTTTCTTCTCCACAATATTATTGTTTTCCAATTAATCCCTATATCATTACAAACTATTCCTATCAGGCTTATATTGATACCAGTGCTTGAAATAAAATACAAAATCAATGCAATGTCATTCATTCATTTTCTACCGCTTTTCCTCACAAGGGTCGCGGGGGGTGCTGGAGCCTATCCCAGCTGTCTTCGGGCGAGAGGATCAATGCAATGTAACAAAGAATATTTATTTATCAGGGTACCACACTCAAGAACACTCTCAATAATAAAAAATAAATAATAATCTACATGTAAGCAGTTATGAATAATAAATATACGTATTGTTCACTTATTTTGCCGTCTTTGTTTCTCCTTTTCATAGAAAGGAGAAATACCCTCCCTCCAGTCTTCACTGGTCCAGTGTGGGCAGCAGTTGGAGAAGTTTGGATGGACAATCTTTTTTGGGCTCTTGGCAAATAAAACCATGAAACACACATTTGTAATTTGGTTCAAACAAGATGCAACTATGAGAACAAAGGGACACATGATTAAGTTTTTACCTGGCTTTGCTTTGGCTGAAGCTGTTGCTAATGTAATGTAACTGTTGCTAATGCTAATAGGTATACTACGTGTAATAGGTATACTGCGGCGGTCGTAAATAACGAACAATAGCGGAAGTGGCACCGCCACACCACAAACAGCCACATAAAAACATGAAAGCAGAACAGTTCAAAGACAAAATATTTTCAAGTATTTGTGCTGTTTTCTTTTACTGTAGTTTTGTCCGTCTCGTCGCTCGCTCGCTCGGAAAAAGCAATTGTGCTGTTTATTACCCGAAGTTCAACATGGATGGAGGAAAAAGCGGCCACAGCGCCACTCCTGGACAAAAGTATATTACATTCATAATGGGCTTTCGCTATAATTGGAAATGAATGGGGAATGTTTCGGTCGTTTCAGCAGACCCGGAGACCCGGGTCCGATTCCGAATGCAACAGGGCTGTTTTTATACCTTTCATCGGTGTAAAAAAATGCAAAGACCGTTTTCGGGACCAACACATGACCTCTGAATTTGATCAGAAATGTCACACCTCTCCACCTCCACATCCATCAATCTTCCTCCGCTTATCCAGGTCCAGGTCGCGGGGGGCAGCAGTCTTGGTAGGGAAGCCCAGATTTCCCGGTCCCCGGCCACCTCCTCCATCTCCACCGGGAGGACACCAAGGTGTTCCCAGGCCAGCTGTGAGACATAATCCCTCCAGCGTGTCCTAGGTCTGCCCCGGGGCCTTTTCCCGGCTGGGTATGCCCGGAACACCTCACCAGGGAGGCGTCCGGGAGGCATCCGGACTAGATGCCCGAGCCACCTCAACTGACTCCTCTCGATGTGAAGGAGAAGCAGCTCTACTCTGAGCGCTCCCGGATGACTGAGCTCCTCACCCTATCTCTTAGGATGAGTCCAGCTACCCTACGGAGGAAACTCATTTCAGCTGCCTGTATCCGAGATGTCATTCTTTCGGTCATGACCCAAAGCTCATGACCATAGGTGAGGGTGGGAACATAGATCGACCGGTAAATTGAGAGCTTTTTTAACCACGACGGTCTGTTACAGCGACCACATTACTGCCGAGGCTGCGCCGATCCATCTGTCGACCTCACGCTCCCACTTTCCCTCACTCGTGACCATACCTAAGATACCTAAACTCCTCCACCTGGGGTAGGACCTCATTCCCAACCCGGAGGGAGCACTCCACCCTTTTACGACTGAGAACCACGGCCTCTGATTTGGAGGTACTGAGTCTCATCCCAGACGCTTCGCACTCAGATGCAAACCGTCCCAGTAAGCGCTGAAGGTCACAGCCCGTAGAGGCCATAAGAACCACATCATCTGCAAATAAGAGAGATGAGATTTTAAGGCCCCTGAAACAGATTCCCTCAACACCTTGGCTGGTTCCGGGACTTGTTGATGAGGCTGACAGCAGACGGGAAGAAACTGTTCTTGTGGCGTGAGGTTTTGGTCCTGATGGACCGCAGCCTCCTCTCAAAGAGACTGTGTCCGGGTTGAGAAGGATCGGCCACAATCCTTTTCTGCACGCCTTAGGGTCCTGGAGGCGTACAGATCCTGGAGGGACGGGAGATTGCAGGAGGTGAGGATGGACTCAATGATGGAGCTGTAGAAGTGCACCAACATTGTCTTTGGCAGGATGAATTTCTTCAGCTGCCATAGGAACGTAGGAAGTACATCCTCTGCTGTGCCTTCTTGATGAGGGAGCTGATGTTCGGCTCCCACTGGAGGTCCTGGGAGATGAGATGATGCGGAAGGACTCCACAATGTCAATCATAGAGTCACAGAGGGTGATGGGGACAGGAGAGGCTGAGTTCTTCCTGTTGTCCACAACCATCACCACTGTTTTTAGGGCGTTGAGCTCCAGGTTGTTCAGGTTGCACCAAGTCACCAGATGGTCAACCTCTCACCTGTAGGCAAACTTGTCGCCGTCAGAGATGAGTCCGATGAGGGTGGTGTCGTCCGCAGACTTCGGGAGCTTGACAGACTGGTGACTGGAGGTGCAACTGTTTGTGTACAGGGAGAAGAGCAGAGGAGAAAGAACGCAGCCCTGGGGGGATCAGGTGCTGACGGTTTTTGTATCTGAGATGTGTTTCCCCAGCTTCACGCACTGTTTCCTGTCAGACAGGAAGTCTGTAATCCACCTGCAGGTGGAGTCAGGCACGCTCAGCTGGGAGAACTTCTCCTGGAGCAGAGTTGGGAGGATGGTGTTGAAGGCGGAGCTGAAGTCCACAAACAGGATCCTAGCATAGGTTCCTGCGGAGTCCAGGTGCTGGAGGACCAACACACCAAGGCAGCCGTCCGCAGCGCCATTTTGGAAACACGTGGTGGCATGGGAATAGATGACTACATGGTAATCAGGTGGTTAGGTGTCAGTGGTTCCAGACACATGGGTTGTTTACATTGTCCACAGTAAGAGGGTGATTATTCACAACAGACATGGCTTCCTAAAGAAAGGTTCTCAAGGAACTGTCACTCAACCTGCCAGCACTGTTTGCTAGGACTGAAATGAGCACGCTTTTGATGGTTCTGATCTGGCGCTCCCAAACACCTCCCATATGGCTTGCATTTATGACAAAGTTGCATTGCTTGTCTGCCAGGTATTCTGTTACTCTTTCTGTGTTTATTTCCTTTAGAGACTTTTCCATTTCATTTTTAGTTCAAACTAAGTATGTTCCCTGATCTGATCGGATGTGCCAAACAGCACCTCTGATGGCAATGAAGCATCTTGGGGCATTGATGAATGAGTCAGTGGTCAAGTCCTCCAGCATCTCTATGTGAACACCTCCAGAACATAGACAAGTGAATAGTAGACTGTACTGTTTTTGTTCTTTACGCCCTTGTTTTGTGTGAAACGGGCCAAAACAATCCATGCCACCATAGGTAATTGGTGGAGAAGGCTCAATGTGGTCTTGAGGTAAGTCAGCCATCTTTTGTTCCTCTGTGGCTCCTCGAGCTTTCTGGCATGGGATGCACTGTCAAATATGTTGAGCCACTGCTTTGCTCCCTCCCAGGATCCAGTAGTCATTTGCTCTGAGTTAATTCAAGAACCAATATAGTTCTGAGACTGGACCTTCTCTGCCAATTCAGGAAAAGCAGGGGAATTAGCTCAAATGGTATAGCGCTTGCTTTGCATGTGAGAGGTAGCGGGATCGATTGCCTAAATTCTACAAGGAATCCTTTGTTTTATTGGCTAATTGTAGGCCATTCGCGCACCCCGAGGTTACAGAGGTCAAAGGTAAGCCCATATTCAGCAGCACAGTGGTGAAAGGTAAATTTATGTGCATTACCGTTTCCACAGGTTCCCGATTTGTACAACCCGGCATTAATACCTCTTAGTGTAATTCTACCTTACTGGTGGATGCCTTCTTCTGGTCGCTCCTCAGGGCTGACCTCTGGTAGTGGTGCGGTGGACCCGACGTGAGTGATAGGTTACCGACCGAGAACATGACTGGTGTTTGTGCCCTGATTTCTTTCCTTCCTCCAATAACAGTATTGTCAATTGATGTGGAGCGCCTAGTGCATAGTGCTACTTCCGTAGGGTCTCACCTCATGCCACGGACGCCCTGAGGACCAGACAAGGTGTGTCAACCTCACCCTGGTTCGGTGCTTCCAAACTGACGTACATTGACCCTTGGATAGGTTTTCCTGGTGTCCTGTTGGTTATGAGGGCGGGGTGTTGTCGACGTGGGCTTTTGTTGCTGTTTGTTCTTTGCACTCGGGGTCTAAATTTTGGGTAGAGGACAATGGGGTGGCCGCCCCCATTGATCTGCTTCATGCAGTCACGGTGCGCGAGAGGTTTGCCACCGCTCTGCTTTGCCATGCTGTTTTCTTGACCTTTCCCCGGTCAGTTAGCGGCCTTGATGGGGGTGTTTCGCAGTTGATTGGGTTGTGCGCTGTTGGTTATGGGGCCCGATGGGTTTTTGCCGTGGGCTTTTGTTGTTCCTGGAGCAGA
This sequence comes from Doryrhamphus excisus, assembly GCF_030265055.1. Classification (NCBI taxonomy): domain Eukaryota; kingdom Metazoa; phylum Chordata; class Actinopteri; order Syngnathiformes; family Syngnathidae; genus Doryrhamphus; species Doryrhamphus excisus. Next base: position 26,625,878 of record NC_080470.1, read on the forward strand.
TAAAGAAGAGTGGTCGGTACGGGGGTGAACCCATGACCGTGGCTTTATTAGCACCACGCTCTGATCAACTGAGCTAATCGACCACAGGACACCATTGCATCAAATGTTTCCAGCTAAAATCGACTAACTCATCCTTAACAGACCGCATTCTCCGTGCCATGCTGTTTTCTTTACCTTTACCTGGTCGGTTGGTTGCCTTGATGGGGGTGTTTCGCAGTTCACTGGGTTCTGCGCTGTTGGTTATGGGGCCGGGGGGTTATGAGGGGCAGGGTGTTGTCGACGGGGGCTTTTGTTGTTCCTTCACGGTCCGCATTCTCTGCACTCGTGGTCTAAATTTTGGGTAGAGGATAATGGGGTCCACTGCCCCCATTGATCTGCTCCTTGCAGTCTTGGTGACTGAGAGGATTGTTGACGCTCTGCTTTGACATGCTGTTTTGTTTACCTCTCGAGGGTGTTTCACTGGTGACAATTGACACTTTGGTCTCCCTCCCTTGTATGAACATGTTTCCCCATTGGTGAACTGTTTTTGTGTCCGTGCCAGATGCCCAGGATTTCCTTTTCTACTAAAGGCCCCATTCAAGTCAAGTTTGCATGCTTCACAGGCACGATGCTTTAGTTGGTCAAATTACATGTCTAGGGGCTCATTGGTTCCAATTCCAGCAGTCCTCTACTGGTATTTCCATACTTTTTTATCAGAGGTCATGTTGAGATACAAAGCCTGTTTTCAGGAGAAATGCAAGATCCCGGGATACAATAGGTCTTCTTTGTACACTTTTCAGCAGCAGACATTTTGAAAAGTACCCCTGGTTTACTGTCCAGGCACTGCACCTGAAGGCAGTGCCTTCGACCACTCGGCCACCCTGACCCTCCAGAGGCTACTTTTTAAAAGGCATTCACACATTCACACTGCGTTTTGTTTCCCATGTGGGTATTATGTTATGTTAGTCCAGATTAACAACCTAGTTATTTGTGTCAGTCCCAGGGACCATTTCCAGACCCTCGTGTGACACTTGTGTTGGACTCTTTTGGAGAGCCCTTGCATTCTTCCCAATAGGTAAACCCTTTGTATCGGTGCCAAATATATACGGGATTCCCCACCTGCTGACCGAATGACACACGACAAATGGCGTTGTCTCAACGTTGCAAGCAGTTACTGTCTAGAAGAGTAAAGGCAGCATTGCCAGGTTGACATGCTCAGCTGGCACTATGGCTTAGCTGGTGAAAGTGCCTGTCTAATAAACAGGAGATCCTGGGTTCAAATCCCAGCCGTACCTGGGTGCTTGGTCCGTGAAACTTTGGCAGCTGAATTTTGATCCACGTACCTCTTTTTGTCACTTGCCCTTCAAAAACGAGTCTACGGTGCATCCAAACCTGACATGATTGTTGTGGATCCCATTACGCCAGAAGGAGCTAAATCCAAAGAGTATGACATTGTGATGTTTTGTCATTCAGTGCCACTTTGCATAGGCTCAGCCACTTTTCTCCGACATGTGGCATTGTTGGTTCAGTGGTAGAGTTCTCGCTTGCCAAGCGGGAGCCCTGGGTCCAATTCTCAGCCAATGCAGTGTATCTCAACTTGTACCTTTCTTTAGAGTTCATGTGAAAAAGTACAAAGGCTCTTTTTCCTGCGAAAGGGCAGAACTCAGAATGACACCTGAAAAGTAAGAGAACGGACCACCTGACAGTTAAGGTGGACAGCACTTGAGTATTTGCTCATTTCTGTCAGAAGTAGAAACTTATTGAAACCTTACTGCATTGATGCTGATGTAGTCTCTGTGCAATTGGTCAGAGCGTTGGCCGGGCCGCGCTTGTGTTGTTGACATTTGCTGCCAGCCAATCAGGATGCGAGACAGATGTCAGACAAGCAGAGAGACTTTGGAGAAATGAAGTCAGGTATTTGAATCCCGTCTAAGCCAGCAGTCAAGTCACAGTTTTCTTCTCCACAATATTATTTTTTTCCAATTAATCCCTATATAATTACAAATTATTCCTATCAGGCTTATATTGATACCAGTGCTTGAAATAAAATACAAAATCAATGCAATGTCACAAAGAATATTTATTTATCAGGTTGCCACACTCAAGAACACTCTCAATAATAATAAAAAAATCTACATGTAAGCAGTTATGAATAATGAATATACACATTGTTCACTTATTTTGCCGCCTTTGTTTCTCCTTTTCATAGAAAGGAGAGGCCTGGAACTCCTTCCAGCTCATCTCTTTTTCCATCCTGTGCTCTCTATAGATGGAGAACACTTTGGCAGGACAGTAGATGTACTTCTCTGAAGCCAGTGTGGATGCGGGGGCTTTTCCGGCCCTGCTTCAGCTGCATCCTGCAGAGGCACTTTCGGACAGGGGGTGGAGGAGATTCCTCCCTCTTTCTCTTCTTCTGCTGTTTTTCCTCCACCCTCTTTCTTGTCTCATCCACCTCTCGCTGGAAGAAGTCTGTTTGACTGAAATCTTTAAATGGCATCTTAGGGTCTGTCAGACCTTCTGCAGCAATAAGATTATCTGACAGGGCCTTGTTGATGAACGTCGTGGTTGATGTCCCATCCACTTGATGTTTTGATTTTGGTTGGCCACAGCACAGACATGGTTTTTGTTTGAGTTTTTTGGCACAGGAGGTGGTTGCTGCTGCTCCAACGGGGTATGAGCAGGTGGTGGTGGTGAAATAACCATCTCTGCAGGCAGTGTCACTACAGGCACAAGATGCAACTATTCCAACAAAGGGACAAATGATTACGTTTTTACCTGGCTTTGCTTTGGCTGAGCGAGAAGTCCTTTCAGGCAAGAAAACAGCAAAAAGCAACACACACCAGCCGTGACTCAGACAAAACACAGAATACAAACAACAACACGATTACGACTATAAGCTATCCTTTTTTAGGTGAGAACCATGAACTCCTACTCAGAGGTGCGGATTGCTCATTCTCGCTGCTTCAAATTTGCCTGCGAGCAAACCTTGAACTTTAGACTCAGATCAATCGAAATGGTTGCCGATGCCCCTTTCTCTGTCTTGTTGCCGTTTCTCATTGAGGTTTCCTGACTGAGAGCAGATCGGCCTCACGGCTGGTTGGTTGTCTCCCGTGGACGGGCAGACCTTTCCAGCAAGCATTGGTAGTGCTGGGCTGGTCGTTTCTTGCTCGGTCTGGCTGCACTCGCAAGCCAAGGAGCTCGGCGCGGTGCTGCACCTGCCTCTTGTTTTAAACACGGGATAAGGGGGGAGCGCGAACGCAGTCCCCCACTACCACAAATTATGCAGTCGAGATTCCCGCATTTGGGGAATTCGCAGAGGTCAGCTCAACCCATGTGCAATGGCTGAGCCTCGCCCTGGGTGAACCACCTTCTTGATCATGGTATCTCCCCTGGCAGGTAAGTATGAGTTGCACCGGTCCCGCCCGGACTAGTCTCTCGCACATGTCACATGCTGAGTGGTGGTCTCATCAGGTCGCCCACAACAAGCCCAGCCACTTGACCTGTGTCCAAATTCAGAGACAGGACTCTGGTTATCTCAAGGAGTCAGTCTGTATGGCACTCTTGTGACTTCATTCTGAGCTAAGGCAGCGGCAGCAAGTGGCTTAGGGCAGTTGCTGCAGACGTTCAATGCGGAGACTGAAGTACTGACTCCACGTCCCTAGTCACACCATGTAACATGAGAGGCCAATATGTTGAACCCTGACACGTGTAGATGTGCAAGGTCGTTGTGAGTCAGTGGGTTGTCAGGTTCAAACTCCTGTGACACTTGTAAAAACACTTAAATGCAGAAATACAGAAGAGACAGACAACAATATTCAAAGTTACTCGCAGCGATGAGAGTGAAACCACATACCCAGTGACATGCCGCTCCACTGAGTTCAAACTCCTCTTTATTTATTCTCTTTCGGGGGTCCCTACTACATGGTCATGCAACTCTAGGGGTGGCAGTTGCACGAGCTGTATTTGTTTCTCTATGTGTATGTGTGTGTATGTGAGAGGAATTACTTTTATTGTTTTATGAGTTCTTATCTTGACACGTTCTTGCAGGATTAACGTGAACATCTGCAGGGTTGCGGTTGGCGCATCCAGGCACCTCCAGGACCTGGGGGTTGCTGGGGGTCTCTGATCAGGGTCACAGGAACATTTCTTCTTCAGCACATTCAAACACTCTTTCTATTGTCTAAGCAAATGGATATAAGGGTGATAACTGATGCTATATTCATTCTATCTACATTTTATTCTAACAAGGATCTATCCCTGAGCATCCGACAAATGCTCTGTCTCACCCTAAACCCAGTCCTGACAGCATTCTCAGTCGAGGACCTTGTCTTATTGTGTTGTCCATTGTGTGTCCATGTTTTGTTTATATTTCTGTTGTCAGTCGCTTCAGGATGACAACGGTTTGTGCTTCAAGATGACCCCAACCATTCGACTGAGACCGAAGACAAATCCTAGCTCCAGTAAAAACCTACCCAAATGTCAATTCCCTGACCGGGAATCGAACCCGGGCCGCGGCGGTGAGAGCGCCGAATCCTATCCACTAGACCACCAGGGACTGCTTTATGTCTGCACTCAGCAAGGCAGAGACAGTGTCACTTTGACGTACTCCAGCAAAGGAACCAAAATAGTTCTGTGACTGGACCTTCTCTGCCAACATTGCAGCAGCAGGGGAATTACCTCAGATAGTAGAGCTAATGTAGATGATAGTAGAGTTTTGCTAATGTGGTCTGTTTTCTTAGCCCCGCAAATGTCCAAATGCACAATGTTTTTGCCTTTGTCGAGAGCATTGTAGTACATATGACATTTATGCTACATATGACATCAGAAATGATGGATATTTCTTACACAGAACATGACGTCTGATTCAAAACATTTACTTGAAATGTTGGAGAGAAAAAAATGGAGTCGCTGAAACACATATGCAAGGCACTGCTGGGATTTGAACCCAGGACCTCCTGTTTACGAGACAGGAACTTTGACCAACTAAGCCACAGCGCCTGCAAAGGAGTGTCTTCAGTGTTAGGCGAACCACTGCATGACGGAAACCACACCAGTGGCCAGGCTTTCAACAGGACTAGTGAAATCCTGCCAGTGTAAGCGGACCGAATCCACGATTATTCTCCTCCTTGGTCTTCGCTGTGTCAAGGATGAGGATGTTGTTTGCATGCAACGACACCACAGCGGCCACCTCCTTCCTATAAGCCCCTTCGTGCAGGCCAGTGACGCACCCGATCAGTCATCCGGGAAATATGGATTGTGTGTCCAAACTGGGGACAGATGCCCGTGTACACACCTTCAGGGATCAAGCACATATCCTTTTTCCCATTTGTCACCTTGATTTTTTTGTGAAAGAAGGAATTGAACGGCCTTGCTTCCACCCAGATTCCAACTAGGGACCTTTTGCATGTAAGGCAAACGTGCTAACCACTACACTATGAAGGGTGAGCCCTTTAAGGGGACTGGTGAAGCAGTTGCCAAACAATGACACAAGATGATGTGTCCAAAGTGGGGGCATATTGACAATTGTCCAAATCGACAAATGTTTCTCCCTTGTAGGGAAAATTGTTCCACAAATTATGGGCTTTTCTTCAACAAAACATGAAATAAAAATCACGGCTTGACAGGTTTGGCTTGTAACCTCCTCTAACGTTGTCTGGAGGGGTGGCCCTTTGATGAATGAAGTTAAGGTCCTTTCAGCCTGCCAATAAGCATTTTCAAACTATTGGCAAAGTCGCAACGTAAACAGGGATTGTGCTCAAACCCAGGCTTGAACCACGGACCTTTAAATCTTAATTCTCGCACTCGCCCGACTGAGCGATTCAGCTGCAAAGGTGGTGTTCCGCTTTTTCAGTAGAGGCTAAAAGAGGGGCCAGGGTGAAGCTGTGTTTCTGCCACATGTGTTGCTGTGTACCTGGCCCAGGGTGTTCTCATCTTGGGTTGGTATGTCCCCATGCTGGTAATGTGGGGTCTACTCTTCTCCGCCTGAACAGGGACTTGAACCCTGGACAATCAGATTAAAAGTCTGATGCTCTACCAACTGAGCTATCCAGGCCCTTGATGAATGAGGACAACTCACAAGGCAAAATCTTCTGGCATACTGTACTTGACCTTACAGAGATGAAGAAGCCCCTGTCCTGAAATTGCCACCTCCAAGATCGACGGAGGTCTTAAACTGCCCACATGGACAAGCCTAATATCTTTTGGACAAAAAGAGTTAATGGTCAGACAAGACAAAGGTTGAGCCAATCACCTGAACAATAAACTTTTGATCTGAGTGTCCGGGATTCAAGTCCCTGTTCAGGTGACCAGGTGGCCACGAGCCCTCCAACTAATGCAACTGCAGTTTAAGGCTATGTTCTGGATTATCAGTGTTTCGCCAAGAGTAAAATTGGGTCGAGCGAGAAGTCCTTTCAGGCAAGAAAACAACAAAAAGCAACACATACCAGCCGTGACTCAGACAAAACACAGAATACAAACAACAACACGATTACGGCTATAAGCTATCCTTTTTTAGGTGAGAACCATGAACTCCTACTCAGAGGTGCGGATTGCTCATTCTCGCTGCTTCAAATTTGCCTGCGAGCAAACCTTGAACTTTAGACTCAGATCAATCGAAATGGTTGCCGACGCCCCTTTCTCTGTCTTGTCGCCGTTTCTCATTGAGGTTTCCTGACTGAGAGCAGATCGGCCTCATGGCTGGTTGGTTGTCTCCCGCGGATGGGCAGACATTTTCAGCAAGCATTGGTAGTGCTGGGCTGGTCGTTTCTTGCTTGGTCTGGCTGCACTCGCAAGCCAAGGAGCTCAGCGCGGTGCTGCACCTGCCTCTTGTTTTAAACACAGGATAAGGGGAGAGCGCAAACACAGTCCCCCACTACCACAAATTATGCAGTCGAGATTCCCACGTTTGGGGAATTCGCAGAGGTCAGCTCAACCCATGTGCAATGGCTCGACCCTGGGTGAACCACCTTCTTGATCATGGTATCTCCCCTGCCAGGTAAGTATGAGTTGCACCGGTCTCGCCCGGACTAGTCTCTTGCACATGCCACATGCTAAGTGGTGGTCTCATCAGGTCGCCCACAACAAGCCCAGCCACTGGACGTACTCTGAGTTAAATTCAAAATCATTTCCAGTGAGGTTAATTTCCAATAATTGTAAAAGTTTTTTCTGGGGTCTTGTCCTGTCAGGGTATTCATCAAATATGTATTTGACAGCTTCTAGGCCCCTCTTGGTATCGATATTCGTGTACATATTGTCCACGTCTAGCGAAAAAAAGAAGAAATTTAATTTTTTTGGACTAACTCGACAAAATTGTAGGTATCTTTCACATAAGCCAAATGTTTGTTGGAGAGTGGGTTAAGATAGAAGTCAATAAATATAGCCGTACCATATGTTTCACTACCACAATCCGATACAATTGGTCTACCCGGGGGATGTGGTGTGGGGGATTCCAAGTCTCGGGTTTTGATGGATTTTTGATAGATGAGTTCTTTGATGATTTTTCGAACTAGGGGTATCGTTTGTGTATACATGGGTTGTGTAAGTTTTTTTATAAGTGGGGTCCCCTGATTGTCTTTGTCCCTCCCAGACGTACTGTTCTCTGCTAAGAATTACTATAGATGATCCCTTGTCCACCGGTTTGATAACTACGGAGCTATCCCCATTCAATTCCTTTAGTGCAGCTCTTTCCCTTTTGGTTAGGTTATCCTTTTCCTCAGGTTTTTGTTCGGCTAGTTCCCTATCTTTTCTAATTAGGGTGTGTAGGGCGGGGGAGATTGTGTTAAGTGGGGGGGGGGGGGGGGGCAAATCGAGGGGGGATGGAACTTTGGCTATGCGCTTTTTTCTTCTTCTTCTCTACCGAAAAATTCAATAAGTCTAAGCCGTCTATGATATTCTTGCACATCCCAAAGTAGTCTTTTGTGTTTTCCAATTTATAATTCTTGTTTTCTGATTGGGTAGGTATAAAAGGTAGGCCTTTGGATAACAGGGATAATTGTGCTCCGGATGGATTGAAACTGGGGGATAACACTTTAACATTTTGGCAATTTAGTGAAACTTGGGACCCCCCAGGGACTTTGTCCTTTGGGGGCCTACAAGTTTAAAAATTGTGTCCAATGCCTGAGCATTGCTTCAGCAGTGGACGTGGTCTGGGTATGCAGTCTGGGTCTGTGTGGAACAGATTGTCCTGCAGAAGCGGGATGGACGGTAGTCTATCCTCAATATACTCATTGAGGGTTCTCAGTAGGCATTAGTATGGTGAGTGGTTAACTAATGGGATGAAAACTGCCGCCTCCAGGAAGACCCGCTTGGCCTCTTTCCAAAGTGCCTGCAACTGCCTGGAGGTGGTCTCTTTGAATTTCTGAGTTCTACTGTTGATCCCGAAGGACAACACCAGTTTTTCCACCTTGGTGTGAATGACTGCCATGGCGAGTAGCGCCTCGGCTACTCCTAAAGGTGGCCCCGCGGAAAGCTGTCAACCTGCAGATCTGGGAAGTCATGTGGTGGGAACCGGGACACGTTAGAATCTCCCAGGATGACAAATTTCTTCCACACGGTAAGTTTCCGGTCGACCATTTTCCTGGTGGTGTTCCAATGTCGCTGGACCAGTTGCTTTTGGCTCCCGCCAATTGAGCCGGACATAGAGCTGTCGAAACTGATGTCCGCCAGCAGCTCTTCCCATTGGCCTTCTTTTTCCACAGGTGATTTCGTTGGCGGCGTGGAAGTCAGCAGTGGGGTGTCGTCAAGTAAGTTCTCTGACTCCCAACGGCAGAGGGCCTCTGTTGCCGGGGAGGGGGCCGGGTCCATGGGGGAAACCACTTCCCCTCGCGCCATCAGGTCCAGGTGCAGGGACAGCTGGTCCCCGTACTCGTCGGGTTCCTCTTGTTGGCAAGTAATGCAACACGAACCACGTCTGCAGTTGTCGGGAAAGGGTGCTCTTGTTTATTTAATACAGCACTTATATAGACCTCATGAACAATAACGATGACGTGGATTTCCAGAATTCAGTCCCTATCTGGTCATGCCTCCTGACTGGACCTAAGTATTTTGGCAGAACATCTTGGACTCCAAACATCCGAAAACATCTTGTGTAACAATCAGGTCAGGTTGGCCTCCCCAAGTCACGTAGCCCTCTTAAGTTCAACTAGAGTTTACCAAGAAGAAAAGTCATATGCAATGTGCAAAAGAGTAGTCATTTTACAATATATCCCCCCCTTTTGGGGGTACCAAACTCCCAAAACAACAAATAATGTCTCTTGGTCCAGTCTTGGCCCCTTGGCACGTTACCATTTCCGAAGAGAATTCACATATGACATTCAAGGGGATCTCGCTGCCCTCCTGGAACATGGGCCTGGGGAAGGGGAAGTGTTGTGGTCTGGGATTCAAGGCCCAGGGCGAGAGCAGAATTGGTTAAGAGCAATGTTTCTGCTCACATTTTCACCGCCCAGAGGATTATTGTGCCTCTGTACAAACGGTGTTGGCCATCTTCAGTCCCTTTCTTGGACCACCCGCTGATGGTCAGCACGATGTCATCTGGAGGGACCCTTTGTAATGAGGGGCTCCTTTCGTCGAGATGAGGTGGTGACTTGCCACATCACATGTAGGAGGAGGGCGGTCCTCCGGAATGGCTCAGTCGGCGGGTTCCCTTGGTTGGCGCCAACTTCGCTGGAACATTCCCTTCCTAACTCTGACCCTATGCTTACTATTTGAGTGTCTGGTGACTATTGCAATTTATGAGTTACATAAATAACATATCCACTACACCCTTTAATATATAAATGGAATCTAACTGCAAAACAAATCTAAACAAAACACACCTTTGTGTCTATAGTGACCGTGTAAAGTCCTTAATGCTCTAAAGTACTGTATAAGGCAACTGGAATAGTGAGTGACTGATATACTCCTAACATAGTAAGTAGTGCTGAACAACTGAACCAGTACACGTGTTACTACTGATTGACTGGTATTACCCACACTTATTAACTGTAAGTGAGTGCATTGTTGTTCAGTCCCGTCAAGTCCCTTGCCCTTCTAGATCAGTCCTGTCCATGGCATGGCGGTTTCTCAAGCAATATCAGCATAGTTCGTGGAGAGGACTCGCATAGTGACTTAAAGATGGTGATGTTCAGCTCCAGGTCCGGCTCCCTTGCCAATCATAGCAACAGTCATACCTCATGGCTCATCGAGTCCTCTGAGTCAGTGCCATCATCCTCACGATCGTCCGGATTGGGAAATAGGTAAGGCTGCTCAACCACCTTATAGGGTCCCAATCGTCTTGGCTCGTGCCACTTTCGCCTGCACACTTTGATGTACACCTGGTTGCCTGGCACCACCAAGTCACCTTTGTCGACTCAGGAACCCTGTTTTTCTCCTGCACATAGATAGCTCCATGTATGGCAGTTAACATATTTTATATAGTCAATTCATTTTGCAACTGCTCAAGTGGGGGCCCTCTATAAGGCCCTCTCAAATGCAGTGCTGGCATGGGTCGACCCGTAAGCATCTCATGCGGTGTTAGATGTGTAATTCTGTTAGTTTGCATGCGATAGCTCATTAATGCAATTGTTAGTGCATCCGCACAATTTAACTTTGCGCTAGCACAGATTTTATTGAGCTTGGCTTTGAGTGTCCCATTTACTCGTTCTACCATTCCCTGGGACTGGGGATGATAGACAAACCCGAACCTTTGTTTTATTCGCAGTTGTTGTACAATATGGTTTGGGTTTGGGTTTGGGTTAGGGTTAGGCTAACCCTACTTTATGCATGAACGCCGGACCATCGTCTGAACTTATTTCTGATGGTTAGGATGAACTTTTTATAATACAATTTATACACGATCTCTCGTACCATTGGCATTGTCTGCCGAACAATTGGATTTTGTAGTTTTCTATATCTTTGATCGTTCAGCTGTCGATAAACCTCTTGGGTGTACTGTTCTCGTCCCAAAATCACCACCGCGCTCTCTTTATCTGCTGGTTTGATTACGATTTGTCTGTTTGTTCTTAATTCTTTTAAAGCTTTGGCCTCGGCCCTGGAAATGTTCATCTTTTCGCGTCTTGCCCGCATGATTTGGCTGAACGCTTCCAAATCCTGAACCACGGACCTTTAAATCTTAATTCTCGCACTCGCCCAACTGAGCGATTTCAGCTGCAAAGGTGGTGTTCCGCTTTTTCAGTAGAGGCTAAAAGAGGGGCCAGGTTGAAGCTGTGTTTCTGCCACATATGTTGCTGTGTACCTGGCCCAGTGTGTTCTCATCTTGGGTTGGTATGTCCCCATGCTGGTAATGTGGGGTCTACTCTTCTCCGCCTGAACAGGGACTTGAACCCTGGACAATCAGATTAAAAGTCTGAAAAACTCACAAGGCAAAATCTGTACTCATCATACTGTACTTGACCTTGCAGAGATGAAGAAGCCCCTGTCCCGAAATGGCCACCTCCAAGATCGACAGAGGTCTTAAACTGACCACATGGACAAGCCTAATATCTTCTGGACAAAGGTTGAGCCAATCACCTGAACATTAAACTTTTGATCTGAGTGTCCGGGATTCAAGTCCCTGTTCAGGTGACCAGGTGGCCACGAGCCCTCCAACTAATACACCTGCAGTTTAAGGCTATGTTCTGGATTATCAGTGTTTCGCCAAGAGTAAAATTGGGTCGAGCGAGAAGTCCTTTCAGGCAAGAAAATAACAAAAAGCAACACACACCAGCCGTGACTCAGACAAAACACGGAGCGCCGTCTGATGACGTCGGGAGTGTCGTCCCCATGCAACTGGGAGCCAGTCGCCTTTCGTCAGTGGAGAGGAGTCACCGTCAACGCCTGTGGCTGTGCCTGTACTGTGGGAGTCCTACACACAATTTCCCGCTGTCCAGTTCGCCCAGCACGCCAACGCTCTTCCTCCACCAGGGATATTCCCCAGCTGCTGGCACTGCCTGCTCCAACCACACCGGCTGCGTCATCCGCTTTGGTGGGCCGACTTCTGGTGGAAGGTACGATATCCTGGGCGGGGGAAGCTTCTCCTACCACAGCATTAATTGACTCTGGGGCGGACGAGAACTTCATTGATAGCGGACTGGTCAGTTCTCTCAACATTCCTACTGTTGAGCTTGTCCCCCACAAGAATGTCCGCTCGCTAGATGAACATCACCTGGCATGCATTACGCATCAGACGTGCGCCACATCCTTGGTGCTGCCGGGTAACCACCACAAGGTCACAATTTTTTTTCTTATGCCCTCTCGCTCAGCTCAGTTAGTACTCGGCCTCCCCTGGCATCCCGTGCGTCATTCAGCGCCACTTTGCAGAGGCACATCCACTCGACAATTTAAATTGTTCTCCGACAGTGTTTCCCAACTTGGCATTGGTGGTTCAGTGGTAGAATTCTCGCTTGCCAAGCGGGAGGCCCGGGTCCGATTCCCGGCCAATGCAGTATATCTTAGCTTGTACCTTTCTTTAGAGCTCATGTTGTAAAAGTACAAAGACTCTTTTCCTGCGAAAGGGCAGTATTCAGAATGACACCTGAAACGTAACAGACCGGACCACCCGAGAATTAAGGTGGACAGCACTTAGTGAAACCTGACTGCAGTCATGCTGTTGTAGTCTCTGTCGCGCAATTGGTCAGCACGTTTGGCTGTTAACTGAGAGGTTGGTGGTTGGAGCCCACCCAGGGACTCTCAATTCACACAAGTGTTGGACTTTGGACTCCCGCCCTTGTATGAACATTTTTCCCCATTGGCGAACTGTTTTTGTGTTGGTACCAGATGCACTGCTGGCACTGTGGCTAAGCTGGTCAAAGTGCCTGTCTAGTAAACAGGAGATCCTGGGTTCAAATCCCAGCAGTGCCTGGGTGCTTGGTCAGTGAAACTTTGGCAGCTGATTTGTGAACCATGTACTTCTTTTTGTCACTTGCCCTTCAAGAACGAATTGACGTTGCATCCACAGCTGACGTGATTGTTGTGGATCCCATTACGCCAGAAGGTGCTTGAATCCAAAGAGTATGACATTGTGATGTGTTGTCATTCAGCGCCACTTTGCAGAGGCTCATCCACTTGACAGTTGAATTTTTTTTGGGTGTGGAATTGATCAAACATCAAGAAGACCACATCAATTCAAACAAATTAAAAAGTGATATCGTGGCAGAACGATGCCCGGTTAGCTCAGTCGGGAGAGCATGAGACTCTTAATCTCAGGGTTGTGGGTTCGAGCCCCACATTGGGCGGTTCAGCTCTTTTGGTGATACATCTTAAAGATTTCTTTCCTGTGGAAAATTCTGCAACATGCGGAAAACATTTCATTCGAAGAACACAAAAACAAATCCCATTCTTGTAGGACCACAAATGGTAGAGCGCTCACTTCGCATGTGAGATGAAGTGGAATCGATGCCTGCATTCTCCAAATGGTATATTATGCCTTTTTCTTGCCAAAAAAGCATTCTCAATCTCCCACATCGTACCGGATGCCTGGATTAATTGCATTCTAATGATGTTTCCTAAAAACACAGGTGGTGTCAAAACTGGTGCATTAGTATAGTCCGATGAGGATGGGATTCGAACCCATGCGTGCAGAACACAACGGATTAGCAGTCCATCACCTTAACCTCTCGGTCACCTCATCTCCTTTGTGGACATGGTCTTGTTGACTCAAAATGACACATCTTAATTAGTGTTTTGGTGTTGCAGAAATTGTGGCAGCCTTCCTGTGCAGCGGGGGGATTTAACTCAAAGGCTAGAGTTCTTGCTCTACATGCAAGAAATAGCGGGTTTGATACCCGTATTGTCGAAATGATATGTTATGGCTTTTTTTGCCAACAAAAGCGTTCTTGATCTCCGACATCGTACCTTATACTTTGATTCATTGCATGCTAATAATGTTTACTAAAATAACAGGTGTGGTCAAAACTAGTGTACTTTTACATCACCACACTTCAAGTGGACAGACAATCTTGTCTTTTCAGACAATACAATTACAAAAGCAACACACACCTGCCATGACCCTGAATCGGCCGGGGTTGTTGCGGCCACAACACAGAGTAGGAACCACTATACAATTACGGCTGTGAGCTATGCTTTTCTGGGCAAGAACCATAAACTCAGACTTGGAGGTGCAGATTGCTCATTCCAGCTGGTTCTTTTTCGTCTGCGAGCAAAGCTTGAATTTCATGTGGGTGTTGTCCTGGCGGGAGAAACATTTTAGCTCGTGTCGGCATGGCTACTGTGACAAAAGCCCATTTTCCTTTCCAGTAAATGTGCATCAGCTGAACACTTTGCAGACCTAATGCTGTGAACATTTGCGCAAACTCAAGGTCGGGTCCTACATCCTGTTTGTGTCTGATTGTAACATGATATGCATCAGGATTCTGTATGTCACCTCCCAACTGCACTTGTCTGTTCTTAATATGTCATTGGCTGTGTTGTCGTGATCGATGTTGATGAAATCAAGAAAACAAAGTCACCCCTTTACAAACTATTTGCCAACTCACGATGTAAACAGCAATTGTGCTGAAAACTTGGATTGAACCAGGGACCTTTAGAGATTCAATCCAACGCTCTCCCAACTGAGCAATTTCAGCTGCAAAGGGGGTTCTCTGCTTTTTCAGTCTGGGCTAAAAGTGGGGGTAGGGTGAAGCTGTGTCTGTGCCACGTACTATGTTGCTGTGTACCTGGTCCAGTGTGTTCTCATCTTGGGTTGGAATGTCCCCATGCTGGTAAAGGGTGGGGAATACAGTCCGTCGATGAGGATAAGCGGTACAGTGGAGTTCACTGGTTGAAGTCGCCAGGTACCATAAAAATGGCAATGGGCCACGAGGGTGTTCTGAATTCCCCTTTGGCCAAATTGGCTAAATGGCCGTACAAAAAGCACCATACTTGGAGCCTGTGGTCAATGTCAACAGTTGGGCTAATTCAGTTCCGTTGAGACGGTGATTATGTACCAAGTCAGTTATGTCAGTCAGGATTTGGTCAAGGTTGTTGTGTGGTTTTGGCATGGATAAGGCTATGTATCTAAATTTAGGAGGAGTCCATGGTCTGTAAACATACTGAGGTACTCCCACTGCTGTTGCGGAACTTGCGGGACCTTGCAAATTTCCCCACTGAGGGACGAATAAAGGCATATCTTATCTTCTACCATAGGGAAGGCTTTTAAGTAGGATTCTTAATCCTACTTCTTGCCATTCTTAATGCTTTCCCAAGTTCCAACATTTCCTTGGGAGCGAGTTTGATAACCGAGCCCACCCAGGGACTCTCAATTCACACGTGTTGGACTTTGGACTCCCTCCCTTGTATGAACATTTTTCCCCATTGGCGAACTGTTTTTTTGTGTTGGTGCCAGATGCACAGCTGGCGCTGTGGCTAAGCTGGTCAAGGTGCCTGTCTCGCACTGTATCTTCAATTTAATTATTGAGAATGGCGTTTACCCACAGTCCTGGAAGATCGCAAAGGTGCTTGGTCGAAAAGGTTTACTTAAACAAGTTATTCAGGGAAGGGGCCTACCTTCACCGCCTGAACGGGGACTTGAACCCTGGACCCTCAGATTAAAAGTCTGATGCTCTACCAACTGAGCTATCCAGGCATTTATGGAATGAGGACAACTCACAAGGTAAAATCTTCTGGCATACTGTACTTGACCTTGCAGAGATGAGAGCTTCTTCTCTGGCTCTCAACAAAGGCGGTCGCATCTTTCCCCTCTCCTCCCTATCCCTTATCTTCCCTGCTTTGTTGTTCCCTGTCCATCCTGTCGATGGAGTTTGACTTGATTCTTTGTCACACAGTCTGAAATTGGCAAACTGAGAAATTCTGATTGAGTGACCAATGCAGTCTGTCTATTTTAATACATTTCGTCTCAACTCATGTTGAAAAAGGACAGAGCCATTTCCGTGAGAGCACAAGACCCCTGGATTGTACCCAAAAATACTTTGCGTTCATCAAAGAGTAAAGCTGGTGTCCTGGTTTGCAATGCCTCGATTTTTACACCAGAAGGTGCGAGTCACATCCAAAACAAAGGGCATGCTGGACGCATAGCATGCGTTCGTATGGCTTCAACTGAACAGAAGTTGTCAGTGTGTGCGTCTCTGTGGCACAATCGGTCAGCGCACTCGGCTGTTAACCGGGAGGCTGGTGGTTCGAGCCCACCCAGGGACGTTCTCTGGATGTCACCAGTGTCACTGTTCATTCATGTTTGCGCTCCACTCTTGCACAGCACTTGTGTGGTTCCAAATTGGCAAACTGCGTGTCAATGACTTTTCAAAAGCACATTCCAGCTTCCATGGTCTAACACATTTGATCAGAAGTTAGGTTGATCAAGTCACAGATTTCAGTTTGTTTCTGCACAGGTCTGGTGAAACACAGAAGCTCTGCTTGAAAATATTATCTTTTGCAAAAGCGCCAGCCAGGATTATAGATTAAGAGACGACGGAATGCTTTTATGTTAAAAGGAATCAAGTCAAACCCCATCAACTGGTAAGCAGGGGCCCTTAAGAGAAGACACTGTATACTGTTGTGATTTTTTGACAGACATGTCTAGTAAACAGGAGATCCTGGGTTCAAATCCCAGCAGTGCCTTCGCTGTGTTTCAGCAGCTCCTATGCTGTTATTTAAAAGAAATGTTGTTCTTCTTCTGTTGAATAAAGACCCATCATTTCTGATGTCATATGTAGTATACATGTCACATGTACTACAATGCTCCCTACAAAGACAATACCCTTGTGTATTTGGACATTTGCAGGTTTAAGAAAACAGACCACATTACCCAAATATCTTCTGGACAAAAGAGTGGTCAGACAAGACAAAGTTTGAGCCAGTCACCTGAACATTAGACTTTTGATCTGAGTGAATTCAAGTCCCCGTTCAGGTGACCAGTGATAGGGTCTGAGGTCCACTTGCAAACGCCTCCTTTTTGCCCACAAAATACAAGGGCAACAGGACAATCCCTTGGTACTTTATGGAAACAATGTGAGGTGCCTGGCTTTTAACTAGAAGTGGAAAGACTTGTGTAGCCTCTCACACAAACCATGTGTCTTCCTCCCATGCACATGTTGCCAGCTGATCCTTGACATCAGCAAAATTTTGGTTCTAGGACAATGGGGTCACCTGCCCCCATTGGTCTTTTCCAAGGAGTCACGGTGGCCGAGAGGTTAAGACGTTGGACTCGAAATCCAATGGGGTTTCCCCGCACAGGTTGGAATTCTGAAACCATAAAAGGCTTACAGCACCTGGTATTCCCAGGCGGTCTCCCATCCAAGTAATAACCAGGCCCACCCCTGCTTAGCTTCCGAGGTCGGACGAGATCGGGCGTTTTCAGGGTAGTATGGCCGTAAGCTGCCAGGTCAACTGAAAAGATCTTATTTGAAGGCGACGCAGGCCAAACTAGACTCCAGCAAAAAGTGTCAAACAGCGCCCTCTGCTGTCAGGCTAGAGCAGAAACCATAAAAAGCTTACAGCACCTGGTATTCCCAGGCGGTCTTCCATCCAAGTACTAACCAGGCCCGCCCCTGCTTAGCTTCCGAGATCGGACGAGATCGGGCGTTTTCAGGGTAGTGTGGCCGTAAGCTGCCAGGTCAACTGAAAAGATCCTATTTGAAGGCGACGCAGGCCAAACTAAACTCCAGCAAAAAGTGTCAAACACCGCCCTCTGCTGTCTGGCAAGAGCAGAAACCATAAAAAACTTACAGCACCTGGTATTACCAGGCGGTCTCCCATCCAAGTACTAACCAGGCCCTCCCCTACTTAGCTTCCGAGATCGGGCGTTTTCAGGGTAGTATGGCCGTAAGCTGCCAGGACAACTGAAAAGATCTTATTTGAAGGCGACACAGGCCAAACTAGACTCCAGCAAAAAGTGTCAAACAGCGCCTTCTGCTGTCAGGCAAGAGCAGAAACCATAAAAAGCTTACAGCACCTGGTATTCCCAGGCGGTCACCCATCCAAGTACTAACCAGGCCCGCCCCTGCTTAGCTTCCCAGATCGGACAAGATCGGGCGTTTTCAGGGTAGTATGGCCGTAAGCTGCCACGTCGACTGAAAAGATCCTATTTGAAGGCGACGCAGGCCAAACTAGACTCGAGCAAAAAGTGTCAAACAGCGCCCTCTGCTGTCAGGCAAGAGCAGAAACCATAAAAAGCTTACAGCACCTGGTTTTCCCAGGCGGTCTCCCATGCAAGTACTAACCAGGCCCGCCCCTGCTTAGCTTCCGAGATCGGACGAGATCGGGCGTTTTCAGGGTAGTGTGGCCGTATGCTGCCAGGTCAACTGAAAAGATCCTATTTGAAGGTGACGCAGGCCAAACTAGACTCCAGCAAAAAGTGTCAAACAGCGCCCTCTGCTGTCAGGCAAGAGCAGAAACCATAAAAAGCTTCCAGCACCTGGTATTCCCAGGCGGTCTCCCATCCAAGTACTAACCAGGCCCGCCCCTGCTTAGCTTCCGAGATCGGACGAGATCGGGCGTTTTCAGGGTAGTATGGCCGTAAGCTGACAGGTCAACTGAAAAGATCCTATTTGAAGGTGACGCAGGCCAAACTAGACTCCAGCAAAAAGTGGCAAACAGCGCCCCCTGCTGTCAGGCAAGAGCAGAAACCATAAAAAGCTTACAGCACCTGGTATTCCCAGGCGGTCTCCCATCCAAGTACTAACCAGGCCCGCCCCTGCTTAGCTTCCGAGATCGGGCGTTTTCAGGGTAGTATGGCCGTAAGCTGCCAGGACAACTGAAAAGATCTCATTTGAAGGCGACGCAGGCCAAAATAGACTCCAGCAAAAAGTGTCAAACAGCGCCCTCTGCTGTCAGGCAAGAGCAGGAACCATAAAAAGCTTACAGCACCTGGTATTCCCAGGCGGTCTCCCATCCAAGTACTAACCAGGCCCACCCCTGCTTAGCTTCCGAGATCGGACGAGATCGGGCGTTTTCAGGGTAGTATGGCCGTAAGCTGCCAGGTCAACTGAAAAGATCCTATTTGAAGGCGACGCAGGCAAAACTAGACTCCAGCAAAAAGTGTCAAACAGCGCCCTCTGCTGTCAGGCAAGAGCAGAAACCATAAAAAGCTTACAGCACCTGGTATTCCCAGGCGGTCTCCCATCCAAGTACTAACCAGGCCCTCCCCTACTTAGCTTCCCAGATCGGACAAGATCGGGCGTTTTCAGGGTAGTATGGCCGTAAGCTGCCAGGGCAACTGAAAAGATCCTATTTGAAGGTGACGCAGGCCAAACTAGACTCCAGCAGAAAGTGTCAAACAGCGCCCTCTGCTGTCAGGCAAGAGCAGAAACCATAAAAAGCTTACAGCACCTGGTTTTCCCAGGCGGTCTCCCATGCAAGTACTAACCAGGCCCGCCCCTGCTTAGCTTCCGAGATCGGACGAGAACGGGCGTTTTCAGGGTAGTATGGCCGTAAGCTGCCAGGTCAACTGAAAAGATCTTATTTGAAGGCGATGCAAGCCAAACTAGACTCCAGCAAAAAGTGTCATACAGCGCCCTCTGCTGTCAGGCAAGAGCAGAAACCATAAAAAGCTTACAGCACCTGGTATTCCCAGGCGGTCTCCCATCCAAGTACTAACCAGGCCCTCCCCTACTTAGCTTCCAAGATCGGGCGTTTTCAGGGTAGTATGGCCGTAAGCTGCCCGGGCAACTGAAATGATCCTATTTGAAGGCGACGCAGGCCAAACTAGACTCCAGCAAAAAGTGTCATACAGCGCCCTCTGCTGTCAGGCAAGAGCAGAAACCATAAAAAGCTTACAGAACCTGGTATTCCCAGGCGGTCTCGCATCCAAGTACTAACCAGGCCCACCCCTGCTTAGCTTCCGAGATCGGGCGTTTTCAGGGTAGTATGGCCATAAGCTGCCAGGTCAACTGAAAAGATCCTATTTGAAGGCGACGCAGGCCAAACTAGACTCCAGCAAAAAGTGTCAAACAGCGCCCTCTGCTGTCAGGCAAGAGCAGAAACCATAAAAAACTTACAGCACCTGGTATTACCAGGCGGTCTCCCATCCAAGTATTAACCAGGCCCTCCCCTACTTAGCTTCCAAGATCGGGCGTTTTCAGGGTAGTATGGCCGTAAGCTGCCAGGACAACTGAAAAGATCTTATTTGAAGGCGACGCAGGCCAAAATAGACTCCAGCAAAAAGTGCCAAACAGCGCCCTCTGCTGTCAGGCAAGAGCAGAAACCATAAAAAGCTTACAGCATCTCGTATTCCCAGGCGGTCTCCCATCCAAGTACTAACCAGGCCCGCCCCTGCTTGGCTTTCGAGATCGGACGAGATCGGGCATTTTCAGGGTAGTATGGCCGTAAGGTGCCAGGGCAACTGAAAAGATCCTATTTGAAGGCGACACAGGCCAAACTAGACTCCAGCAAAAAGTGTCAAACAGCGCCCTCTGCTGTCAGGCAAGAGCAGAAACCATAAAAAGCTTACAGCACCTGGTATTCCCAGGCGGTCTCCCATTCAAGTACTAACCAGGCCCGCCCCTGCTTAGCTTCCGAGGTCGGACGAGATCGGGCGTTTTCAGGGTAGTATGGCCGTAAGCTGCCAGGGCAACTGAAAAGATCCTATTTGAAGACGACGCAGGCCAAACTAGACTCCAGCAAAAAGTGTCAAACAGCGCCCTCTGCTGTCAGGCAAGAGCAGAAACCATAAAAAGCTTACAGCACCTGGTATTCCCAGGCGGTCTCCCATCCAAGTACTAACCAGGCCCGCCCCTGCTTAGCTTCCGAGATCGGACGAGATCGGGCGTTTTCAGTGTAGTATGGCCGTAAGCTGCCAGGTCAACTGAAAAGATCCTATTTGAAGGTGACGCAGGCCAAACTAGACTCCAGCAAAAAGTGGCAAACAGCGCCCCCTGCTGTCAGGCAAGAGCAGAAACCATAAAAAGCTTACAGCACCTGGTATTCCCAGGCGGTCTCCCATCCAAGTACTTACCAGGCCCGCCCCTGCTTAGCTTCCGAGATCGGGCGTTTTCAGGGTAGTATGGCCGTAAGCTGCCAGGACAACTGAAAAGATCTCATTTGAAGGCGACGCAGGCCAAAATAGACTCCAGCAAAAAGTGTCAAACAGCACCCTCTGCTGTCAGGCAAGAGCAGAAACCATAAAAAGCTTCCAGCACCTGGTATTCCCAGGCGGTCTTCCATCCAAGTACTAACCAGGCCCGCCCCTGCTTAGCTTCAGAGATCGGGCGTTTTCAGGGTAGTATGGCCATAAGCTGCCAGGTCAACCGAAAAGATCCTATTTGAAGGCGACGCAGGCCAAACTAGACTCCAGCAAAAAGTGTCAAACAGCGCCCTCTGCTGTCAGGCAAGAGCAGGAACCATAAAAAGCTTACAGCACCTGGTATTCCCAGGCGGTCTCCCATCCAAGTACTAACCAGGCCCACCCCTGCTTAGCTTCCGAGATCTGACGAGATCGGGCGTTTTCAGGGTAGTATGGCCGTAAGCTGCCAGGGCAACTGAATAGATCCTATTTGAAGGCGACGCAGGCCAAACTAGACTCCAGCAAAAAGTGTCAAACAGTGCCCTCTGCTGTCAGGCAAGAGCAGAAACCATAAAAAGCTTACAGCATCTGGTATTCCCAGGCGGTCTCCCATCCAAGTAATAACCAGGCCCGCCCCTGCTTAGCTTCCGAGATCGGACGAGATCGGGCATTTTCAGGGTAGTATGGCCGTAAGCTGCCAGGGCAACTGAAAAGATCCTATTTGAAGGCAACGCAGGCCAAACTAGACTCCAGCAAAAAGTGGCAAACACCGCCCCCTGCTGTCAGGCAAGAGCAGAAACCATAAAAAGCTTACAGCACCTGGTATTCCCAGGCGGTCTCCCATCCAAGTACTAACCAGGCCCGCCCCTGCTTAGCTTCCGAGATCGGACGAGATCGGGCGTTTTCAGGGTAGTATGGCCGTAAGCTGCCAGGACAACTGAAAAGATCTTATTTGAAGGCGACGCAGGCCAAACTAGACTCCAGCAAAAAGTGTCAAACAGCGCCCTCTGCTGTCAGGCAAGAGCAGGAACCATAAAAAGCTTACAGCACCTGGTATTCCCAGGCGGTCTCCCATCCAAGTACTAACCAGGCCCGCCCCTGCTTAGCTTCCGAGATCGGACGAGATCGGGCGTTTTCAGGGAAGTATGGCCGTAAGCTGCCAGGGCAACTGAAAAGATCTTATTTGAAGGTGACGCAGGCCAAACTAGATCCAGCAAAAAGTGTCAAACAGCGCCCTCTGCTGTCAGGCTAGAGCAGAAACCATAAAAAGCTTACAGCACCTGGTATTCCCAGGCGGTCTTCCATCCAAGTACTAACCAGGCCCGCCCCTGCTTAGCTTCAGAGATCGGGCGTTTTCAGGGTAGTATGGCCATAAGCTGCCAGGTCAACCGAAAAGATCCTATTTGAAGGCGACGCAGGCCAAACTAGACTCCAGCAAAAAGTGTCAAACAGCGCCCTCTGCTGTCAGGCAAGAGCAGGAACCATAAAAAGCTTACAGCACCTGGTATTCCCAGGCGGTCTCCCATCCAAGTACTAACCAGGCCCACCGCTGCTTAGCTTCCGAGAATGGACGAGATCGGGTGTTTTCAGGGTAGTATGGCCGTACGCTGCCAGGACAACTGAAAAGATCTTATTTGAAGGCGACGCAGGCCAAACTAGACTACAGCAAAAGTGTCAAACAGCGCCCTCTGCTGTCAGGCAAGAGCAGAAACCATAAAAAGCTTCCTGCCCCTGGTATTCCCAGGCGGTCTTCCATCCAAGTACTAACCAGGCCCGCCCCTGCTTAGCTTCAGAGATCGGGCGTTTTCAGGGTAGTATGGCCGTAAGCTGCCAGGACAACTGAAAAGATCTTATTTGAAGGCGACGCAGGCCAAAATAGACTCCAGCAAAAAGTGCCAAACAGCGCCCTCTGCTGTCAGGCAAGAGCAGAAACCATAAAAAGCTTCCTGCCCCTGGTATTCCCAGGCGGTCTCCCATCCAAATACTAACCAGGCCCACCCCTGCTTAGCTTCCGAGATCTGACGAGATCGGGCGTTTTCAGGGTAGTGTGGCCGTAAGCTGCCAGGTCAACTGAAAAGATCTTATTTGAAGGCGATGCAGGCCATACTAAACTCCAGCAAAAAGTGTCAAACAGCGCCCTCTGCTGTCTGGCAAGAGCAGAAACCATAAAAAACTTACAGCACCTGGTATTACCAGGCGGTCTCCCATTCAAGTACTAACCAGGCCCTCCCCTACTTAGCTTCCGAGATCGGGCGTTTTCAGGGTAGTATGGCCGTAAGCTGCCAGGTCAACTGAAAAGATCCTATTTGAAGGCGACGCAGGCCAAACTAGACTCCAGCAAAAAGTGGCAAACAGCGCCCCCTGCTGTCAGGCAAGAGCAGAAACCATAAAAAGCTTACAGCACCTGGTATTCCCAGGCGGTCTCCCATCCAAGTACTAACCAGGCCCGCCCCTGCTTAGCTTCCGAGATCGGGCGTTTTCAGGGTAGTATGGCCGTAAGCTGCCAGGACAACTGAAAAGATCTTATTTGAAGGCGACGCAGGCCAAAATAGACTCCAGCAAGAAGTGCCAAACAGCGCCCTCTGCTGTCAGGCAAGAGCAGAAACCATAAAAAGCTTACAGCATCTCGTATTCCCAGGCGGTCTCCCATCCAAGTACTAACCAGGCCCGCCCCTGCTTGGCTTTCGAGATCGGACGAGATCGGGCATTTTCAGGGTAGTATGGCCGTAAGGTGCCAGGGCAACTGAAAAGATCCTATTTGAAGGCGACACAGGCCAAACTAGACTCCAGCAAAAAGTGTCAAACAGCGCCCTCTGCTGTCAGGCAAGAGCAGAAACCATAAAAAGCTTACAGCACCTGGTATTCCCAGGCGGTCTCCCATTCAAGTACTAACCAGGCCCGCCCCTGCTTAGCTTCCGAGGTCGGACGAGATCGGGCGTTTTCAGGGTAGTATGGCCGTAAGCTGCCAGGTCAACTGAAAAGATCCTATTTGAAGGCGACGCAGGCCAAACTAGACTCCAGCAAAAAGTGGCAAACAGCGCCCCCTGCTGTCAGGCAAGAGCAGAAACCATAAAAAGCTTACAGCACCTGGTATTCCCAGGCGGTCTCCCATCCAAGTACTAACCAGGCCCGCCCCTGCTTAGCTTCCGAGATCGGGCGTTTTCAGGGTAGTATGGCCGTAAGCTGCCAGGGCAACTGAATAGATCCTATTTGAAGGCGACGCAGGCCAAACTAGACTCCAGCAAAAAGTGTCAAACAGCGCCCTCTGCTGTCAGGCAAGAGCAGAAACCAGAAAAAGCTCACAGCACCTGGTATTCCCAGGCAGTCTCCCACCCAAGTACTAACCAGGCCCGCCCCTGCTTAGCTTCCGAGATCGGACGAGATTGGGCGTTTTCATGGTAGTATGGCTGTAAGCTGCCAGGTCAACTGAAAAGATCCTATTTGAAGGCGACGCAGGCCAAACTAGACTCCAGCAAAAAGTGTCAAACAGCGCCCTCTGCTGTCAGGCAAGAGCAGAAACCATAAAAAGCTTACAGCACCTGGTATTCCCAGGCAGTTTCCCATCCAAGTAATAACCAGGCCCGCCCCTGCTTAGCTTCCGAGGTCGGACGAGATCGGGCGTTTTCAGGGTAGTATGGCCGTAAGCTGCCAGGGCAACTGAAAAGATCCTATTTGAAGGCGACGCAGGCCAAACTAGACTCCAGCAAAAAGTGTCAAACAGTGCCCTCTGCTGTCAGGCAAGAGCAGAAACCATAAAAAGCTTACAGCATCTGGTATTCCCAGGCGGTCTCCCATCCAAGTAATAACCAGGCCCGCCCCTGCTTAGCTTCCGAGATCGGACGAGATCGGGCATTTTCAGGGTAGTATGGCCGTAAGCTGCCAGGGCAACTGAAAAGATCTTATTTGAAGGCGACGCAGGCCAAAATAGACTCCAGCAAAAAGTGCCAAACAGCGCCCTCTGCTGTCAGGCAAGAGCAGAAACCATAAAAAGCTTCCTGCCCCTGGTATTCCCAGGCGGTCTCCCATCCAAGTACTAACCAGGCCCTCCCCTGCTTAGCTTCCGAGATCGGGCGTTTTCAGGGTAGTATGGCCGTAAGCTGCCAGGTCAACTGAAAAGATCCTATTTGAAGACGACGCAGGCCAAACTAGACTCCAGCAAAAAGTGTCAAACAGCGCCCTCTGCTGTCAGGCAAGAGCAGAAACCATAAAAAGCTTACAGCACCTGGTATTCCCAGGCGGTCTCCCATCCAAGTACTAACCAGGCCCGCCCCTGCTTAGCTTCCGAGATCGGACGAGATCGGGCGGTTTCAGGGTAGTATGGCCGTAAGCTGCCAGGTCAACTGAAAAGATCCTATTTGAAGGTGACGCAGGCCAAACTAGACTCCAGCAAAAAGTGTCAAACAGCGCCCTCTGCTGTCAGGCAAGAGCAGAAACCATAAAAAGCTTACAGCACCTGGTTTTCCCAGGCGGTCTCCCATGCAAGTACTAACCAGGCCCGCCCCTGCTTAGCTTCCGAGATCGGACGAGATCGGGCGTTTTCAGGGTAGTATGGCCGTAAGCTGCCAGGTCAACTGAAAAGATCTTATTTGAAGGCGATGCAAGCCAAACTAGACTCCAGCAAAAAGTGTCAAACAGCGCCCTCTGCTGTCTGGCAAGAGCAGAAACCATAAAAAGCTTCCTGCCCCTGGTATTCCCAGGCGGTCTTCCATCCAAGTACTAACCAGGCCCGCCCCTGCTTAGCTTCAGAGATCGGGCGTTTTCAGGGTAGTATGGCCGTAAGCTGCCAGGACAACTGAAAAGATCTTATTTGAAGGCGACGCAGGCCAAAATAGACTCCAGCAAAAAGTGCCAAACAGCGCCCTCTGCTGTCAGGCAAGAGCAGAAACCATTAAAAGCTTACAGCACCTGGTATTCCCAGGCGGTCTCCCATCCAAGTACTAACCAGGCCCGCCCCTGCTTAGCTTCCGAGATCGGACGAGATTGGGCGTTTTCAGGGTAGTGTGGCCGTAAGCTGCCAGGTCAACTGAAAAGATCTTATTTGAAGGCGATGCAGGCCATACTAAACTCCAGCAAAAAGTGTCAAACAGCGCCCTCTGCTGTCTGGCAAGAGCAGAAACCATAAAAAACTTACAGCACCTGGTATTACCAGGCGGTCTCCCATTCAAGTACTAACCAGGCCCTCCCCTACTTAGCTTCCGAGATCGGGCGTTTTCAGGGTAGTATGGCCGTAAGCTGCCAGGTCAACTGAAAAGATCCTATTTGAAGGCGACGCAGGCCAAACTAGACTCCAGCAAAAAGTGGCAAACAGCGCCCCCTGCTGTCAGGCAAGAGCAGAAACCATAAAAAGCTTACAGCACCTGGTATTACCAGGCGGTCTCCCATCCAAGTACTAACCAGGCCCTCCCCTACTTAGCTTCCGAGATCGGGCCTTTTCAGGGTAGTATGGCCGTAAGCTGCCAGGGCAACTGAATAGATCCTATTTGAAGGCGACGCAGGCCAAACTAGACTCCAGCAAAAAGTGTCAAACAGCGCCCTCTGCTGTCAGGCAAGAGCAGAAACCATAAAAAGCTTACAGCACCTGGTATTCCCAGGCGGTCTCCCATCCAAGTACTAACCAGGCCCGCCCCTGCTTAGCTTCCGAGATCGGACGAGATCGGGCGTTTTCAGGGTAGTATGGCCGTAAGCTGCCAGGACAACTGAAAAGATCTTATTTGAAGGCGACGCAGGCCAAACTAGACTCCAGCAAAAAGTGTCAAACAGCGCCCTCTGCTGTCAGGCAAGAGCAGGAACCATAAAAAGCTTACAGCACCTGGTATTCCCAGGCGGTCTCCCATCCAAGTACTAACCAGGCCCGCCCCTGCTTAACTTCCGAGATCGGGCGTTTTCAGGGTAGTATGGCCATAAGCTGCCAGGTCAACTGAAAAGATCCTATTTGAAGGCGACGCAGGCCAAACTAGACTCCAGCAAAAAGTGTCAAACAGCGCCCTCTGCTGTCAGTCAAGAGCAGAAACCATAAAAAGCTTAGAGCACCTGGTATTCCCAGGCGGTCTCCCATCCAAGTACTAACCAGGCCCTCCCCTACTTAGCTGCCAAGATCGGGCGTTTTCAGGGTAGTATGGCCGTAAGCTGCCAGGACAACTGAAAAGATCCTATTTGAAGGCGACGCAGGCCAAACTAGACTCCAGCAAAAAGTGTCAAACAGCGCCCTCTGCTGTCAGGCAAGAGCAGAACCCATAAAAAGCTTACAGCACCTGGTATTCCCAGGCGGTCTCCCATCCAAGTACTAACCAGGCCCACCCCTGCTTAGCTTCCGAGATCTGACGAGATCGGGCGTTTTCAGGGTAGTATGGCCGTAAGCTGCCACGTCGACTGAAAAGATCCTATTTGAAGGCGACGCAGGCCAAACTAGACTCCAGCAAAAAGTGTCAAACAGCGCCCTCTGCTGTCAGGCAAGAGCAGAAACCATAAAAAGCTTACAGCACCTGGTATTCCCAGGCGGTCTCCCATCCAAGTACTAACCAGGCCCGCCCCTGCTTAGCTTCCGAGATCGGACGAGATTGGGCGTTTTCAGGGTAGTGTGGCCGTAAGCTGCCAGGTCAACTGAAAAGATCTTATTTGAAGGCGATGCAGGCCATACTAAACTCCAGCAAAAAGTGTCAAACAGCGCCCTCTGCTGTCTGGCAAGAGCAGAAACCATAAAAAACTTACAGCACCTGGTATTACCAGGCGGTCTCCCATTCAAGTACTAACCAGGCCCTCCCCTACTTAGCTTCCGAGATCGGGCGTTTTCAGGGTAGTATGGCCGTAAGCTGCCAGGTCAACTGAAAAGATCCTATTTGAAGGCGACGCAGGCCAAACTAGACTCCAGCAAAAAGTGGCAAACAGCGCCCCCTGCTGTCAGGCAAGAGCAGAAACCATAAAAATCTTACAGCACCTGGTATTCCCAGGCGGTCTCCCATCCAAGTACTAACCAGGCCCGCCCCTGCTTAGCTTCCGAGATCGGGCGTTTTTTTTTTTTTTTTTTTTTTTTTTTTATTATTGAACATACCACAGTACGTCACAGATATGCATACATCAACATACTATATACACAATTATTCCATTCTTTCATGTTATTACACGTCCACATTGACAACTCTCAGTCCAGGCACAGCCTGTTTGTCCAAGATTTTTTATTTTTTTTTTTTTTTTTTTCTTTCGTTCCCCTTCTGTAGGTTGAGAGTTTTTTTTTTTTTTTTTTTTTTTTTTTTTTTTTTTTCCCTCTCCTATAGGTTGAACACAATTTTGTTATTGTCTGCTATCAAGATCAGACCGCTCCCTTCTATGAAGGAGCTCTCGAACTTTTCTTGGTCAGCGGTCCGGCATAATGACACATCCCTCCTTACAATAGCTTCAAAATATGTCCATACGGGTATTTTTTTTTTTTCGAACTTTGCAAGGTTCCGCCTCATCCAGATAGCGTACCTGGCGTGGCTCAACATGAAGTTCCATAGGTTGATGTTCACCCCTTGCTGGCCTCCTCTGTGGCCGAGCAGGAGTTCTTCCTTCCATCTCACGGTTCGGGTGAAGTCGCTTTTCCAATTCCTCTCCATTGTACCTTTTAGTCTATCCACAAATACATTCAGTTCTTTACAGTTCACAAATAAGTGCAGCAGGCTTTCCACCTCGCTGCCGCACACATTACACTCCCTTCCTACGTTTTTATTGATTTGGTGTATTACTTCGTTTGTGTATATCCTATTATGTTTTATTTTGAAGTCCAGGTCGGCGCATTCCTGATTGTTGTATTTACAGTTTCCCATCACCCATATGTCCTGTCCTTTTATGTGGCTGAACACTTTCGGCCAGAGGAGCTCAGCGGTTGGCCTTTTAAAGGCCTTGCTCACAAGGGCCCAATAGAGTGTTTTCACTGTGCATGTTTTTATGTTGATCTCTTTTTCTTTGGTTTTTAGCATAATTCCAGGTAGCTCATCTGTTTCTTTACCTGTTTCTTGGCTATTTATGTGCCTTTGCCAAGCTTTTGGGATGGCCATCTTTATTTTATTGTATTCGTTCTTTATTGTTCTTTCCGGTATTTCATCGTCATATTCGTGTACACTGTCTATAATGGCTTGCTCCCTCAGGAAGCCCGGTATGACCTCATATACAAAGTCTTTAATTTGTCTTAGTCCTGCTGAAAAGAAGACTTTGTTATACAGTACTTTTCCTTCCTTTACGATCTGGGGGTTTTGAAAGACCGGCTGGCTCATCACTTTGTTTTTTGTGTGGTTTGTGTACACAAAGTCATGCACAAGCCTACCCCAGGCCTCCATGACTTCTTTAAAGAAGGTGGGGGTGCCCTCGTGCAGCCTCCCTCTCAGGTCCATCAGTAGGCTGTATTGCCCACACCGTCCATATTTGAAGAGGGTCTCTCGGAAGAAGGGCTTCCACCCACAGTCTGTTTCTCCCTGCAAATATTTTATCACCATCCTGGTTCTGATTGCCGCTTTTTTGGTCTGTAAGTCCACCAGTTTTAGTCCGCCCTCTTTATACTGTCCTATCAGGGTTTTTTGTGCAATGCGCACGCCTTTCCCCTCCCACAGGAAGTCGCATATGGTTCTCTCTGCTTCGGCCGCTGCCCACTGGGGCAGGCTCACCACTCCCAGGGCATATACCAGTTTGGACATTAACAGAGAGTTTATGATGACCACCCTCCCTTTTAGGGTCAGCTTTCGTGCTCTCCATCTGTTTACGGTCTGTTTGATCTTGTTTAAGGTTCCCGTCCATGTCAAGTTGGTCACTTGTTTGTCGTTTGCGCCTATATATATGCCGATGATCTTTATGCAGTCTTGTGCCTCCTTAAACGGCAGATCGCATTTCTGTCCCTCAAAGTTGCCGATGTATAAAATCTCGGACTTGTCCATATTAATTTTTGCGCCCGCTGCCCTCCCGTATTTTTCCACGCATCCCATTGCATTGCGCACATCCTCGGCGTCTTTCAGAGTCAGGGTTGTGTCATCCGCGTATTGGTGGATGACGCTCCGGCCTCCTCCCGGTATCGCCACTCCCTTTATTTCTCCGGTGGTTTTTATGAGAGCGGCGAGGGGTTCTACCGCAATGGTGAATAGCGGGGCGGATAGCGGGCAGCCTTGTCTCACCGATCTCGTCAGGGGGAAGGTGTCTGTCATTGTGCCATTTATTTTCACGCAACTTCTCGCCTGCCCGTACAGCAGCTGCAGCCATCGTAGCATCCTTTTGCCCACCCCTACTTTTTGCATCGTCTTCCATATGAAAGGGTGCTCCACCCTGTCGAAGGCTTTATTTGAGTCTAGGCTGATCACTATCCCGCTTTCTTCCTTCATGTGTTCCACCACGTTTTGCACGGTTCTCACTGTGTCTGTGATATCTCTTCCCGGCACACTGTACGCCTGGGTGGGTGAGATAATTTCTTTTAAGACTCCTTTTAGCCTGTTTGCTAACACTTTGGCGAGTATTTTATAATCCACATTTAGCAGGCTTATTGGCCTGTAGTTCTCTAGTTTTTCCCTGTCGCCTTTTTTGTGGATGAGGGTGATGATGCCCGTGGCCATAGAGGTCGGCATCTCTCCCCTCTCCTCCATGCGTTGGTATACTTTGTGCAGCATGGGTGCCAGCGTAACGGTGAATGCTTTGTACAATTCGGCCGTAAGGCCGTCGCTTCCGGGACTTTTGCGGGGCTGCAGTTCTTTAATTGCTTTTTCTATATCCGCTATGCGTATGTCTCTTTCACAGGCGCGTCTTCCGGCCTCGGTCACCTTTGCGGTGACTCTTTCTATGATCTCATCTGCGCTTTGTTCGTTGATTTGGCCTCCTGTGAAGAGGTCTGCATAGTAGTCTCTCGTGATTTCGAGGATTTCAACAAAATCTGAGGTTGTTTGGCCCCTTTTGTCTTCTAGTTGTTTTATGTACATTTTCCTCTGTTTTTCTTTCTCAAGGTTTAAGAAGAAACTGGTGTACTTTTCGCCCTTTGCTGCCCAAAGCGCTTTACTTCTGATGATTGCGCCTTCGCACCTTTCTTTTTCGTATACGGCCAGTTCCTTTTTTAATTGGATGTATTTTTCGATGTTATATTGTGGTATTTCTTCTATCTTTTTTTCCTCTATTGCTATTTTGCTTTCCAGCATTACTCTGTTTTCGTTGTCTATTTGCTTTTTCCGTTTGGCAAATTTTATGCTCTGCTTTTTGATGAAAGTCTTTATCGTCTCCCATCCTTGGATGGCATCGTCCTCCATCAACTCCTGCACAAGTTCACTTTGGAGCAGGGTGGTTATCTTATTTTTGTATGCCGGGTCTTGTACTAGCGAGGAGTTGAGGCACCAGGTTCCCCCGCCCTTCCCCTCCCCTTTGGGCCCTAAGGTTAATGTCATGATAGCGTGGTCGCTTAATTCTGTAAACTCCCACTTCAGTTCCCGTACATGTCCTATAATTTCTTCCTTTGCAATACACAGGTCTATTCTACTCTGTTTCAGTTTTTTCCGCACTACCTGTTTTCTTGTATACCCTCTTTTGTTGGGGTTGTCGTTCCTCCACACGTCAACAAGGTTTTTGTCTTTTAGCAGGCTGAGTAGGGCTGCTCGGGAGACATCGGGTTTGAAGGTGGAGGCGCTGCAAGCGTCCATCCTGGTGCAGCGTACGTTAAAGTCCCCTACCAGCAGCGTGTTTGGTATGCATAAGGGGCCCAGCCATTCGAAGAAAGCCTTCCTTTCGATTTCATTATTCGATGCGTAGATGTTTATCAGCCTGTATTTTATTTTGGCCCGCATGAAGTCTACAATTAGCGCTCTTCCTTCGCTGTTTGTTTGTATTTGGACCGCATTTTCAACGCAGTTCTCTTTTAGGAGTATGGCTACGCCGCATGACTTTTGTGTCTTGTTGTTAACGAATATCGGCCCTGTCCATCTCTTTCGTATTTCCGGGAGGAGTTCGTTTGTCCATCTTGTCTCTTGCAAGCATACTATGTCCGCGTCTAGTCTGTGTAGTGCTCTTTCAAGTTTGTTCATATTTCTGACGCCGTTTATGTTTAAATTTGAAATTGTCACGGCGTTCATTATCTTTTGTGGGTGGGAATTATCTACCTTACATTCTATACAGTTTTCTCTCTTTTTTCCTCTTGTAACTTTTAAGCTGTTGGATCTCCATTTCATCCGGGCTCGAAAGGTCGCCCATTTCCTCCCACCTGCCTGTGGCTTCGTCGCCCCCGTCGTCGTCCCTCGCCGTGCTGGGGCCTGCTTTTGCTCCGTCGTTCCCTGTTTCCGCTTTTGTCACCGCTCCCGCCGTTCTCCTCGTCTTTGTCGCTGGTGTTGTCGTCGTCGTCGCTGCCGCCTCGGCCGCCGTCGTCGTCATCGCTGCTGCCTCAGTCGTCGTCGTCGCTGCCGCCTCAGCCGCCGCCGTCGTCGCTGCCGCCTCAGCCGCCTCAGCCGCCGCCGTTGTCGCTGCCGCCTCAGCCTCAGCCGCCTCCTCCGCCACCGTCTCTGTCACCGCAGCCGCCGTCGCTGTCACCGCAGCTGCCGTTGCTGCTGTCATCGTCGTCGCCGCTGCCACCTCCATTGGCGTTGGCATCCTCTCCATTCTCTTTTCCTCTCCTTCACTTAGCACTGTAGCTGCCGGCGTTTCCATGTCTCTCTCCAGCGCTCCCTCAACCAGCATCTCCGCCTCTGCTGTCAAGCCGCCCCCCAGCACCGCCTCAGCCTGCATCGGCAATGGGCCGCGATCGCCCCTTTCATTCTCCTCACACTCTCTGGCGTAGTGGCCTTGCTCGCCACATTTAAAGCACTTAAACTCCGGGCAATCTCGGATAATGTGGCCGGGCTGGATGCACAATCTGCATACCTTCCTCTGGCGGTCGTGTAGCACCCGAAAGTGTTCTTCCCCCTCGAGGGTCTCAAACTTAGTTGCAAATGGTAGGGAGCGGACTTTTTCGTTGAAGCGCACCTTTAGGTAGCGTGTTCCGTCTGCGATGTCGGTGCCTGGCCACATGCGCCTTCTGATGGTGGACACTGCCTGAACTCCCCATTCCTCCAGCTTCTTCAGGATCACCTCATCTTCAATGTACACTGGAAGGCCAAGGAACGAGACGACGAGCTCGTCATTACGAATTTCTGACGCTATAATCTTATTGGTCTTCAATGTGATGCCGTCCAGCAGACGGTCCTTTCCTTTTTTGTCTTCTGTAGTAACTTCGAATTTTGTCAGGGATTTTTGGCGGCATCCCACCACTCGTCCACATTCTTCTCTAATTTTCTTACATATCTCCATCATCGTTACTTTTTCCTGTCCTACTACTTCCACTGCCACTGTTAATTGTCTTTCATACTTGTTGTCTGCATTTGTTGTCTCGTCCACGCTTTTCTTCTCTGCTCGCTCCATTTTCCCTCTTATAGGCCCCGGCATCATTTGACACCCACCCCCCCCAGCCGCGGTTGGTGGTGGTGGGGGCGTGGGGTTGCTTCGTACAAGTATTACGTTTTAGGCGGAAATTTGGCTAAAATTCTTCAAAATAAATCGGAAGACAGGGAGTACACACTCAGGGTTGCCTCTTGTTTGCTCACACTCTCACCTGCACTCAATCACCAATCAGTGATCGGGCGTTTTCAGGGTAGTATGGCCGTAAGCTGCCAGGTCAACTGAAAAGATCCTATTTGAAGGTGACGCAGGCCAAACTAGACTCCAGCAAAAAGTGGCAAACAGCGCCCCCTGCTGTCAGGCAAGAGCAGAAACCATAAAAAGCTTACAGCACCTGGTATTCCCAGGCGGTCTCCCATCCAAGTACTAACCAGGCCCGCCCCTGCTTAGCTTCCGAGATCGGGCGTTTTCAGGGTAGTATGGCCGTAAGCTGCCAGGACAACTGAAAAGATCTCATTTGAAGGCGACGCAGGCCAAAATAGACTCCAGCAAAAAGTGTCAAACAGTGCCCTCTGCTGTCAGGCAAGAGCAGAAACCATAAAAAGCTTCCAGCACCTGGTATTCCCAGGCGGTCTTCCATCCAAGTACTAACCAGGCCCGCCCCTGCTTAGCTTCAGAGATCGGGCGTTTTCAGGGTAGTATGGCCATAAGCTGCCAGGTCAACCGAAAAGATCCTATTTGAAGGCGACGCAGGCCAAACTAGACTCCAGCAAAAAGTGTCAAACAGCGCCCTCTGCTGTCAGGCAAGAGAAGGAACCATAAAAAGCTTACAGCACCTGGTATTCCCAGGCGGTCTCCCATCCAAGTAGTAACCAGGCCCACCCCTGCTTAGCTTCCGAGATCGGACTAGATCGGGCGTTTTCAGGGTAGTATGGCCGTAAGCTGCCAGGTCAACTGACAAGATCCTATTTGAAGGCGACGCAGGCAAAACTAGACTCCAGCAAAAAGTGTCAAACAGCGCCCTCTGCTGTCAGGCAAGAGCAGAAACCATAAAAAGCTTACAGCACCTGATATTCCCAGGCAGTCTCCCATCCAAGTACTAACCAGGCCCTCCCCTACTTAGCTTCCCAGATCGGACAAGATCGGGCGTTTTCAGGGTAGTATGGCCGTAAGCTGCCAGGGCAACTGAAAAGATCCTATTTGAAGGTGACGCAGGCCAAACTAGACTCCAGCAGAAAGTGTCAAACAGCGCCCTCTGCTGTCAGGCAAGAGCAGAAACCATAAAAAGCTTACAGCACCTGGTATTCCCAGGCGGTCTACCATCCAAGTACTAACCAGGCCCACCCCTGCTTAGCTTCCGAGATCTGACGAGATCGGGCATTTTCAGGGTAGTATGGCCGTAAGCTGCCACGTGGACTGAAAAGATCCTATTTGAAGGCGACGCAGGCCAAACTAGACTCGAGCAAAAAGTGTCAAACAGCGCCCTCTGCTGTCAGGCAAGAGCAGAAACCATAAAAAGCTTAGAGCACCTGGTATTCCCAGGCGGTCTCCCATCCAAGTACTAACCAGGCCCGCCCCTGCATAGCTTCCGAGGTCGGACGAGATCGGGCGTTTTGAGGGTAGTATGGCCGTAAGCTGCCAGGGCAACTGAAAAGATCCTATTTGAAGGCGACGCAGGCCAAACTAGACTCCAGCAAAAAGTGGCAAACAGCGCCCCCTGCTGTCAGGCAAGAGCAGAAACCATAAAAAGCTTACAGCACCTGGTATTCCCAGGCGGTCTCCCATCCAAGTACTAACCAGGCCCGCCCCTGCTTAGCTTCCGAGATCGGGCGTTTTCAGGGTAGTATGGCCGTAAGCTGCCAGGGCAACTGAAAAGATCTCATTTGAAGGCGACGCAGGCCAAAATAGACTCCAGCAAAAAGTGTCAAACAGCGCCCTCTGCTGTCAGGCAAGAGCAGAAACCATAAAAAGCTTCCAGCACCTGGTATTCCCAGGCGGTCTTCCATCCAAGTACTAACCAGGCCCGCCCCTGCTTAGCTTCAGAGATCGGGCGTTTTCAGGGTAGTATGGCCATAAGCTGCCAGGTCAACTGAAAAGATCCTATTTGAAGGCGACGCAGGCCAAACTAGACTCCAGCAAAAAGTGTCAAACAGCGCCCTCTGCTGTCAGGCAAGAGCAGAAACCATAAAAAGTTTACAGCACCTGGTATTCCCAGGCGGTCTCCCATCCAAGTACTAACCAGGCCCACCCCTGCTTAGCTTCCGAGATCTGACGAGATCGGGCGTTTTCAGGGTAGTATGGCCGTAAGCTGCCACGTCGACTGAAAATATCCTATTTGAAGGCGACGCAGGTCAAACTAGACTCGAGCAAAAAGTGTCAAACAGCGCCCTCTGCTGTCAGGCAAGAGCAGGAACCATAAAAAGCTTACAGCACCTGGTTTTCCCAGGCGGTCTCCCATGCAAGTACTAACCAGGCCCGCCCCTGCTTAGCTTCCGAGATCGGACGAGATCGGTCGTTTTCAGGGTAGTATGGCCGTAAGCTGCCAGGTCAACTGAAAAGATCTTATTTGAAGGCGACGCAGGCCAAACTAGACTCCAGCAAAAAGTGTCAAACAGCGCCCTCTGCTGTCAGGCAAGAGCAGAAACCATAAAAAGCTTACAGCACCTGGTATTCCCAGGCGGTCTCACATCCAAGTACTAACCAGGCCCACCGCTGCTTAGCTTCCGAGAATGGACGAGATCGGGCGTTTTCAGGGTAGTATGGCCGTAAGCTGCCAGGTCGACTGAAAAGATCCTATTTGAAGGCGATGCAGGCCAAACTAGACTCGAGCAAAAAGTGTCAAACAGCGCCCTCTGCTGTCAGGCAAGAGCAGGAACCATAAAAAGCTTACAGCACCTGGTATTCCCAGGCGGTCTCCCATCCAAGTACTAACCAGGCCCGCCCCTGCTTAGCTTCCGAGATCGGACGAGATCGGGCGTTTTCAGGGTAGTATGGCCGTAAGCTGCCAGGTCAACTGAAAAGATCCTATTTGAAGGTGACGCAGGCCAAACTAGACTCCAGCAAAAAGTGTCAAACAGCGCCCTCTGCTGTCAGGCAAGAGCAGAAACCATAAAAAGCTTACAGCACCTGGTATTCCCAGGCGGTCTCCCATCCAAGTACTAACCAGGCCCTCCCCTGCTTAGCTTCCGAGATCGGGCGTTTTCAGGGTAGTATGGCCGTAAGCTGCCACGTCGACTGAAAATATCCTATTTGAAGGCGACGCAGGTCAAACTAGACTCGAGCAAAAAGTGTCAAACAGCGCCCTCTGCTGTCAGGCAAGAGCAGGAACCATAAAAAGCTTACAGCACCTGGTTTTCCCAGGCGGTCTCCCATGCAAGTACTAACCAGGCCCGCCCCTGCTTAGCTTCCGAGATCGGACGAGATCGGTCGTTTTCAGGGTAGTATGGCCGTAAGCTGCCAGGTCAACTGAAAAGATCTTATTTGAAGGCGACGCAGGCCAAACTAGACTCCAGCAAAAAGTGTCAAACAGCGCCCTCTGCTGTCAGGCAAGAGCAGAAACCATAAAAAGCTTACAGCACCTGGTATTCCCAGGCGGTCTCACATCCAAGTACTAACCAGGCCCACCGCTGCTTAGCTTCCGAGAATGGACGAGATCGGGCGTTTTCAGGGTAGTATGGCCGTAAGCTGCCAGGTCGACTGAAAAGATCCTATTTGAAGGCGATGCAGGCCAAACTAGACTCGAGCAAAAAGTGTCAAACAGCGCCCTCTGCTGTCAGGCAAGAGCAGGAACCATAAAAAGCTTACAGCACCTGGTATTCCCAGGCGGTCTCCCATCCAAGTACTAACCAGGCCCGCCCCTGCTTAGCTTCCGAGATCGGACGAGATCGGGCGTTTTCAGGGTAGTATGGCCGTAAGCTGCCAGGTCAACTGAAAAGATCCTATTTGAAGGTGACGCAGGCCAAACTAGACTCCAGCAAAAAGTGTCAAACAGCGCCCTCTGCTGTCAGGCAAGAGCAGAAACCATAAAAAGCTTACAGCACCTGGTATTCCCAGGCGGTCTCCCATCCAAGTACTAACCAGGCCCTCCCCTGCTTAGCTTCCGAGATCGGGCGTTTTCAGGGTAGTATG
This sequence comes from Doryrhamphus excisus, assembly GCF_030265055.1. NCBI lineage: Eukaryota > Metazoa > Chordata > Actinopteri > Syngnathiformes > Syngnathidae > Doryrhamphus > Doryrhamphus excisus. The sequence continues at coordinate 26,663,271 of NC_080470.1, forward strand.
GCCGTAAGCTGCCAGGTCAACTGAAAAGATCCTATTTGAAGACGACGCAGGCCAAACTAGACTCCAGCAAAAAGTGTCAAACAGCGCCCTCTGCTGTCAGGCAAGAGCAGAAACCATAAAAAGCTTACAGCACCTGGTATTCCCAGGCGGTCTCCCATCCAAGTACTAACCAGGCCCGCCCCTGCTTAGCTTCCGAGATCGGACGAGATCGGGCGGTTTCAGGGTAGTATGGCCGTAAGCTGCCAGGTCAACTGAAAAGATCCTATTTGAAGGTGACGCAGGCCAAACTAGACTCCAGCAAAAAGTGTCAAACAGCGCCCTCTGCTGTCAGGCAAGAGCAGAAACCATAAAAAGCTTACAGCACCTGGTATTCCCAGGCGTTCTCCCATCCAAGTTCTAACCAGGCCCGCCCCTGCTTCGCTTCCGAGATCGGACGAGATCGGGCGTTTTCAGGGTACTATGGCCGTAAGCTGCCAGGTCAACTGAAAAGATCCTATTTGAAGGCGACGCAGGCCAAACTAAACTCCAGCAAAAACTGTCAAACAGCGCCCTCTGCTGTCAGGCAAGAGCAGAAACCATAAAAAGCTTACAGCACCTGGTTTTCCCAGGCGGTCTCCCATGCAAGTACTAACCAGGCCCGCCCCTGCTTAGCTTCCGAGATCGGACGAGATCGGGCGTTTTCAGGGTAGTATGGCCGTAAGCTGCCAGGTCAACTGAAAAGATTTCATTTGAAGGCGACGCAGGCCAAAATAGACTCCAGCAAAAAGTGTCAAACAGCGCCCTCTGCTGTCAGGCAAGAGCAGAAACCATAAAAAGCTTCCAGCACCTGGTATTCCCAGGCGGTCTTCCATCCAAGTACTAACCAGGCCCGCCCCTGCTTAGCTTCAGAGATCGGGCGTTTTCAGGGTAGTATGGCCATAAGCTGCCAGGTCAACCGAAAAGATCCTATTTGAAGGCGACGCAGGCCAAACTAGACTCCAGCAAAAAGTGTCAAACAGCGCCCTCTGCTGTCAGGCAAGAGCAGAAACCATAAAAAGCTTACAGCACCTGGTATTCCCAGGCGGTCTCCCATCCAAGTACTAACCAGGCCCACCCCTGCTTAGCTTCCGAGATCTGACGAGATCGGGCGTTTTCAGGGTAGTATGGCCGTAAGCTGCCACGTCGACTGAAAAGATCCTATTTGAAGGCGACGCAGGCCAAACTAGACTCGAGCAAAAAGTGTCAAACAGCGCCCTCTGCTGTCAGGCAAGAGCAGGAACCATAAAAAGCTTACAGCACCTGGTATTCCCAGGCGGTCTCCCATCCAAGTACTAACCAGGCTCACCCCTGCTTAGCTTCCGAGATCGGACGAGATCGGGCGTTTTCAGGGTAGTATGGCCGTAAGCTGCCAGGACAACTGAAAAGATCTTATTTGAAGGCGACGCAGGCCAAACTAGACTCCAGCAAAAAGTGTCAAACAGCGCCCTCTGCTGTCAGGCAAGAGCAGAAACCATAAAAAGCTTACAGCATCTGGTATTCCCAGGCGGTCTCCCGTCCAAGTAATAACCAGGCCCGCCCCTGCTTAGCTTCCGAGATCGGACGAGATCGGGCGTTTTCAGGGTAGTATGGCCGTAAGCTGCCAGGGCAACTGAAAAGATCCTATTTGAAGACGACGCAGGCCAAACTAGACTCCAGCAAAAAGTGTCAAACAGCGCCCTCTGCTGTCAGGCAAGAGCAGAAACCATAAAAAGCTTACAGCACCTGGTTTTCCCAGGCGGTCTCCCATGCAAGTACTAACCAGGCTCGCCCCTGCTTAGCTTCCGAGATCGGACGAGATCGGGCGTTTTCAGGGTAGTATGGCCGTAAGCTGCCAGGTCAACTGAAAAGATCTTATTTGAAGGCGATGCAAGCCAAACTAGACTCCAGCAAAAAGTGTCAAACAGCGCCCTCTGCTGTCAGGCAAGAGCAGAAACCATAAAAAGCTTACAGCACCTGGTATTCCCAGGCGGTCTCCCATCCAAGTACTAACCAGGCCCGCCCCTGCTTAGTTTCCGAGATCGGACGAGATCGGGCGTTTTCAGGGTAGTATGGCCGTAAGCTGCCAGGACAATTGAAAAGATCTTATTTGAAGGCGACGCAGGCCAAACTAGACTCCAGCAAAAAGTGTCAAACAGCGCCCTCTGCTGTCAGGCAAGAGCAGAAACCATAAAAAGCATACAGCACCTGGTATTCCCAGGCGGTCTCCCATGCAAGTACTAACCAGGCCCGCCCCTGCTTAGCTTCCGAGATCGGATGTTTTCAGGGTAGTATGGCCGTTAGCTGCCAGGTCAACTGAAATGATCCTATTTGAAGGCGACGCAGGCCAAACTAGACTCCAGCAAAAAGTGGCAAACAGCGCCCCCTGCTGTCAGGCAAGAACAGAAACCATAAAAAGCTTAGAGCACCTGGTATTCCCAGGCGGTCTCCCATCCAAGTACTAACCAGGCCCGCCCCTGCATAGCTTCCGAGGTCGGACGAGATCGGGCGTTTTGAGGGTAGTATGGCCGTAAGCTGCCAGGGCAACTGAAAAGATCCTATTTGAAGGCGACGCAGGCCAAACTAGACTCCAGCAAAAAGTGGCAAACAGCGCCCCCTGCTGTCAGGCAAGAGCAGAAACCATAAAAAGCTTACAGCACCTGGTATTCCCAGGCGGTCTCCCATCGAAGTACTAATCAGGCCCGCCCCTGCTTAGCTTCCGAGATCGGGCGTTTTCAGGGTAGTATGGCCGTAAGCTGCCAGGGCAACTGAAAAGATCTCATTTGAAGGCGACGCAGGCCAAAATAGACTCCAGCAAAAAGTGTCAAACAGCGCCCTCTGCTGTCAGGCAAGAGCAGAAACCATAAAAAGCTTCCAGCACCTGGTATTCCCAGGCGGTCTTCCATCCAAGTACTAACCAGGCCCGCCCCTGCTTAGCTTCAGAGATCGGGCGTTTTCAGGGTAGTATGGCCATAAGCTGCCAGGTCAACTGAAAAGATCCTATTTGAAGGCGACGCAGGCCAAACTAGACTCCAGCAAAAAGTGTCAAACAGCGCCCTCTGCTGTCAGGCAAGAGCAGAAACCATAAAAAGCTTACAGCACCTGGTATTCCCAGGCGGTCTCCCATCCAAGTACTAACCAGGCCCACCCCTGCTTAGCTTCCGAGATCAGACGAGATCGGGCGTTTTCAGGGTAGTATGGCCGTAAGCTGCCACGTCGACTGAAAAGATCCTATTTGAAGGCGACGCAGGCCAAACTAGACTCGAGCAAAAAGTGTCAAACAGCGCCCTCTGCTGTCAGGCAAGAGCAGAAACCATAAAAAGCTTACAGCACCTGGTATTCCCAGGCGGTCTCCCATCCAAGTACTAACCAGGCCCACCCCTGCTTAGCTTCCGAGATCTGACGAGATTGGGCGTTTTCAGGGTAGTATGGCCGTAAGCTGCCAGGACAATTGAAAAGATCTTATTTGAAGGCGACGCAGGCCAAACTAGACTCCAGCAAAAAGTGTCAAACAGTGCCCTCTGCTGTCAGGCAAGAGCAGAAACCATAAAAAGCATACAGCACCTGGTATTCCCAGGCGGTCTCCCATGCAAGTACTAACCAGGCCCACCCCTGCTTAGCTTCCGAGATCTGACGAGATCGGGCGTTTTCAGGGTAGTATGGCCGTAAGCTGCCACGTCGACTGAAAAGATCCTATTTGAAGGCGACGCAGGCCAAACTAGACTCGAGCAAAAAGTGTCAAACAGCGCCCTCTGCTGTCAGGCAAGAGCAGGAACCATAAAAAGCTTACAGCACCTGGTATTCCTAGGCAGTCTCCCATCCAAGTACTAACCAGGCCCGCCCCTGCTTAGCTTCCGAGATCGGACGAGATCGGGCGTTTTCAGGGTAGTATGGCCGTAAGCTGCCAGGGCAACTGAAAAGATCCTATTTGAAGGTGACGCAGGCCAAACTAGACTCCAGCAGAAAGTGTCAAACAGCGCCCTCTGCTGTCAGGCAAGAGCAGAAACCATAAAAAGCTTACAGCACCTGGTATTCCCAGGCGGTCTCCCATCCAAGTACTAAGCAGGCCCACCCCTGCTTAGCTTCCGAGATCTGACGAGATCGGGCGTTTTCAGGGTAGTAAGGCCGTAAGCTGCCAGGTCAACTGAAAAGATCTTATTTGAAGGCGATGCAAGCCAAACTAGACTCCAGCAAAAAGTGTCATACAGCGCCCTCTGCTGTCAGGCAAGAGCAGAAACCATAAAAAGCTTACAGCACCTGGTATTCCCAGGCGGTCTCCCATCCAAGTACTAACCAGGCCCGCCCCTGCTTAGCTTCCGAGATCGGACGAGATCGGGCGTTTTCAGGGTAGTATGGCTGTAAGCTGCCAGGTCAACTGAAAAGATCCTATTTGAAGGCGACGCAGGCCAAAATAGACTCCAGCAAACAGTGTCAAACAGCGCCCTCTGCTGTCAGGCAAGAGCAGAAACCATAAAAAGCTTCCAGCACCTGGTATTCCCAGGCGGTCTTCCATCCAAGTACTAACCAGGCCCGCCCCTGCTTAGCTTCAGAGATCGGGCATTTTCAGGGTAGTATGGCCATAAGCTGCCAGGTCAACTGAAAAGATCTTATTTGAAGGTGACGCAGGCCAAACTAGATCCAGCAAAAAGTGTCAAACAGCGCCCTCTGCTGTCAGGCTAGAGCAGAAACCATAAAAAGCTTACAGCACCTGGTATTCCCAGGCGGTCTCCCATCCAAGTACTAACCAGGCACATCCAACGCTCATTTTACTCATTAGCAGTGCATTCACCACCACCACTTTCCCTTTTAATTTTAGTCCTCTCTTTTTCCAAAATTTCAATGTATTCTTCATACTGTTTATTATTCCTTCGTACTTTCTATCCCTTCCTTTACTCCCTCTATCCCCACATTTATCCCTAAGATCTTCATATATATAGTCCTTCTTCACCTTTAACCCCATCTCATTCTTCCCTGATTCACTTACTCCTATATACATCATCTCCGACTTCCCAATGTTGACCTTTGCCCCCGATGCCCTACCATAGGCTTTTATACTTTCCAGTACTTCTCCTACACTCTCCTCATCTTTTACTGTGATAGTTGTGTCATCTGCATATTGGTATACTAAGCTCCTCTGTCCTCCTGGTATATTTATCCCTCTAATATTATTGTTCCCTTGCAATAGCCATGCCAGCGGTTCGGCTGATAGAGAGTATAATAAGGCCGACATCGGGCAGCCATGTCTGACAGACCTTTCTAATCTTATTAACCCTGTTAGAACGCTGTTAACTTTTATAACGCTTACGACATTTTTATACATTCTTTTTATCCAGCCTACCAGCCTATCTCCAAACCCTATTCTTTTAAGTAATGTAAATAAATATTCGTGATTCACCCTGTCAAAAGCCTTATTTAAATCTATGCTCATGATAATCCCTCCACCGCCTTTTTTCATATAATCAATTACATCCTTAATACAACATATTGTGTCTGTGATGTCCCTCCCAGGTATGCCGTAAGATTGTGTTTTTCCTATAATGTTCCCTATGAATCTCTTTAACCTGTTTGTTATTACTTTTGCCAGTATTTTATAATCATTATTCAACATACTAATTGGTCTATAGTTTTCTAATTTTTCCCTCTCACCCTTTTTATATACTAAACTTATAACCCCCATTCTTATACTATTTGGTATCTCCCCTGTCTCCTCCATCTACTTAAATAATCTATATAATACTGGAGTTAGTATGGTTTTAAACTCAATATAAAATTCTCCTATCAGTCCATCCGAACCTGGACTTTTATTCCTTTTTAATTCGCTAATTGCTCTATCTCTCTTCTGTCTATTTCTCTTTCACTTATTAATTTATCTCCTTCGCTGACCTTGACCCTCACCGTTTCTAGAAGCTGTTCCATGACTCTTTTGTCGACATTTTCCTCCTTAAATAGGTCCCTATAAAACTGCTCTACCCTCTCCACTATTCCAAATCCATCTGTGATGATCCCCCCTTCCCCATCCTCTATCTCCCCTATGAAGCTCCTTTTCTGGTTTGTTTTTTCCAAGCCCAGAAAATATCCACTACATTTTTCTCCCTCAATCACATATCTTGCTCTACTTCTCACCATCGCCCCTCTACACTTCCTCTCCTCTATATCCTCTAATTCATATTTTAGGGCTATGTATTTCGTTAGATCACTTCCCCCATTGTCTATTTTTTCATTCTCCTTGTCCAGCTCATCCCTCAGCCTCCTTTCTCTTTCTTTCTCTCTCCTGCTCTTATCTCTCCCATATTTTATGCTCAATATTTTAATTGCTCTTTTGACCCTTTCCCACCATTCCCCAACATTATCCTCATACATACTATCATTCATCCATATTGCAATGCATGTCTCCACTTGATTTTTATATTTAGTGTCGTGCAGTAGGCTTCCATTCAAACACCACACCCCGCCTCCCCTCCCCTCCCTCCCTTGTGATATAGTCAAACACACAATTGCATGATCGCTGATTGCAGTCATCTTATATTTGATTGATCCTATCTTGTTTAAGATGTTTTCTTTTGCCCAAACCAAATCTATTCTGCTTTGTTTGAGCACCCCCACCACTTGTTTCCTTGTGAACACCTTCCCTGCTGGGTTTCGTTCCCGCCATACATCCACCATTCCATTTGCTCTCATATTTTGCAGTAGAACCCCCCTTAAGCTGTCATCCCTGAACCTCATCCCTGTGCACACATCCAACCTCCCACACCACACATTGAAATCCCCGACCATCACACAGTTCTCTTCCATGAACTCCTTCAAACTCCCAAAAAACCTTCCTTTCCCTCTCATCGTTCGGTGCATAGATGTTCCATAGCTGATATGTTTTGCCACCATAATGAAACTCAATCCCTAAAACCCTCCCCTTCCCATCCTTCCCACACTACATCTTACATCTTCCACCACTCCCTTCCTAACTAATATTGCCACACCCCTCGCATTCTTCTCTCCATTATTAACAAATATTTCCCCAATCCACTCTTTCTCAATATAATCTATAACCCCCCCCATCCCAGTTAGTCTCTTGCAGACAAACAATGTCCTCTTTACATATTTGCATTGCATAAAGCAGTCTCTCTTTATTTCTTAGTCCGTTCCCATTGAATGAGGAAAGCGTCAGCATTGACTTCATGTGAGAAGGAGAAAAGTCTGACACCCCCCACTTTTAATTCTACATTAATCTGATCAGTTTCTTTGTCTCCTTCAGATCAGCTGTTCTCCCCTTGATCTCCTCTTGCACTGTCAAACCCTCCTGCCCCTTATCCGACTCCTCACTTGGGAATGATGTAATGTTCCCTTCGTCTCTTCCCCGTTACCCTTTTCTCCCTCACTCGATACATCTTTTAGACTCTCTCTAGTTTTACTCGTTGTTGCCCCACACACTTCCAGCTCCCTTTCCTCTCCCCAGATTCCCTCAATCACCTTGAACCCATCAATCACTCTCCTCCATTTTTCCTCCCCATGATTATGCCTCTTGTCAGCAATGTCATTCTTACTTTCGTTGACCGTGTCCTCTCCTGTTGTCTCGTCTTCTCGTCCTGCTGTTAGCTCTTCCACACTCTCTTCATTCCCGTCGCTCCTTTTGCGCTTCAGCTCTGCTGTCTCATTTGCGCCGTCTTCACGAACCCTCACGGACTCTGTTCCTTGTCTTCCATCCTTGCTGCTGCAGTGATCTTGACGTTCTGAGGCCTTTGCCCCTCTTCCTCCTCCATGCTGACCGCCTCTGCTTGGATTCTGGCTTCCGGCATCTCCTCATCTCCCGCTGGGTCGCTTGATTGACGGCACTCCCTGGCGTAGTGGCCCTGTGCACCGCAGCTGAAGCACTTGAATTCCGGGCACTCTCTTAGGCTGTGCCCAGGTTGAATACAGAGCCTGCACACCTTGACCTGCCTATCGTGCATCACCTTGAAATATTCTTCCCCTTCAAGTGTTGAGAATTCGGTTGCGAAGGGGAGTGAGCGGACCCTTTCATTGAATTTGACGCGGCAGAAGCGTGTGCCATCCATAATGTCCGTTCCTGGCCACTTTCTCCTCTTTATTGGTGACACAACTGTCACTCCCCAGTCCTCCAGTTTCTTAATTATTTCACTGTCTTCAGTATTGAAGGATTTCATGTGTGTTTGTCTCCCATTTCTTGTGTCTCACTCATATAACTATGCACTACATTTAATCAAGTAGAACCAAGCAACCTTGGGCAAATCACAGGACACATAATCGCTTTCATGCACATACAGTTCCGGAGCTCTCCTACACATCCACAATTTTGACTAACAACAGATAACGGGGGAGCATGACGTCGGCAACAAACCTGTCGATAACGGCTGGCTCCACCGCTCCACCCCGCCCATCCTGCTTGGAGGTGGACATTTCCCTTTGGTGAGAAGATGTCGGCCGAGGAGAGGAGGGGGCCACCTGTGATGCGCCAGAGATCTACCGACATTTCTTAGCATAATAAAAGCCGGGCAGGGACAGTTAGCTGTACTCATTTGTTCTGACCTGTAAGTAAAGCCTACGTCTCTGCAGGTGTTAGGGGAAGACTTATGAGCCCGGAGTAAACCATATAACTGACAAGTTTGTTGTCATCTCTTGCCTCCAACACGACACCCACAGGAATCACTGACCTAAGAACAGGTGGTCAAATTCCAACAGTATATACCGGGTGACTTAAAAAAGAAACAGTCAGTTCATCTCTGCATGGTTCAGAGGCAATTAACCTGCAATTCTGGATTCTTAGACCATCCAGGAGCTTCTTTTTACCCTCCATATCCTTCATTGTGACTTCGTATCTATTTATTCCTTTAAATCTGCATCCTGTCATGGTTCCACAGTTTAGAACAATTCCCTTGTCCAGTGGTGCAATGGCCCCCTCACCCACAACTTCCACTGCCACAGCTAATTGCCTAGGATAGGCAGCAGCCTTGTCTGATGGCTCCCTGGCTACCAGCTTGACTTGTGCTCCTTGTTTAAAAAAAAAAAAGTGCCCCTCCCCCCACCAGCCACAAATTTGGGGGGTGGGGGAGGACAGGGAGGGGGGAGCGGACCCACTCCCTGAACATTCACAAAAGAGAATTTTTAAGAAAAAAAAACACTTTCAATTGAAAAGAAAAAACTGAATATATCTAAAAAATATCTCTCTGTGATCTACTCTGCAACTGCTCACACCGTTTTTTTTCAGGGTAGTATGGCCGTAAGGTGCCAGGTCAACTGAAAAGATCCTATTTGAAGGCGATGCAGGCTAGACGCCACAAAAAAAGTGTCAAACAGCACCCTCTGCTGTCAGGCAAGAGCAGAAACCATAAAAAGCTTACAGCACCTGGTATTCCCAGGCGGTCTCCCATCCAAGTACTAACCAGGCCCCTGTTTAGTTTCCGAGATTGGGGGGTTTCAGGGTAGTATGGCCGTAAGCTGCCAGGTCAATGTCAGGTTCAAACTCCTGTGACACTTTTAAAAAACACTTAAATACAGAAATACAGAAGAGACAAACAACAATATTCAAAGTTGCTCGCAGCGAGGAGAGTGAAACCACATACCCAGTGACATGCCGCTCCACTCTGAATATGCAGTTCACACTCCCCTCTTTTTATTCTCTTTCGGGGGTCCCTACTACATGGTCGTGCAACTCTAAGGTGGGGGGGGGGGGGGGGGGTTGTGGAGAAGGCAGTTGCACGAGCTGTATTTGTTTGTCTATGTGAGTGTGTGTATGTGAGAGCAATTACTTTTAATGTTTTATGACTTCTTATCGGCGGCACGGCGGTCGCGTGGTTAGCGCGCAGACCTCACAGCTAGGAGACCAGGGTTCAATTCCCACCCTCGGCCATCTCTGTGTGGAGTTTGCATGTTCTCCCCGTGCATGCGTGGGTTTTCTCCGGGTACTCCGGTTTCCTCCCACATTCCAAAAACATGCTAGGTTAATTGGCCACTCCAAATTGTCCATAGGTATGAATGTGAGTGTGAATGGTTGTTTGTCTATATGTGCCCTGGGATTGGCTGGCGACCAGTCCAGGGTGTACCCCGCCTCACGCCCGAAGACAGCTGGGATAGGCTCCAGTACCCCCGCGACCCTTGTGAGGAAAATGCGGTAGAAAATGAAATGAAATGAGTTCTTATCTTGACACATTCTTGCAGGATTAACATGAGCATCTGCAGGGTCGCTGTTGGCGCATCCAGGCACCTCCAGGACCTGGGGGTCGCTGTGGGTCTCTGATTAGGGTCACGGGAACATTCCTTGTCACTTTCTATTGTCTTAGCAAATTGATATAAGGGTGATAACTAACAAAATAATACCTGTATCTACATTTTATTCTAACATTTCCCTCCTGTTTATCACGCTTTTATCTGTTTGCAGTCGCTCCTAGGCTGTCCTCTCGGTTTTTACCTCGCAGGTCATCTTTGTCAAAAAATGTGCTTACATCTAAACGGAAGTGTTCTCGTCATCTGAGTCAAAGTACAAGTCAGAAACAAGTCAGGCATATCCATAATGGTTGTCCGAGTCATCATCACTGTCATCGCTGCCACCTGCCACCAGTAGGGGGTACATTTCATTTACCTTGTTGTCATTGGTGCCATGGCTACATCCACAGTCCATGTGATTCTAACCTTCAAGATAGGGTTAGGGTATTCCCAGGTGGTCTCCCATACAAGTACTAACCACGCCCCTGCTTATCTTCCGAGATCTGACGAGATCGGGCGTTTTCAGGGTAGTATGGCCATAAGCTACCAGGTTAACTGAAAAGATCCTATTTGAAGGCGACACAGGCCAAACTAGACTCCAGCAAAAAGTGTCAAACAGCGCCCTCTGCTGTCAGGCAAGAGCAGAAACCATAAAAAGCTTACAGCACCTGGTATTCCCAGGCGGTCTCCCATCCAAGTACTAACCAGGCCGGCCCCTGCTTAGCTTCTGAGATCGGACGTTTTTTTATTTTTTATTATAGAACTTACAACAGTACATCACAGATCTGCGTTTTTTTAAAATTATTATTTTTAAAAAATCATATATATATATGTATATATATGTATATATATGTATATTTTTAATTGTTGTCATTATTATTATCACTATTATTTTTGATTACTATTATAATGTTTTTTTCCCTTTCCTCTCTCTAGCCTATAAGTTGAACATTATTTTGCCATTGTCTGCTACTGAGATTAGGCTGCTCCCTTCTGTAAAAGAGTTCTCGAAGCTTTCTTGGTCGGCGGCCCGGCATATCGACATGGCCTTCTTTACATTAGCCTCAAAGTATGTCCATACGGGTATCTTCTTTTTTTCAAACTTTGTGAGGTTCCGTCTCAGCCATATGGCGTACCTCGCATGGCTCAGCATAAAGTTCCATAGGAATGGAATGGCCTTTATTGTCATTATACAAGATGTACAACGAAATTGGAGAGCTTCTCCTTCCAGTGAAGTAGTCAAGTTTAAAGAAACAAAAAAGTATATAAAGTAGAGAAAAAAAACAATTTAACAAGATATATACAAGATATCCAAAATATACACATAGTATTGCACAGGAGCATATGCAGGAGCAGATATATTAATTTTAGTGCAATGATCAATGGGTCATAGTGCAAATAATGTCTGGTGTATACAGATGAGTAAAGTCACATATGAGTGTATTGTAATGGTTGTTAAATAAATAAATATGATTGAGATAGTAACAGAGGCAGTGATGGAAAATATTGCACATTTGTACGTTGTATGTCTGAGTTCAGGGTGGTGATGGCTCTTGGGAAGAAGCTGTTTCTCAGTCTGCTTGTTTTTGCCTTGATGCACCTGTAGCGTCTGCCGGAGGGCAGCAGGTCAAACAGCTGAGCACCGGGATGTAAATTGTCCTTGATGATGTTGCGAGCTCTGCTGAGGCACCGGGTGGAGTAGATGTCCATCAGGGAGGGGAGAGGGCAGCCGATGATGCGCTGTGCTGCCGCGACTGTCCTCTGAAGCCTCCCTCTGTCCGACTCAGTCAGCTTCCGTACCGGTGGAAACGCAGTAGGTCAGCAGGCTCTGGATGGACGAGTGGTAGAAGGCCAGTAGCAGCTCCCTGTTCGGGTTGTTCCTCCTGAGGACTCTCAGGAAGTGTAGACACTGCTGGGCCTTCTTTATGACAGCTGTGATGTTGTCTGTCCAGGAGAGGTCGCCGGAGATCTGGACTCCCAGGAACCTGAATGTGTGGACCCTTTCCACACACTCGCCATTGATGTAGAGGGGGGGGGGGGGTCACTTCTGTTCCTTCTGAAGTCCACGATGATCTCCATTTGTTTTGTGCGTGTTCAGGGCTAGGTTGTTGTCGGAGCACCAAGTCGTCAGCCTCTGGACCTCCTCCCTGTAAGCTGCCTCGTCTCCCTGTGAGATCAGTCCGACCACTGTGGTGTCGTCAGCAAACTTGACGATGATGTTGCTCTCATGGGCCGGACTGCAGTCGTGTGTGTAGAGGCAGTACAGGAGGGGGTTCAGCACGCAGCCCTGTGGTGATCCGGTGCTCAGACTGCGGGTGGAGGAAAGGTGGGGGCCGAGTCTCACAGTCTGGGGTCTGTTTGTTAGGAAGTCCTTGATCCATCTGCATGTGAGGGGAGGGAGGCCTAGGGTGTCCAGTTTTGTAGTTAGGATGTCCGGGATGATGGTGTTGAAGGCCGAGCTGTAATCCACAAAGAGCATCCTGGCATAGCTGTGCTGTTGTTCCAGGTGGTTCAGCACCGCGTGCAGGGCTATGGCGATGGCGTCCTCTGTGGATCTGTTCGCCCGGTATGCAAACTGGTGGGGGTCGAGTGGGGGGGGGGGGGGAGACAGCCTTTTATGTGCTGGAGGACCAGTCTCTCAAAGCACTTCATGATTATGGGTGTGAGGGCAACAGGGCGATAGTCACTGAGGCTGGATGCGGGTGACTTTTTCGGGATGGGGATGATTGTGGCGGATTTCAGCAGGTGGGGATGACTGCTTGGGCCAGGGAGAGGTTGAAAATCCTGCAGAAGACTCCGGACTGGTGTGCACATGCTCGGAGAACCTTTCCAGGTACGCTGTCAGGGCCCGGGGCCTTCCTGGGGTCCACTGCTTGGAGCACACACCTCACGTCATGCTCTCTTACAGTTAATGGGGGGGGGGGGGGGGGTCGTCGTGGGGCCGGGAGGAGCTGGGGGCAGGGCTGGAGAAGATGAGTGTGGCTGTGGTGTTTCAATGCGGGCAAAGAAACTGTTGAGTTCCTCTGCCAGAGACACGCTCAGGTCTCCTGACATCACATCACGTCCTCTGAAGTTAGTGATGCTCTGCAGTCCCTGCCACACCTCTCGTGCTGGAGAGGTGGGACTCTATCCTCCTGTTGTAGTCCGCTTTGGCTGTTTTTATTCCTCTTCTCAGGTCAGCTCGAGCCGTACTGTACAGAGCTCTGTCGCCTGACCTGAAGGCAGAGTTGCAGGCTTTGGGGAGGGAGCGGACCTGGCTGGTCATCCAGGGTTTCTGGTTTGGAAAAATCCGGATGACTTTGTCCACAGACACAGTTCCCATACAAAACTTGATATAGTCTAGTACTGTCACTGTGTATGTTTCCAGGTCCTGATGTTGAAATAGGTCCCAGTCTGTGTGTTGGAGGCAGTCCTGAAGTTCACTGAGTGCATTTTCCGGCAATGTGGTGATGATCTTTTTGGTGGGTCTGGATCTGCGTCTGAGGGGGATGTATGCAGGAGTGAGCAGCAGGGAGAGATGGTCTGACTGTCCGAGGTGGGGGAGTGGTGTTGCTCTGTAGCCGTGCTTTATGTTTGAGCAAACATGATCAAGAGTGTTTGCTCCTCGCGTTGGACACTTGACATGCTGATGAAACTTCGGGAGTACAGTCTTTAAATTGGCCTTATTAAAGTCCCCGGCTATAATATAAACGCCATCAGGGTGGGCCCGCTGATGTTCATTGATGACGTTCAACAGGAGAGAGAGTGCTGTGCTAGCGTTAGCATCTGGTGGGATGTAAACAGCGGTGACGATCACAACAGTTAGCTCCCTCGGGAGAAAATACGGCCGGCATCTTACGGACATGTACTCAATGTCAGGGGAGCAGTGAGTCTCTATGATCTTGCTGTTGTTGCACCAATCCTCATGCACGTAAATAAAGACCCCCCCACCTCTGCTCTTACCGGAGTCCTCTGTTCGATCCCAGCGGTGTAGAGAGCGGCCGGCTAGCTGCACGCTAGCATCGGGGATCGTCGGTTTGAGCCAGGTCTCCGTGATGATTAGAACACAACAGTCACGAATGTAGCGGTTTCCCTCAAGCTGTAACTCCAGGTCGTCCTTTTTGTGGGTAATGGATCTGGCGTTGGTGAGGTACAGGCTGGGCAGGGGTGGCTTATGTGGGTTGTTTCGTAGCCGTAGCAGTAGGCCGGACCTGCGACCCCGCTTCTGCTTGTGCTCCCGACGCCGCCTGCGCCTCTTTCCAGACCCGACAACAATCCACGGAGCGCCCATTGGTCTCGCTAGTTCGTCTGGGATGTTGTGTCGACGATGAAAGTCTCTGCAAACTGCCAGTTTGTGTCGGTAGCCGATGTCCACAAGGTCCTGTCGGGTGTAATGGTGTAATGCCGATGTATACGTGGATAGAGTCCATAGACAAACACACATAAAATAAGCAAAAAAAGCACTGAAAGGGAGAGCCGTGAGCCGCTGCGTCTGTGCGCGCCGCCATCTTTGATGTGGTGTCAATTGGCCAAAGTGGACCATGAACAATTTTATGGTAGCTGGAGACTTCAACCAATGAAATCCATCCATTTTCTGCACCGCTTATTCTCATCAACGGACTGTATTCCCCACCCGTTACCAGCATGGGGACATTCCAACCCAAGATGACAACATACTGGACCAGGGACACAGCAACTTATGTGGCACAGACCCAGTGTCACACTGCCCTTCTTTTAGCCCAGACTGAGAGCCACTTTAGCAGCTGAAATATCTCAGGTGGGAGGGCGTTATACTGAAGATCTGAAGGTCCCTGGTTCAAGCACGGTTTTCAGCATAATCCTGATTTGCATTGTGACTTGGCAAATAGTTTGGAAAAAGGACCTTAACTTCAAAATCCCGCCCATCCAGCCAACCTTGAGTTCACTGAGACATTAAGGTGAGCCTGAGGTTGGCTCAGGTGCTTTCTTCACAGCTGGCTTTTAAACCTTTCAAGCCTCATTTCCAATTGTGATTTCTTGTTTTGTTGAGAAAAAGCCCATTATTTCTGGAACATGTTATATGAACTACAATTTTCCCTACAAAGGAGAAATATTTGTCAATTTGGACAATTGTCATTCTGCCCCCACTTTGGACACATCGTCGTGATTCATTGTTTGGCAACTGCTTTGTGACCTCGCCAGTCCTCTTCACAGCCCATTCCCCATTGATCCCCATTCACATGTAAAAGATCCCCGGTTCGAAACTGGGTGGAAACAATGCCGTTCAATTCCTACTTTTACAAAAACATGGGAACAAGGACATGTGCTTGATCTCTGAAGGTGTATACACAAGCATCTGTCCCCAGTTTGGACACACAATCCATATTTCCCAGATGACTGATTGGGTGCATCACTGGCCTGCATGGAGGGGCTGTGGTGTCATTGCGTGTGTGGCTAAGCGAGCGGGGTAGGTAGTTTGCTGACAACGCCACCTGGGGACTTTCACCCCAGGATGTAACAGGTTTGATCAATCACAAACTCTACATTAATCCCCAAAATCCCACAGAACAAGATTGTGATTTACAATGATAAAAGTAGTTATTTTATTAAACGATTATCTTAAAATGAGTGACAAACCATGAATAATACAAATAAAGTGGTGATGGGAGGAGTCAAAAAGAAAAGAGGCCTGGGCTGGGGCTTACCACGACAGCGGTAACATAATGGGAGGGATCCAAACCACACTGCATCCGTGACTCAGTAAACCAAAAGTGGGAAAAAAGGGAACCAACAGGCTGCCGCTCTGGACCCTCAGCACCTGCCAACGAAAAAGAACATCCTTAAAAGCATAAAAGCAAGGCAACCCTCACACACACTTCAGTAATTAAAAGTCAATTTCAAACCAGCTGATGCCGGGGCTTGCCCCTAGGGTCATGGTTGGCGCTACCTCCCTGGGTCTGTCCTGGGTCGCGGGCACCAACGTGCCCTTGGGGGGGCGTTCACCGGCCTCCAGGCAGTGGGGTCCGCGCTGCTGGTGGCCTGAAGTCTACGGTGGTGGCTTGGGGTTGCTGTGCTGTGGTGGCCTGATCCTGCTCATGGGGACGGGGGCCTGGGTGGCGTGTGGGGATGGGGGACATGCTCCTTGGAGTGGGGCCTGCTGGGGGGACGGTGCTCTTCTGGGCGTTTGGGTGTCTGCGGCCACTGGTCCTATGCTCTGCTGCATCGCTGTCCCTGTCTTTGCCCATCCCCAGTCTTGCCTTGGGGCTCGTCAGGGATGGTTCTCTGGTACGTGGATGGAGCGCTGCTGGTTCTGGGGACGGGGGGGAGGTCGGCCCTCCCGGTGGATGGTGGGGTCCGTCGGTGGCCTTGCGCTGGTCTTAACTCCTCGGCTCTGGTGCTTGGCCTCCCCATGACTTGGAGCTATGGCTCTCCCTCACGGGGGTAAGCTGCCCGGCGGGTGTCGGCCGGCGCGGTGGAGCGCCTTACCACTCGCCTTACCACTCGCCTTACCACTCGCCTGCACGCCCCCTCCGCTTGCTCATGTGCGGGCCTCCTTCCCTCGCCCGCTCCTTTGTCTGCCACACTG
This sequence comes from Doryrhamphus excisus, assembly GCF_030265055.1. Lineage (NCBI taxonomy): Eukaryota > Metazoa > Chordata > Actinopteri > Syngnathiformes > Syngnathidae > Doryrhamphus > Doryrhamphus excisus. The sequence goes on from NC_080470.1 coordinate 26,680,021, forward strand.
CCGTAGCCCCGATGCCGTGGTCGAGGGGAGTCTGGGGGTGCTATCCCTTGGCGGTCCGTACCTCCCTGGGCTCGGGGCCTGGTTGTGGGTCTGGGACCCCTGGGTCCCCCGCCCTGTGATGCCCCGGACGCCCAACCTGGGGACGTCCACAGTGTGTGCTTGCGTGTGTCTGAGATTATTTTATGTATTTATTGTTTTAAATACTTAGATAAATAATGATTAGTTTTATTATAATTATGTATATATATATATGTGTGGGTGTGCGTGTGTGTATATGGCTATATAGATATATGGGGGGCCTTGCGGGGGTCTGGCGCAAAGGCGTTCCATCTCTACCGCCCGGTCCTCCATGGGGCAGTGTGCCCGGGCCTCTTCTGTCCTGGCCGGGGCGGTCCTGTGTTGGTAGTCAGGCCTGGGGTTACCTGGGGCGGGCCGGGTTCTGCTTCCTGGGGGTGTGTGGGGGGCGGGGGGCGGCGCCTCCGGCCGTGGATGGGCTCCCTCCCGGTTGGCGGGGGCGCCCCTGTGCCCACAGGTGTGTGGCCCTCGATGCCCTTCTGCCCTAGTGGGGTATGGTCTCCCGCTGGTCTCGGGGGTGCGGATCTCCTCCGGCCTGCTGGCGCCCTGTTGCCGGTTGGGATTGCTCCTCCATGGCCTCTTGCTGGTCTCTTCAGGGAGATGCTTCGGGGGCGGGTCTTGGGGAGTCGGCCTTGGCTTTGCTCACACCCACGGGGCCGAAGGATCTCTGGCGGTGGGGGCTTGACCTGGCTGCGCGGGGCGGGGTTTGCTGGGTGGTAGAAGGCAGTCTCTCTCCTTTTGTCATTCTCAGTGACAATTACACATTCACACACTCGCATTCACATACACAAGCACACTTACGGACACATATATGAATATATACACAGAAGTACACACCTCCATATGGACACTCACAGCACATGGGTGATTCTCTACACAATCTACCATCTTATCCCTGATGTCTATATGCTATTGGTATGCTATTATTACAGTAAAAATGATGTCAAGCAGTGAGATTTTAATTACTGTAACTGTATGGCTGTAATTGTGTTCACTATCATGGTTCATGTCTTCATTGTTACTATTGCTACTGGTAAGTTGGACTGTTTCACTTCACTGATATCATCTCTATTGTGACCCTTAGCCATCATTGACATTTAACTGTTCTGTTTGTCACTGTTGTTGTTATGGGAATTCTTGTTGCTGCTGTTTTTGTCTCTCTCTCTCTACTGCCCCCCCCCCCCCCCCCCCCCACCACACCCCACCCCACCTTCTCTTCTTCTTTTCTGTGTTTCTTCTTGCTCCGGTCCGGTCGCTCCAAATGCGCATAACAAAAACATCAAATAACAGCAAAAAAAATTTCATGGTACAGGAAAGTTGTAGCCAACACCTTTCCTGACACAGAGCAACTCTGTTTAGCATGTAAGGGCATTTAGATCAACAATACTATCTGCCCCAATGGCTGGACGGGACAAAAAAAAAAAAAGTCAATTTCAAGAGGGGTTCTGTCAAAGAGGGATTCAGGTAACCCTCTATGGGCTCACACTGACACTGTTGTTCAGGCTGTATTGCCACTGCTTCAGCCGCGGTGGGTGGGGATGACTGGAGGAGGAAGAAGAAGTGGAATGAAAGAGGCAGGTCCCGGGATTGACATTTCCAAGATCGAATGAGGTCTTAAACTGCCCACATGGACAAGCCAAATATCAGCAAAGGTTGAGCCAGTCACCTGAAGGTTAGATTTTTGATCTGAGTGTCCCGGATTCAAGTCCCTGTTCAGGTGACCAGTGACAGGGTCTCAGGTCCACTTGCAAACGCCTCCTTTTTGCCCTCAAAATACAAGGGCAACAGGACAATCCCTTGGTTCCACCAAGACTTGAACTTAGACCACTGGATTCAAAGTCCGGGGTGCTAACCATTACACCACGGAACCTGCAAGGGTACAGACAGCGCCGGGCCCTGAAGTACATCCTGTCAGGTTACATTAACGTTGATATAACTTCACTGATGGTGGTGTTCTGGGAATTGTGTTGAAAAGTAGTTCGGGGGAGGGAGGGCTTGTCCGAGAATTGAACTCGGGACCTCTTGCACCCTAAGCAAGAATCATACCACTAGACCAACAAGCCCCTGCTTGGGCAAATACTTACCTCTCCCCGGTCAGTTGGCGGCCATGATGCGGGTGTTTTCGCAGTTGACTGGGTTGTGCGCTGTTGGTTATGGGGACCGGGGGGGTTATGAGGGGTGGGGTGTTGTGGACGAGGGCTTTTTTGTTCCTTCACGGTCCGCATTCTCTGCACTCGTGATGTAAAATTTTGGGTAGAGGATAATAGGGTCCACTGCCACCTTTGATCTGCTCCTTGCAGTCTTGGTGACCAAGAGGTTTGTTGCCGCTCTCCGCTTTGACGTGCTGTTTTCTTTACCTTTCCCCGGTCTTTCGGCAGTCTTGTCGAGGGTGTTTCACCGGTGGGTGGGGTGATGTTGGTTATGGAGACCAGCGGGTTGTCGCCGTGGGCTTTTGTTGTTCCTGGAGCACATAAAGATGGATGGTCAGTATGGGGGTTGAACCCGTGACCTTGGCGTTATTAGCACCACGCTCTGACCAACTGAGCTAACCAACCACAGGACACCTTTGCATCAAATGTTTCCAGCTCAAATCAACTAACTCATCCTTAACAGAACGCATTCTCTGTGCTCGTGGTCGAATTTTTGCTTCTCGGACAACGGGGTCATCTGCCCCCATTGATCATGCAGTCACGGTGGGCGAGAGGTTTGCCGCTGCTCTGCTTTGCCATGCTGTTTTCTTTACCTTTCCCCGGTCGGTTGGCAGCCTTGATGGGGGTGTTTCGCAGTTGACTGGGTTGTGCGCTGTTGGTTATGGGGCCTGGGGGGTTTTGGGCTTTTGTCGCCGCCATGCTGTTTTCCATGTGGTGGTGTACTGTTAGTTGTTGTCAACGGGGGCTTTTGTCGTTTCTTCACGGTCCGCATTCTCTGCACTCGTGGTCTGAAGAGGACAATGGGGTCCACTGCCCCCATTGATCTGCTCCTTGAGTCTTGGTGACCAAGAGGTTTTTTGCCGCTCTGCTTTGACATGCTGTTTTCTTTACCTTTCCCCGGCCTTGTCGAGGGTGGGTGGTGTGATGTCGGTTATGGGGGCCGGTAAGTTTCCGCCCTGGGCTTTTGTTGTTCCTGGAGCACATAAAGAAGAGTGGCTAGTATGGGGGTTGAACCCGTGACCTTGGCGTTATTAGCACCACGCTCTGACCAACTGAGCTTACCGGCCACTGGACACCATTGCAATATTTTATGTTTTTTTTAATTTTATGTACCCCGAAGCAGACTCAATCGGTACGCTGGGGTCTGAGGGCGATAAGTGGGTACCTGGTGGACACCTTGTTTGTGCTCTTGACAGGTATTTCGGGACAGTTTAACAATTGGCTTTTGATGGTGGAACAAGCTAAAACAAGGAAAACAAATTTTTTAGCGCGCCTGGGAGTGGGCTCCTTATTGCAAATAGTTCCCGCTGTAATTTCCGCCGAGTGTCCCTGATGAATACATCCACTGCTCCAGAAGCAGCCTCGGCTAATTGTTGGCCATTCGCCATAGCGCACCCCGAGGTTACAGAGGTCAAAGGTAAGCCCATATTCAGCAGCACACTGGCGAAAGGTAAATTTATGTGCATTACCGTTTCCACAGGTGCCCGATTGGTACAACCCGGCATTAATATCTCTTGGTGTAATTCTACTTTACAGATGGATGCCTTCTTCCGGCCGATACTCAGGGCTGACCTCTGGTGGTGGTGCGGTGGCACACGGTGCAAACGTCTCCTTTTTGCCCTCAAAATACAAGGGCAACAGGACAATCCCTTGGTTCCACCAAGACTTGAACTTAGACCACTGGATTCAAAGTCCGGGGTGCTAACCATTACACCACGGAACCTGCAAGGGTACAGACAGCGCCGGGCCCTGAAGTACATCCTGTCAGATTACATTAGCGTTGATATAACTTCACTGAGGGTAATTTCTCTACGCCTTCGGGCTGGGGAAAAGGTCCTAACTGTCATTTGTGCGTACGTGCCAAACGGCAGTGCGGAGTACCCGGTCTTTTTGGAGTCCTGGTGACTCCGTCGTTCTACTGGGAGACTTCAACGTCCATGTGGGCAATGACAGTGTGACCTGGAGGGGCGTGATTGGGAGAAACGGCCTCCCTGATCTGAGCCCGGGCAGTGTGATGTTATTAGACTTCTGTGCGAACCACAGTTTGTCCATAACTAACACCATGTTCGAACATAGGGATGTCCATAAGTGCACTTGGCACCAGGACACCCTTGGCTGCAGGTCTATGATCGACTTTGCAGTTGTGTCGTCAGACCTGCGTCCGCATGTTCTGATCAGGCGGGTGAAGAGAGGGGCTGAGCTGTCAACTGACCAGATTAAGGTTCCTTACGCTCAGGAGGCACTGGTTGAAATCCCACAGCTGGCATTTTCCTGGTCAGCTCCATTATCCACGACTGGAATGATTTGGCAGCAAAAGACTGTCAGATTGTACAAGACACCTGAACATCTTGAGAAGAAGATTAAGAGAGGTTTTGTTCTAATGAGAAGGGTTTGTTTGTTGACATTGTGACATACAAAAGAGGAACTCCCCGTCGGGGAATCGAACCCCGGTCTCCCGCGCGGCTGGCGGGGATAGTTCAGCTGAAACGAGCTAAATTTTCCCCATTCATTTCCAATGAGAGAGAAAGGCCACTATGAATGTAATATACTTTTGTCCATGAGTGGCGCTGTGGCCGCTTCTGCTACACCCACCCACCACATCCATCCTGAACTTCAGGTAGAAATTAACTCTATTAAGTGTCATTATTTCATATGTTATTTGTGTTTCTCAGAGATTGCTGCGCACCGTTCAGGGTTGCAGAGTCTTCTGCGGAGAAACACCTCAACTGGGATGCATGGCAAACAACTGACACAATTGTTACTGAGGCCACATCTGTGTGCCTCAGAATATCACCCGTTATACGGCACCTTCGCACAGTTCCTGTCGGCTGCCTTCTCTGTGGTGGACCAGGAAGACCTGCAGAGGCTCCAGGATGCATACGTCTTCTGTGGCATCCAGCCTGCAAATCCCACCAAGCAGCATATCGTGAGCACTGCAGGATAAAGATTCCTCCGCCCGGGACGCTTATTCAGAGAGTGGAAGGGGTGTTGAAGCACTTTCACCTGACCACAGATCCGAATGGCATCCCTCTTTATAAGCCCTCCATGCTAAAGAGATTGAGGATCCAACGAGTCCACATTCTGCGCGGTTGCCTCAGTGATCCTGAGGTGGAAGGGGGCATACTGTACCGCCGTGGAGGAACGATACAGTTAAACCAGGTGCCAGGTGAGCGTGCAGCAGTCCCCGTCTGGATCCCCATCAGAGGCACGTCGCAGCAGGAGGGCTACCACTTTCACCAGGCCAAATGGGTGACCGGCACGCAGGTCTCCCCAGAGCTGTTCCAGGCCCAGGCCATGACAGGAGTGTGTCGCTGGAACTATCAGCGTCTGCTGGACCTGAAACTGCCAGGCGTTTCTCTCCCGCCTGTTTTCAACCCTGCACTGATATGCTCCCTGAATGCTGTTTCCAGACGGGTCTTTGGCGAAGAAAAGTACCCTGCTCTTCGTCTGGCAGCTGAAGACACCGGGGAGAGGTTTGGCCTGGAGTACAGGGAGCCAGAATGTTGTCCGGTCCCTTTAGACTGGGACAAACATATAACCAAGAAGGACCCCGGCCACGCCACAAGTGCTCCTTCTCCAGGCATCCTGCCTGATCAGGGAGCAGACCCAGTGCAGCCTTCCTCCACACCTCCCACCAGGCTTTTCAGCTTTGTTCACCCTCTTCAAACTGCTACTGTGACTACGTCTAGTCGTGTGGCCCCTATCCCAGCATCTGACTTGGACAATAAAGCTTCTGTTACTGAGCTTCAGCCACAGCCAGGTAAAAACCTAATCATGTGTCCCCTTGTTCTAATAGTGTTGCATCTTGTTTGAACCAAATAACAAATGTGTATCGCTTGGTTTTCTTTGCCTAGAGCCCACAAGAAGATTACCCATCCAATGTTCTCCGACTGCTGCCCGCACTGGACCAGTGAAGACTGGAGGGAGAGTATTTGTGTTGGACCACAAGCGCTGGCCGTCTCCAAAGAAGTCGGCAATTGACGAGCTCCTTAATAAACACCGCGGGCACGAGGACATGATCAAGCTTGTGGTTCGGGAGTATGGCACTCTTGTCCAGCAAAGACCCCAACAGCATGCTGCATCCAACATCAAAATTGCATATTCCCAAATACATAATACACAACAGTAAATTTCTCAATACATCATCTTCACTAAATACCAGCCCAGAGAAGCTGCAACATACACAGCAGCTTTGGCAGTTGCTAAGCACTACCTCTGCTGTGCCTGTCGTGACACTGCCTGCAGCTATGGTCATTCCACCATCACCACCACCACCACCATCACCACCACCACCACCACCTGCTCATACCCCATTGGAGCAGGAGCAACCACCTCCCGTGTCAAAAAAACTCAAACAAAAACATGTCTGTGCTGTCGTCAACCAAAATCAAAATATCAAGGGGATGGGACATCAATACATGACTTTTATCAGCGGGGCCGTGTCAGATACTTTTATTGCCCCACAAAAGTTTTCCAAAAATATGGTGCAGAAGGTCTGACAAACCCAGTCAAACAAAAGTTCAGTCAAACAGACTTCTTCCAGCGAGAGCTCGATGATACAAGAAAGAGGGTGGAGGGGAAAAAAGCAGAAGAAGAGGAAGGGGGAGGAATCTCCTCCACCCCCTGTCCGAAAGTGCCGGTTCTGCAGGATGCAGCTAAAGCAGGATCCGAACAGCCCCCACATCCACACTGGCTTTCCAGGGCAAGCAGGGAAGTACATCTACTGCCCTGCCAAAGTCTTCTCTATCTATAGAGAGAACGGGATGGAAAGAGAGATGAGCTGGAGGGGGTTCCAGGCCTCTCCTTTTTATGAAAAGGAGAAACAACGGCAGCAAAATAAATGAACATTTTTTTTATTATTCATAGCTTGTGATTAGTATTCATTTTTTATTTCTGAGAGTGTTTTTGAGTGTGGCATGGCAACCTGATGAATAAATATTCTTTGTTACATTGCATTGATTTTGTGTTTTATTTCAAGCACTGGTATCAATATAAGCCTGATAGGAATAGTGTGTAATCATATAGGGATTAATTGGAAAAAATATATATTGTGGAGAAGAAAATGGTGACTTGACTGATGCTTAGACGGGATTCGGACACCTGACTTCATTTCTCCAAAGTCTCTCTGCTTGTCTGACATCTGTCTCGCATCCTGATTGGCTGGCAGCAAATGTCAACAACACAAGCGCGGCACGCGCTTGGCAAGTGAGAATTCTACCACTGAACCACCAATGTCACGTGGGGACACACTGTAAGAGAACAAAATTCAACTGTCAAGTGGATGAGCCTCTGCAAAGTGGCGCTGAATGACAAAACATCACAATGTCATACTCTTTGGATTCAAGCACCTTCTGGCGTAATGGGATCCACAACAATCACGTCAGCTGTGGATGCAACGTCAATTCGTTCTTGAAGGGCAAGTGACAAAAAGAAGTACATGGTTCACAAATCAGCTGCCAAAGTTTCACTGACCAAGCACCCAGGCACTGCTGGAATTTGAACCCACAATCTCCTGTTTACCAGACAGGCACTCTGACCAGCTTAGCCACAGTGCCAGCAGTTCATCTGGTACCAACACAAAAACAGTTCGCCAATGGGGAAAAATGTTCATACAAGGGAGGGAGTCCAAAGTCCAACACGTGTGTGAATTGAGAGTCGCTGGGTGGGCTCGAACCACCAACCTCTCAGTTAACAGCCAAACGTGCTGACCAATTGCGCGACAGGGAGTACAACAGCATGACTGCAGTCAGGTTTCACTAAGTGCTGTCCACCTTAACTCTCGGGTGGTCCGGTCTGTTACGTTTCAGGTGTCATTCTGAATACTGCCCTTTCGCAGGAAAAGAGCCTTTGTACTTTTTCAACATGAGCTCTAAAGAAAGGTATAAGCTGAGATATACTGCATTGGCCGGGAACCGGACCCGGGCCTCCCGCTTGACAAGTGAGAATTCTACCACTGAACCACCAATGCCACGTTGGGAAACACTGTTGGAGAACAAATTAAATTGTTGAGTGGATGTGCCCCTGCAAAGTGGCGCTGAATGACAAAACATCACAACACACGCACGGGATGCCAGGGGAGGCCGACTACTAACCGAGCTGAGCGAGAGGGCATAAGAAAAAAATTTGTGACCTTGTGGTGGTTACCCGGCAGCACCAAGGATATGGTGCACGTCTGATGCGTAATGCATGCCAGGTGATGTTCATCTAGCGAGCAGACATTCTTGTGGGGGACAAGCTCAACAGTAGGAATGTTGAGAGAACCAGTCCGCTCAATCAATCAATGAAGTTCTCGTCCGCCCCAGAGTCAATTAATGCTGTGGTAGGAGAAGCTTCCCCCGCCCAGGATATCGTACCTTCCACCTGAAGTCGGCCCACCAAAGCGGATGATGCAGCCGGTGTGGTTGGAGCGGGCAGTGCCAGCAGCTGGGGAATATCCCTGGTGGAGGAAGAGCGTTGGCGTCCTGGGCGAACTGGACAGCGGGAAATTGTGTGTAGGACTCCCACAGTACAGGCACAGCCACAGGCGTGGACGGTGACTCCTCTCCGCTGACGAAAGGCGACTGGCTCCCAGTTGCATGGGGACGACACTCCCGACGTCATCAGACGGCGCTCCGCTGCTGGAGCAGGGAGGGAGGAGTGGTGCCGGAAGAGCCCCAGGAGGTGGGATTTGGAGCCGACATGTGGGTCGGAGAGGCTCCGCTGTGCGCTGCGCTCCCGCAGCCGGTTGTCGAGTCGAATGGATAGCGACAGAGAGCGGCTGGAATGACAAGGCGCTGTGGAGCGCATATCGGGCGAGTGTTAGAATAAAATGTAGATTATTTTGTTAGTTATCACCCTTATATCCACTTGCTTAGACAATAGAAAGTGTTTGAATGTGCTGAAGAAGGAATGTTCCCGTGACCCTAATCAGAGACCCTCAGCGACCCCCAGGTCCTGGAGGTGCTTGGATGCACCAACAGCGACTCTGCAGATGCTCATGTTAATCCTGCAAGAATGTGTCAAGATAAGAACTCGTAAAACATTAAAAGTAATAACTCTCACATACACACACACACATAGACAAACAAATACAGCTCGTGCAACTGCCTTCTCCACCCCCCCTTAGAGTTGCACGACCATGTAGTAGGGACCCCCGAAAGAGAATAAAAGGAGAGGAGTGTGAACTGCATATTCAGAGTGGAGCGGCATGTCACTGGGTATGTGGTTTCACTCTCCTCGCTGCGATCAACTTGGAATATTGTTGTCTGTCTCTTCTGTATTTCTGTATTGAAGTGATTTTACAAGTGTCACAGGAGTTTGAACCTGACATTTACTTGGTTCTTCGAGCCAGATCCCAAGATACCTGAGGAGTCCAGTTGTGGAGCGGACAAGACAGAAAGACCGTGGCCACGGCAGACAAAACCCTTTGACGGGCTGTCTTCTCAGCTCAACAACTGGAAGCTGAAGGTTGACGGGATACCTACGGAAGAGAAGACAACAATCAGTAAGACACTTTTGATCAGAGTGTAGAGTAAAAGGGCGCCGTCCCTTTGTGTTGTGAGTGAAAGGGTGGCATCCCTTTGTGTTAAAGCAGGGGTGGGCAAACTGAGACCTGGGGTCCACATGCAGCCCGCTAAGGGTTTTTGACCCCTAGAGCTGAGTGCGGCCCGCGAGTCAATAAGGTTTGTCACCCGGTGCTAAAAGCCTTGTGTATACTAGTCGCTGGCAAGCAAAGAGACGGACTCGACAGTCTTCTGTAGGAAGACGAGTTGGCAGTCTTGTGTAATAAGATGGACCCACAGTGTTACGGAGTTGGCGGTCTTTCACAATAAGACAGAGTTGGCAGTTTTTTGTACAAAGACGGAGTTGGCGGTCATGTTAGGCTAGAAAAGGAGTGCCTCCGCGGTGAAAGGCCTTTTCGGGGTTTGAATGTGAAAACGTTTTCAAAGTACGAATGAGTGTGTGAATGGGAGATTTTGTCACGAGACAGGTCTTCATATTAAAGGGTGAGAAAAAGAGTAAGTCTTTGAGGAAGCAGAGGCAAGAATTATCCGCCCTCTCCAGGGTAGAAGCTTGAGAATTACCTCAAAGAAAAGTTCATTACTCTCTCACTGACAAACAACCCTGTTGTTAGTTTTCCCGAGGAAGCTCATCACAACAGGGACCAAATTATTCCCAAGATGGGAAATAAAAGTGGAAAAACACAAGTCAAAAGGGAGGAACTAAATTGCAAGTATTGGTGTTACGTGTTTCACCGCCAACCAACCAAAATAAAACATCTAGAAATATGGATTAACAAGTATGGTTTTGACGGACAATTATCGATCCCTAAATTAATAAAATTGCAACAGGATATAGCAAAAAGGAACAAGAATCAAACCAAAAAAATGCAAAAGCAAGGGTATGATGACCTGTCATATTGGAAGGAGTTGGCAGAGAGAAGGCAAAAAGGCGAGGCGAAGATGGAAGAAAGGAAGGCAAGAGATAGAGCAGAAAAAAAAGGTTGTAAAAAGGAAGAGTTATATAAGATAGTAAGGGAAGTTTTACTTCAGGAGTATCAGAAAGATGAAGGAAAAGTAAATGAGGAGAAAGACGCAGACACATTTTTTACACGAAAGGAAGGTAATGAAAGTAGGGTTATGCCAACTAAAGGAGTGAGCAATAGTAGTCAAAATGATGGTGTAGTAGGTGGACAATCACAATTGTATCCACAGTTCGCTGAACCCCCACATTATGACAACCACGATGTCAGACCATCAGTGCCATACCCACCACAAACAAGAGCTAAACCTTTTTCTGTTGAGTGGTCAAAACAGATGGGAGAAGTATTTTCTCCTAAATCACCACCTAGGGTTTCACCGGAAACCGATGCGTTTCCAATGATAGAAGTACCGAACCCTAATGTAGCCAATGATGAACGTCCCACAATCCTAGTGTATCGTACATGGACACAGGAAGATGTAAAGAAGGCCTTAGATGGTGTCACACCTGTAAAAGAGGACGCCGTAAGATTTATTACAGACATGAACAACTTGAGAATGTCATACCACCTGAACGGAATAGAAGTACAACAAGTGTGGATGAGAGCCTTAGGGCCAGAGTGGTGTCTGTGTAAAGGAAATTGGAGCCCCACATATGGCAATGGCCAACCTGTGGCCCATGATGACCCCACATTGGAGCAAAGAATCAATCAGTTGGAAGAGAGAGTCCTAGCAAAGTTCAGGAAAAGAGCTAATTACTCAACAATAGGACAATGCAAACAAAAGAATGACGAATCATTTGATGAGTATAGAGTGCGTATGATTACGGTATTCAAACAAAATAGCGGCCTTGCTGAAGATGATGAACCCACAGGCCCATACCAACAACAGTTAAAGAATGCGATACATGCTAATTCAAATCCTGGCATAAAAGGGTGGGTTGATAAACATTTCATCGGAATGCCCACAGCAACTATGGCAGACTATATCACACACGTGCAGCATGCAGCATGCAAAATGCAGGTGTTAAGTAACAAAAATAAGATGCAAAAAATACACACCTTTGTTACAGATAACAGAGAAATCCTCTTTCAAAGTCAAGGACGATTCAGAGGAAAAGGTAGAGGAACAGGTAGACAGAATGTATGAAGCTATCCCAACAATATTGGATGTTGGAATTGCGGTGAAGAAGGTCACTTCTCCCGTGATTGTGACAAAGGCCAGTTCAAAAGGAACCAAAAGCCATATTAGGCATGACTAGGCTTGTCTAAACAAATAGAACCAGAACAAAATGATGAACCAGTAGTAGAATTAAATTTACAAGAGGTATTTGCCTTTGAACATCGCAGAAGTCACATTGGAAGTGAATGGTAATCCAATCAGATTTCTTTGTGACTCGGGAGCATGTAGAACAACTTGCAGATATGAATTTCCACATTCAAGATCTGCAGGCAATACATGGCTCAGGACAGCAGGAGGAAAATTTGACAATAATGGTCAAGTCCCTACCAATAACGTTGTGGTCCATCAAATGTAGGACTAATTAAAAGTGCCCAACCTGTACAAATTAAAGCTAAAAATGATTACAGGACATGTGTTAGGCAATACCCAATAAAACCAGATGCATATGAAGGAATAAAATTAGTGATAGAAGAATTGTTAAAAGCTAAAGCCTTAGTAGAATGTAACAGCTCAAAATGGAACATCCTTAATTTTCCAGTGGGAAAAAGTGCCACTCTCTGTGGGATGGAGAATGATACAGGACAAGCTGTAAATCAAGCTGTGGTGGCAAGAGCACCTTGTGTGCCTGACCCACACACATTGTTAAATTCTTTACCAACAGATGTCACATAGTTCACCATAGTAGACATCAGTAATGCATTCTTCTCCATTCCAATACATAGAGAAAGAAGGTTTAGGTTCGCATTTACGTTTGCAGGAAAAATATACATACACACGCCTACCGCAAGGATATTGTGAAAGCCCGAAAATGTATTCACAAGCAATGATAGCCATTATGTCTATGTTTAATCCCCAAATGAAAGCCATATATTACTATATGTAGATGACATCCTACTAGCGTCACCAGATAGGAAGTCATGTGAGGAAGACACAATAGCCTTATTGCACCATTTAGCGAAAGAAGGCCTTAAAGTGAGTAAAGACAAAGTACAATTTTGTAAGCAATCAGTGAACTACTTGGGCCATCAGTTGACAGGACAAGGACAAACTATTCTAGCTGACAGGAAACAAGCAATTTTAAATGCACCTAAACCACAAACAAAAAAGCAAATTATGTCCTTCTTAGGACTCACTAATTAGATGTAGATGTTGGATTCCAAACTATGCACAAATAGTGTCACCATTAACAAAGTTAATGTATAAAAATGATGTCACTCTTACAGTGGAATGAGGAGGCAGAAAAAGCATTCTGTGAAAAAGAGTACTGGTAGGAAGTTTGATTGTAGCACTGCATGATTACAGCAAAACATTTAAACAAACAGTAGATTATAAAGATGTGAAGTGAGGCCGAGGTCATGTACTCAACTCAGTCTTACCAAGAGTATGGTGCAAAGAAACAACCAATAGCGTACTACTCTTGTAAGCTAGATGCAGTAGCATGCGCCATCTTACATTGTGTGCGGGCTAATAGCAGCATCTATGGCCGTGGAAACAAGTGCAACCATTATATTGTTCCATTTACTAGTACTGAAAGTACCTCATGCGGTTTCCACCCTGCTATTGCAGACGAGCATGACATTTTTGTCTCCTGCTAGACATCTGTCTTTTGTCTCAACCACATGTAACACTTGAGCGATGCACCACGCTCAACCTACCCTTCTACCACTCCCTGAGGAAAGCGAAACACATGATTGTGATGAACTAACAACACAAACTACAAAGTGTAGACCAGACTTATTAGCTCAGGCACTAACAAAAAGAGGAGATTTTTGTAGATGTTTCCTCAAAGAAAAATGATTTGTGGAAAGAATCATAACTGGCTATGCAGTCATAGCGCTTACAGAAGCATGCAAATTAATGAAAGGTCAAAAGGTGACAAATTATACCGATAGCCAATATGTACATTGAACAGTACATACCTTTGCAGAACAGAGGTATGATAACATCAACAGGAAAACCAGTAACTCATGCAGGATTGTTAACAGCATTACTAGAAGCAGTGCAATTACCAAAACAAATTGCATTGCATGTAAATGGGACATACAAATAATACTGATCCGATATCCTTAGGAAATGCGTTCGCTGATAAAATGGCAAAACAAGCGGCACTAAAGGAACTGGACCATCTTGAAACTGAAAGATTACAAGTAGACTTTGAGATATTGGCTGATATGCAACAACAAAGTCCAAAATAGGAAATTGACCACTGGCTTAGGAATAAAGCAACCCTGGACAAAAATGTTTATATGTCGACAGAAAAGAAACCAATCTTGCCAAAAAAATTGTAAAAGTGGGCTGACATTTTGAGCCATGGTGTTACACATGTCTCAACAGGAGGGATGTGTCACACTATTAACACCCACTTTAATTCGTGTTTAAAAATTCTTATTCAAAAAATTTTTGTTGAGCGTTTTTAATGTGTGCAAAACACAACGTCCAGGACAACTTGTGACCGAGGCGTGGCCAATTTCCAAAACGACAATATTAATTTCAAGTAATACATATGGACTTATTGAGCTAATTAAAAGTGAAGGAAGGTCAGCCCTGATTCTTGCATCCCAGAGCTGTTGTAGATTGGCCTCATATGGGATGGAGTAGGGGTATGTGTATGAGATGGACCAGGATCCTGTTCCTGGACCAGACACTTGCTCCTTCACCCCATTATCTGTATTGCCTCCTGAGTTTAGTTTTCCAATGAGTGAATGACCATAAATGCCTGAGACCATCCTGGCTTTTTGGTTCTCCCACAATGATCTCTGCAAAGATAACACGAGACGCAGCACAGGATGCTGTGTCCTGACCTTCTACTAACTTTACTAGTGGTTGACAAGTACTGATCGCAGTTTAACATGGTACTCATCTGATCTGCATGGAATATATTGAGAATGAAACAGAATTAGACTACAGCAGTCACTTTGTAAATTAACTTGTAAAAGAAAAGAAAAAAAAGGAAAGAAAACAGGAACAATGTTCCGCATGGACTTAAAGAACCATAGCGCGTACCATCCCCAAAGTGGAGGACTGGTAGAACAGAAAATGCATGGAAGAAACAAAGTGTCCAAGGACATAATGTTTAGATCCAGTTAAATTACACATAAACATAACGGCACAAATGGTTTGAGTCCATATGAAACGTTGTTTGTCAAACCTTATAGGTTGACACAATTCGAAAATGTGTAGGAAACTGATGACGATTCTACTTTGATAGAAGACATGAGACTGACACCAGGAGACTGAGTGTTGAGTAAAAGTGGAACAAGAAAACACTGGCACTCTCCCAAGTGGGAAGGGCCTTATCAAGTACTGTTAACGACACCAACAGCATTAGGAATTGTAGAAAGAAACACTTGGATACGTCAAACGCATTGTAAAGTAGACATTGTTCGGGAGTCTGACGAGGAAGGTAAAGACCAGTCTGTGATGCAGGGGACTTCAGAGTCCTAGACTCTGAGGCATTGTGTTGAGCAGTGAAGATTATAGCACATACCCTGGTCCAGAAAACCGAACAATGCATCCTAGTTCTAAGATCACTATTGTAACAGGAGGATTGGTGTTCCTGATGTTGCAGTGTCCTCGTTCCCATACAGTACCTCAGTGTCTCAGAGTGGTCCATGATCTTGATCTCACACCTCCACCCTTGCTCTGCCAACAACCTGAAAACAACATACTGATACAACAATATGCATAATGAGTCCTCTCATCACCTCCAGACATGCATTGTGTCCAGTTTTATCTTCACCAAGACCTAAAGAAGATCCATCACATGAACTGTGCTCTGACAGCAAACGATCACTTCCAGACTGAAAGTTCAGAAGATGTTTGCTGACATGGTGTTTATGGTGACAACGACAATCACATCACCAGCCACTAAAGTGGAATGTGGCCGACTCAGAACTGGACAGGATCACACCTTTGATGCAAGGACAAGCCAAGCACCAGAATCTAGAAGTGGCAACAAATGGCCACCAGCAAGGAGGACATCCAGAGGAGAGACTAGAACAGCAATATGACCCTGGCATGTGCAGAAAAGGAGACTTTGGACCAAAGACTTGATGGAGGACTTTCTTAACAAGCAAGGTGGAAGGAAGCAAGGAGGTGGGGTGTGATGGGATCATGCCTACTCTGACTCATCTGATGCCAAGGTTGACACTGAAGTAGACAGTAACGCACACACACACACACGAACACGCACACACACAAACAGTACTCGAGAACAGACGTGTGGTGTTGATGTAGAGACAAATACCACTATGACATTGTATATAACATGAGCGGAACGTGCAGTAGTGACATTACAGATTTCAGTATCCATTTACCCTATGAATGTTGACATGTTACTAAATGCTAAATCTTTGAAGCAGATGAACATCACCTCCCAAACTACTTCCAAACAAAAAGGGAGGTTCCAGACACCGACTGGATAACAAAAGACAATCCCACTTACATCGATGCCATCAGCGTGCCACGAGGGGTACCACCAGAATACAAACTAGTAAATCAGATTGCAGCGGGTTTGGAGGGAAAGTATTATCCCATGGATAGGTTAACAAAAATGTGGATAGGATTAACTACCTCCACTATGACATACAAAAGCTTGGGAACTACACCGAGGCCGGACTCACAGCAATTGGAGAACAACTCCATGCCACGTCACTCATGGCCTTCCAGAATCGTATCGCCTTGGATGGACTGCTGGCACATTAGCAAGGAGTGTGCGCCATGCTTGGCGACCAATGTGGCATGTCCATCCCCAACAATACAGATTCCACAGGAATGCTGATGCGTGCGATTTCTGGTTTAAAGGCGCTAAACACCAAGATGAAGGAACACTGGTGTTGACACTGAGATGTTTGGTGACTGGTGGAGAGCATTTTGGGGACAATGGTCTCCTTATGTGATGTCTGTGCTTATTGCACTCGCTGTTGCCCTTCTTTTGTGTGCCTTATGTGGATGTTGTATCCCTATCTTGAAGGTTAGAATCACATGGACTGTGAATTTAGCCATGGCACCAATGACAACAAGGTAAATTAAAACTGCAAGCAGTGATGAGCGGGCTCGAGCACCCCGACGCGGTCGGGGGTACGCGCGGGTCGGGGGTACGCGCGGGTCGGGGGTGCGCGCGTGTCCGGACGGGCGCGCGGACGCGCCGTACGAAAAACCGCGGCGATGGGATAAGCGGTAAGGGAGTTACGGCACTTGCAATTTTCCGCCAGGAGGGGGCGACGCCGGCGGCGAGACGGGTGCGCGGTCACGTCCCGTCCGACGCCACGAACAGCCATAAAAAAATTCCCAACGATCGGACCGTGCGGTAGGTACTTGCGGCGGATATACATTTCCGCCTGTGGGTGGCGCTATACAGTCTATGCGCCCACACGGTAACGGACCGGAGGGTACCCCGAACCACCAGAAAAAATTAGGTGCCGATCCGACCGTGCGGAAGGAAGTTACGGCAGATATACATTTCCACCAGTTGGTGGCGCTATAGCGTATGTACACACACTGTCATAGACCAGAGGGTACCTCGAACCACCGGAAAAAAATTCGGGCCGATCCGACCATGTGGGAGGAAGTTAGGGCAGATATACATTTTCACCAGTTGGTGGCGCTATAGAGTCTATATACACACCCGGTCACAGAGTGGAGGGTGACCCAACCCAGCAAAAAAACTGTGGAGACGATCCGACCATGCATAAGGAAGTTACGGCAGATAAACATTTTCACCAGTTGGTGGCGCTATACAGTCTATGTACACACACAGTCATAGACCAGAGGGTACCCCAAACCACCAGAAAAAATTTGGGACTGATCCGACCATGTGGAAGGACGTTGCGGCAGATATACATTTCCACCAGTTGGTGGCGCTATAGAATCTATATACACACACGGTCACAGACTGGAGGGTGACCGAACCCACCCAAAAAAATTTGGAGACGATCCGACCATGTGGAAGGAAGTTACAGGTGATATACATTTCCACCAGTTGGTGGCGCTATACAGTCTATGTACACACAGTATAACAGACCAGAGATTGACCCAACACACCAAAAAAAATTTCAAGACAATCTGACCATGAATCAGGAAGTTACGGCAGATATACATTTCCACCAGTTGGTGGCGCTATAGTGTCTATATACACACACAGTCACAGACTGGAGGGTGACCGAACCCACCCAAAAAAAAATTGGAGACGATCCGACCATGTATAAGGAAGTTACGGCAGATATACATTTCCACCAGTCGGTGGCGCTGTGTTTTGAACATGGGTTCTGGAGCGTTAGGTGCGTCCTGTCATGATAGACGTCTCCACCGAAAATCATAGTGATACGTGCCACGGGTGGCGAGGGATAATGAATTGAAACTTCTAGGTGGTGCTAGTGTGTCAATTTGGCTTGGTTTCGAGATACGACCCCAACTTCTGGCACGAAAAAGGCCGCCGCCATCCAAAATGGCCGACTTCCTGTTCGTTTTGCAATATGGGTTCTTGAGACTTTTTGGTCCGTCATGTCACGGTAGACGTCTCCACCAAGTTTCCTGACGATCGATGAAACTGGTGGCGGGGGCCAATTTTTTTTAAATTTCAAGGTGGCGCTAGAGAGCCAATTTTGGAACATTATATTTGAAACCCATAAAATATCAAATTTTTCGCCAGACCTGATGCGCTCGCCAAATTTGGTGAGTTTTCGGGCATGTTGAGACCCTCAAAATGGCGCTCAAAGGCGCGGAAGAATAATAATAATAAGAATTAAAACTGCAAGCAGTGATGAGCGGGCTCGAGCACCCCGACGCGGTCGGGGGTACGCGTGGGTCGGGGGTACGCGCGGGTCGGGGGCGCGCGCGTGTCCGGACGGGCGCGCGGACGCGCCGTACGAAAAACCGCGGCGATGGGATAAGCGGTAAGGGAGTTACGGCACTTGCAATTTTCCGCCAGGAGGGGGGGACGCCGGCGGCGAGGCGGGTGCGCGGTCACGTCCCGTCCGGCGCCCCGAACCGCCATAAAAAAATTTGCGACGATTGGACCGTGCAGTAGGTACTTGCGGCGGATATACGTTTCCGCCTGTGGGTGGCGCTATACAGTCTATGCGCCCACACGGTAATGGAATGGAGGGTACCCCGAACCACCAGAAAAAATTAGGTGCCGATCCGACCATGCGGAAGGAAGTTACGGCTGATATACATTTCCACCAGTTGGTGGCGCTATAGAGTCTATGGACACGCAGATCCAAAGAGTGGAGGGTGACCCGACCGACCAAAAAAAAATTTAGAGACTATCCGACCATGTGGAAGGAAGTTACGGCTATATACATTTCCACCAGTTGGTGGCGCTATAGAGTCTGTGTACACACACAGTCATAGACCAGAGGGTACCCCAAACCACCAGAAAAAATTTGGGACCGATCCGACTATGTGGAAGGAAGTCACGGAAGATATACATTTTCACCAGTTGGTGGCGCTATAGAGTCTATGTACACACCCAGTCACAGAGTGGAGGGTGACCTAACCCAGCAAAAAAAATTTGGGACCGATCCGACCATGTGGAAGGAAGTTACAGCTGATATACATTTCCACCCGTTGGTGGCGCTATAGAATCTATGGAGACGCAGATTCCAAGAGTGGAGGGTGACCCGACCGACCCAAAAAATTTTTAGAGACGATCCGACCATGTGGAAGGAAGTTACGGCTATATACATTTCCACCAGTTGGTGGCGCTATAGAGTCTATGTACACAAAGAGTCATAGACCAGAGGGTACCCCAAACCACCAGAAAAAATTTGGGACCGATCCGACCATGTGGAAGGAAGTTACACCTGATATACATTTCTACCAGTTGGTGGCGCTATAGCGTATGTACACACACTGTCATAGACCAGAGGGTACCCCGAACCACTGGAAAAAAATTCGGGCAGATCCGACCATGTGGGAGGAAGTTACGGCAGATATACATTTCCACCAGTTGGTGGCGCTATAGAGTCTATGGACACGCAGATTCAAAGTGTGGAGGGTGACCCGACCGACCAAAAAAAATTTAGAGACGATCCGACCATGTGGAAGGAAGTTACAGCTGATATACATATCCACCAGTTGGTGGCGCTATAGAGTCTATGTATACACACAGTCATAGACCAGAGGGTACCCCGAACCACCAGAAAAAATTTGGGACCGATCCGACCATGTGGGAGGAAGTTAGGGCAGATATACATTTTCACCAGTTGGTGGCGCTATAGAGTCTATATACACACCCGGTCACAGAGTGGAGGGTGACCCAACCCAGCAAAAAAAATGTGGAGACGATCCGACCATGCATAAGGAAGTTACGGCAGATATACATTTTCACCAGTTGGTGGCGCTATACAGTCTATGTACACACACAGTCATAGACCAGAGGGTACCCCAAACCACCAGAAAAAATTTGGGACTGATCCGACCATGTGGAAGGAAGTTGCGGCAGATATACATTTCCACCAGTTGGTGGTGCTATAGTGTATGTACACACACTGTCATAGACCAGAGGGTACCCCAGACCACCAGAAAAAATTTGGGGCCGATCTGACCATGTGGAAGTAAGTTACAGGTGATATACATTTCCACCAGTTGGTGGCGCTATACAGTCTATGTACACACAGTATAACAGACCAGAGATTGACCCAACACACCAAAAAAAATTCAAGACAATCTGACCATGAATCAGGAAGTTACAGCAGATATACATTTCCACCAGTTGGTGGCGCTATAGAATCTATATACACACACAGTCACAGACTGGAGGGTGACCGAACCCACCCAAAAAAATTTGGAGACGATCCGACCATGTGGAAGGAAGTTACGGCAGACATACATTTCCACCAGTTGGTGGCACTGTGTTTTGAACATGGGTTCTGGAGCGTTAGGTGCGTCCTGTCATGATAGACGTCTCCACCGAACATCATAGTGATACGTGCAACGGGTGGCGAGGGATAATGAATTGAAACTTCTAGGTGGCGCTAGTGTGTCAATTTAGATTGGTGTCACATGGGAGCACCACCAGGGCGCTCAGGCCTGGATTCTGACCTTACGTGTAAGATTTCAGCAGCCTGTGACCTTCTGCGGGCAAAATATGAGCCTTCGATGGTCAATGGCGAAGGCTGACCATTCGCCGTGGCCACGCCCACCACATGTGCTTTACACACATCACAGTCCATCGACTGACAGTCAAACTGTGTATTGACTTTGATGTACATTGCTTCAAGGCAAGGCCAGACACCAGGCAGGGCCAGATAAGGTAAAAGTTAAGGTTAAAGTAAAAGTTTGGTGGCGTGCCACGCCCACATCCTATGTCACAGCCCAAAATCCTTCGCAATTTAACGTGGGCCATCCGTCTAGTGTCCGTTGATGCTACAACGGACTCATTCGGTCAAACCCCCTAGGAGGAGTTTGATACGACCCCTACATCCGCCCCCAAATGGTTGCCGCCACCTAAAATGGCCGACTTCCTGTTGGTTTTTGAACATGGGTTCTTGAGACTTTTTTGTGCGTCCTGTCACGAGTGATGTCTCCTCCGAAAATCATGCCCATACGTGCAACGGGAGGCGAGGGATAATTATTTTAAAACTTGTAGGTGGCGCTAGTGAGTCAATTTGGCTTGGTTTCAAATGGGGACCACACCAGGGCCCTCAGGCCTGGAATCTTCGACCTTCGACCTTCTGCGGGCGAATGATGACCCTTTCTTTGTAAACGGCGAGGCCTGAGCATTCGCCGCCAGGCCACGCCCACCACGTGCGCTTTTCCTGCATCATGGTCCATCAACAGGCTTCACCAGGCTGTCAGGCAGTGACTTTGTGACCTCGGTGTTCATCTGATGAATCTCCTGCCAGAAAAGGCCTCATGAAGATCACACGCCTTTAGCCTGTCGCCAATAGGTGGCGCTGCGACGAAATCAGGAAGTGACCTACGGGGACCTTCGGGGCGGGGCCATGATCACATGTACCAAGTATGATGAAGTCATACTTGTGCGCCAGTTGGTGGCGCTATAGAGTCTATGTACACGCAGTATAACAGACCAGAGATTGGGTCACCCGGGCAAAAAAAAATTGAGAACATATGCTACTTAAACCTTATTAAGTGTGTGAAATAGAAAAAAAGACTGGGTTTGTCAAATTAACCATGTTGTGGAATATCTAATGATGGATGCAAGCTAAAAACATTTAAACACAGTCATGTACAAACAAAATAAAAAGTTTAATTATGTAAATTGAAATAACCATCAAAGTGAACAAATACAAAAGGCAAGAACACTATGATTTATCATTCAACAAACTTTTTTCCTGTTTATACTCACAAGGGTCGCGGGGGCATATACATACAGTCAAACAACCATTCACACACATTCATACCTGTGGACAATTTGGAGTGGCCAATTAACCTAGCATGTTTTTGGAATGGGGGGGGGGGTTATTTCTGCCTTGGTCTCTTCTCCGGACGGGGTTTTTCGGGACATCTTCGCTGTCTTCCTGTTGTCGTTTCGTCGCCAGTCTGAGTCTCTGAGTCCCGCATGTCTGTTTATAGGAGAATTGATGAAATAACAGATGAGTGACATCTACTGGTGAAACGCTGGAACAACCATTGCATGAACGGCCATCAATCACGTAAATAATATCATCAGAATCATATGTTTTATTACACATAAAATGACAATATTGCAACATCAACACAATACATAAAATTTAATCTATTAAATATGAAATTTCTCACCATTTCGTTCTTTCCCCTCCGCTGCGTCAACTCGTTGGTTGGCCTCTGCCAAGGCTTCTTTGAGTTGGCTGATGGTGTTTTTTTGTTTTTTTAATAGTTCAGCCCTTCTTTGTCTCTCGTCGACCTGTCTGGCAGCGAAACCCAGAAAAGTCTCGGCCAGCACGCAGCTTTGCGAAAATAGGTCCTCGCGGGACACACACTGGTCCTGGGACGAGTACTGTTAAAACAAACATATTATTAACAGTCATTGATAGTAACGCATGGTAACATGCAACACAATGTTTCATATGACAAAATGAAGTGTACATGGAGATCCACATGTACAATATCAAATGTTATTGTTAATATTATTGAACCGTAAAACTATAGAAACAATAAAATATAGTCTAGCTTCAGAATAATAATGATATTGAAAAGTAAAATCACAGAAATACTTACACACATCAGCCGGCATTTGGTTCTCAGAGCTTGCACCTGAGGGTTTGTGGCTCTGGGCGATTTCGCCGGGGAAGAAGAGTTTGCCATTCTAGAAACAAAAAGAGATGCATAATATGTGTCCACATTTACTTAAACATGAATTGCATTCATGGTCAAAATATGGGGAAAAATAGGAAAGCGCTTACCTTTCAGCTGCGTTCACGGTGATGGACAGAGGTAGGAAAAAATGATCGAATGACCTCTTTTATACGTGATTCTACGACGATGTGATGGGCGTGGAATTCTTGGACACTGGACAGTTGTCATGTATTATTGGATGCTCCACATGTGGGCATGGCACAGCGGCACACTGTTGTATTTGATTCTGGCGTTGTTTGAAGGTTCAAACGATGCATTCATGGCCCTTTGATCATCTGTTGGAATCTCAGAATGAAACACCTGTGCAGGCCGTCCGTTGCAGCAAAGACACCCGACAGTGTATAAATGGACATTTTGTCATACTGTCAAGACAGTTACATCGATATTACTGCTGCGAATTAAGTACTTGATTATTTTCCTTTCTAATTAATTTATGTCTCAAATGAAGTGCATTTTACACGAATGCACGTAATGTTTGAGCAAATGTGGGTATATAACATGTGATGTATTTCTTTATAGAATGGCACATTTCTCGTCTCCTGCAAGGTTTATCAGCATAGATGACCCCGAGGTGGACTCCATCAGGAGCCAGTGCCAGGTGTTGAGTGTAAGTATTTGTAATTGCAATCGTAAATGTTTGTATTGTATTGACTGTTAACATGATAAAAATAAGAAACAATGTTATTTATATTGCATAACAAGATCGTGGTATTATATAAGAGCCAAATACGATGTCACTTGAATGAAGTGAGCATGTACCATTTTTGCATATGTGTATAAATTGTAGTAATGTATGAATCTTACAAAAATGTTGTTACTAAAACCAATTGCAAACAGTGTACTGTTACACAGTTAAGTATCATGCTCATTTGTTAATGTCTTCAGGTAAAGGTTGTAATAAGCTATTTAAAACACTGTCGTTAATGATAGCGTCTAGTATTGCAAATAATCTAATTTTTATTGTATTTGTGCAGTATTGATGCAGAGATCGCAGTGTGCCCAGGGTTGAATTAAATCAACAATGTGTGGAGGTGAGCCATGACATTATGGCCTATGTGACCAGGGAGATGGAGCAGAAGGAACGGGAGGAACTCGTGAGCAGGAGACAAAGGGCTGAAATTGCCAAATATAAATTTGGTCTCCAACAAGCTCTGCTAAGAGCTGAGGTGGCTGATGCAACGAGTCTTTTTGTTGAAGATGGTGAGAAAGTTCATGCATAAATTTATTGTTTTCAATTTCTGATCTATTAATGTGGATTTGTGTGTATCACTAAAACTTGTGATGTTTTCAATATACAGAAAAAAGAGAATGTGGCACCCAAACCGGAGAAGAGGAGACAAGTGCCTCCCCCTAGATGTAAAGTGTGTATTTTTGTAAATTTTTTCATCGGTGTTTGTAAATTTGTTGGAAGTTATCGAAATAAATTATATATTAGACAATTTCTCTTGTTTTTTTTGCTCATCAACTACTACACAAACCTGCACACATAATATTCCACCTTTTAAAGGGAGACACTGGTGCCCACGTAATTCTGTAGAAATGGAAGTAAACACACACACACACATATATATATACAGTGTAATGGTGTTCCAAAACTACAATTTCAGCAAGTAGAAAATGAGATTATTGTTGAACAAAACAAATATGCAATATTTACTTGATGTCTTTAATGTCATAATGGACTATCAAATATAGAAAATATATAAAAATGAGTATCTAAAATGTATTTTCTCTTTAATCTACTTCAGTACTTCCTGTCAATATATGAAACAAGAGTGAATGCAGAGTTTCAGCACACCTGAAGATACACAGGTGCGTAGGAAGCAGGTGTAGCCAACAAAGAGTTCAAAAAGAGGTTCCTGCACACTGTGTTGCTCTCATTCATTAGTTTATTTAGGTAACGTTTCAGTCCGTTTGACCTTCATCAGAAATATTAGCTAGACCTAATATGTCTGATGAAGGTAGACCTGGTATGCTAGACCTAATATGTCTGATGAAGGTCCAACAGACCGAAACGTTACCTAACTAAAGTAATGAATGAGAGCCACACAGTGTGCGGGAACCTCTTGTTGTATATAATATATAATATATGAAACAAACCATGAAAAAAATGCAGTAAATATGTCTGTCATTTTTGACAAAAATATAACATATCTACTAACAGAGTCTGAGAAATCTCTATTTGAAATATATAACCTCAGGGTACATCAACATGAGCATATGAGTATATGGCTGAAATGGATGCAGCATGTGGCTCAAATGCACAAAGAAGGACATTTTGATGACATTCTGACACTTATGGAAACATCAACACATGAACTTCTACACTTAGGGGGCTGTATGTAAGATTGTGGCTATTGTGGCTGTTGCTGTGCCTGCTCATCACATCTGTGCTTGAATTGTTGCTCTGACATCGCTTTTCCTTGCTGGAAACAAGGACATCAGTTTTGGTGTCCTTTCACCTCCCTTCTGGCACCTTCCTCTCCTGAAAGAGGGATATGAAAGAAGAGACAAAAGAACCAGTGACAACAAAAAGTGAAGTGCATACTTAAGTATAACTGTGAAACATACAGTAGTTGTTTACAGTCCTTAATGTGTTTAACACAAAAGATCCAAATACTCACCTGTGAGACATTAAACAAGGTAGGCCACCTGTGCTTCATGTCACTGATGCTCATTTGTATGTCGTATGTTCCTCTATGTGCAAAAGTTCTCCACATCAAGTCCTTAATGACTGGGCTGTCTCTCTTCTTTAATTGGTGATTAGTTGGTTTTGGTTCAGCTCCTGGAGGATAGCGAGGAAGAATACCACTTCACCACTGTTCCATGTTTTAAGGGAGCAAGGACATCTTAAATGAAGACAGGGTACTTACAGCCACATCCATAAATACTGTGCTTGACTTGGTAATGCTTGAGAAGCTCCCCTTCTGAAGTATCCTCCAATGTGCAGCGCCTACATTGCCAGGCCACGGGCCGCCACCTTAGAAAGGAGCATAAACAGTGTTAGGATGGTTTGTTTTTGAAAGGTTTTCATAAATCCAGATCCAGTAGTACTTTCTGGAACACCTCAAGACTGTATTAGAGGGACGTTGGGTACCTCTTAAGATCCTTAAGAGTGCAGAGGATAGTGCTGCCCTCAATCACTATGCCGACATCTACTGACCCATCTTTCCGCAACAGGTAAATCGCCATCACTTCATCTGCCATCTGCTCTTGAATGCTGGTTGATCCATCCCCAGCATCCTGCAGACATTGTAAAGGCAGCTGTTAAATGCTCACGTTAAACGTGCATCTCACAAGACAAGTAGCACCTCCTGTCTTCTAATGTCCACAGCTGCTTTACACCATACAAAAAACAGCTCCATCTTGGTGTGCAGTAAAGATAAATTAACTGTAAATATAAATGTACTGCTGCTGTGCACTTCGAGATTACATTTGGCCAAACCTTGAAAATCATGAAAAGTACAGTAGTATACCAACCTCAAAGTCCTTGAAAAGGGCACTAGCATGTTCAGCAAGATAGTCAATAAGGAATCGGATGACAACGTCCCTTGTCTGCTCACGTTGGATTCCATCTGCCGGACAGAAACATTGAAGCAGTGCTTTGATTCACAGGAAAAACTTAAGTCTCAAACATTTCAATAGAATTTGCATGAGAGGGAAGTTTGTAAGTAGTGATGTCAGCAAAAAAACTAAAACCTAAAAATTTGCCAGGCGCATGAATATAAGTGGATATTGTGGTGCGGTGTGCAAAGGATGTGAGAGATTGGAAACAGAAAATTAAGGAAGAAAAACCAAAAACTGTTCAAGGGGCTGTATGTAAGATTGTGGCTATTGTGGCTGTTGCTGGAGTGAAATAAAAAACAATCTGTATTGCAACTAGCAGCAGGAACGAAGCGGTAGCATCTGTTGTCACAGTGATATCTGGTTCAGGCTTCTGTGGCTTAAGCGGGTAGGATGGACGACTATTTTGCTTCTTACTTTCAGTCACAGTAACTAAAAGCAGAGGTCATGTCACTCAGGTGCTGTGCTGGTTATTGTTTCACTTTTCCTGCCCTGACATTGTGTCTGTGCGCTGTGCACCTACAGAAGGCTTGTTGTCACATCTTTATTTCAAATGAATATGTTTTCTTAGTCTCTGATGACAGACATATTTTGCGATATTTTATTTACTTGATGTGCATTTTGTACATACGTACAGCTCCTTTGAGAAAGAATGGAGGAAAGGATGAGTAATAAATAGGAGGGAGAGTCAGAAAAGATAAATGTCAGCTGTATGATGTGAACAGAGAATGGAGAGAAATGTGAATGAGACAGGTGGAATGATGACTATTGCAGGTAAGGTACAAATTTAATAGGTGGAGGATGGTTTTAATACCTGAAGTAGAATGTTCGTCTGTGCTTGAATTGTTGCTCTGACATCGCTTTTCCTTGCTGGAAACAAGGACATCAGTTTTGGTGTCCTTTCACCTCCCTTCTGGCACCTTCCTCTCCTGAAAGAGAGATATGAAAGAAGATACAAAAAATCAGTGACAACAAAAAGTGAAGTGCATACTTAAGTATAACTGTGAAACATACAGTAGTTGTTTACAGTCCTTAATGTGTTTAACACAAAAATCCAAATACTCACCTGTGAGACATTAAACAAGGTAGGCCACCTGTGCTTCATGTCACTGATGCTCATTTGTATGTCGTATGTTCCTCTATGTGCAAAAGTTCTCCACATCAAGTCCTTAATGACTGGGCTGTCTCTCTTCTTTAATTGGTGATTAGTTGGTTTTGGTTCAGCTCCTGGAGGATAGCGAGGAAGAATACCACTTCACCACTGTTCCATGTTTTAAGGGAGCAAGGACATCTTAAATGAAGACAGGGTACTTACAGCCCCAACCATAAATACTGTGCTTGACTTGGTAATGCTTGAGAAGCTCCCCTTTTGAAGTATCTTCCAATGTGCAGCGCCTACATTGCCAGGCCACGGGCCGCCACCTTAAAAAGGAGCATAAACAGTGTTAGGATGGTTTGTTTTTAAAAGTGCTGTGTAATTTCATGTACATAGTTTTTGGATTGCGTTTTAAATCCACAGTTCTAAAGAAAGAATTATAATGCACATTCATTCATGCATTCATTTTCGATTGCTCATCCTCACAAGGGTCGCAAGGGGTGCTGGAGCCTATCTCAGCTGTCTTCGGGCGTGATGCGGGGGCCTCCCTGGACTGGTGGCCAGCCAATCCCAGGGCACATATAGACAAACAACCATTCACACTCACATTCATACCTATGGACAATTTGGAGTGGCTAATTAACCTAGCATGTTTTTGGAATGTGGGAAGAAACCGGAGTACCCGGAGAAAACCCACGCATGCACGGGGAGAACATGCAAACTCCACACAGAGATGGCCGAGTGTGGAATTGAACTGGCACAGGGGTGCTCACACTTTTTCAGCATGCGAGCTACTTTTAAAATGACCGAGTCAAAATGATCTACCCACTACAAAAATGCAAAACATCTATTTATTTTCAAATGTATTGAGGATTATTTGTACGTACAATGTATGTTGATGTACCTTACATAACCAAATGAGCCAATATTGCAAAACACACATAATTAACTATTAACATTTTTTGTAATTACCTGAGTTTACTTTGATGACTTGCACTGAATTGAACCAGCCAGGGATGCATAGTCCGGACAGTAGCTGCTGATAGCCAGGTTAGCCAGGCAAACGCACTTCGAAAAAGACATTGTGGAAAAAAAAAGTCCACCTCCCATTCCGTATGGAAGTGATATGTTTTTGCCTTTTTACTTGGTCCAGCTCCTTCACTCATTTTAGTGACCATAAACTTTAGCGAGGGCTTAAAATCTCGCAATTCGCCGACTAGCTTAGCACTTTGCATCGTTGTTTACGCATGAGGGGTGACCTAAAGGTCAAAATTCAGTTGTCATCTGACTGGTTGTCCTGTATGTCAATCAAGTAACAGGGATGGATGATAGGCTGACATCGTAAGTTCTGCTGCACTTAGAGACGTTGTTTGATTTGATTGGTCGCCCGAAGGGCAACATTCAGTTGTCATCTGAATGGCTGCCCTGTATATCAATCAAGTGACGGCATTGATGCTGGGATGTTATTTTTTTAATGTCACGCCGCGATCGACCAGCGATCGACCAGTACCACCTCCGCGATCGACCGGTAGCTCGCGATCGACTTAATGAGCACCCCTGAACTGGCATCTTTTAGCTGTGAGGTCTGCATGCTAATCACTCGCCTGCCAAAAATGCACATTGACATTAATTAATCTCCAAATATAATTATAGGAAAACATGCAGTAATTCATAATTCGAATTAATATTTTGTATATAAAACCATGAATAATTTTAATGAACACTGTTGCCCATCTCTGTGTAGAGTTTGCATGTTCTCCCCGTGCATGCGTGGGTTTTCTCCGGGTACTCCGGTTTCCTCCCACATTCCAAAAACATGCAAATTTAATTCCAAGTAGACTCCAGCACCCCGCGTGACCTTCGTGGGGGTGAGCGGTAGAAAACGAATGTTGAATACTCTTGTATTATAATTGTAATGAGCTCCGGAAGTAGCTCGGCTGTTCCCACAAGAGCTTCCCATCGGAGCATATCGACATCACGTCATGTTACAAAAACAAAGTAAAACCAAGCAAAACACGGCGTACACACATAGAGAAAGAGAGCGCGGTTAAAAGCTTCACTTTTCCGGTTTGATGGTCCGTTACCTGTTAAAGTATGTTCGCCCAACGAACCATGTTAGCTGAGCAATTTGGTGGCTAGCAAACATAGCTAAAGTTAGCTTACGCACAACAGAATAGTGGTGACATTAAAAAAACAACACCCAGCGTATTTGAAGGAAGACGGGGTCGCTATTAGTTTAAAAATTGCAAGTGCTCTACTTACCGATGTATTGTCGTCCATATAACTTGCCGTGCTCGTCTTGATACCTTCGCTGGTGTTGTGTTGCCGGAAACTGTACCATAGACCTCTCATAACTCCACCCCTTTGGCCGCGAAGGGGGCACGTCATGACGGTCTACGTCACCAAGCTTAAGCTCTGGGTCATTTTCTGAGCGTAGTATTTTGTACATCATTCTGATTGAAACCATTTGTTTACGTTTTATTCTGAAGCAGTGCGTTGCGGTGTGTGGAATGCATTGGAACATTTTGCTCTTTATGGAAAAGTGGTTGGCTCTTAAAAGAGCCGTTGTGGTGAATCTACTGCAGATTTGCAGCGATTTCTCGGCGGAAGTTGAGGTAGAGCGTCTCATTTCCCCTCTCGTTGACATGGCAACCGTCGGCAAGCAAGTCGTGGACGGAGATGTTGGAATGCGGGATGCGCTTCATGCCGCGTTGTCGTAGGAAGCCGCCAAGGACTCGGTTAATCCTTTTCCTCGCATTGTCCAGTCCACGTCCTGTGGGTGCCGTCTGGTAACGCCAGTTCCAACGGGGCAAGATATCCGAAAACATCACCACTGTGCCGGGTAGCAAGTGGATGATGTAGTCGAGATCCGCCATCATCTTGAGGAGAAGCCGGTGTTGTGCCGAGTTTTGCATGCCTGCCGGAATATGCATCCACCTCGCGGGAGCGCGCACGCTCAGTAAAAACCGAAAATATGTGACGCTGCGGGTTTTTTTCGCCACAGGACTTTAGATTACGTAGATATTATACTTTTTGTCTGCTTTATCATTTACTATGAGATACCTAAAGTACACAGTATATGAAAACTTCGATTGGCTTGGTATTTGTTAGGTATGTCAAGCATTTGACGCATGCGTATCCAGGAATACGGTGAGTGGAGCGGGTTAGACATTTACAATGTAATTGTGGCGCTTTGTAACACATTTCTTCCACCATTTAGGTATTTCTGCATAACTAATGACAAATATGACCAAACCAACCAAACCACAAGGAAGAGTTGTTAACAGACAGTGAATGAGGCATGATGCAACAGTCGATCTCACCCGTTTGACATACTTTGGACTGTAAAATGAAAAATAAAAGTGTTGAACTTGGGGGCTCCACTCATTCATTCATTATGTGGCAACACAATGGTTATTTGGTGAATTTTAAATTCCCCATCAACAAATATGGGTGCATGCATTCTATGGCAGGGCAGATTTTGTGCCTGCCGAGATTTGCATGCACCCCCTATTTGGACTAAGATGAGTTCTACATGTCTATCATTTGAACAAAAAAGTTCCCCAATAGGAAATATGGGGTGCATGCATTCTACAGCGGGTGGATTTTGACCTGCCGAGATTTGCATGCACCCCCCACTTGGACCAGGATAACTGCTACATGTCTATAGTTCACATTATTTACTTTAAATACATCCATCTCTCATGTGGATGTCATCATTTGAACAAAAAAGTTTCCATATAGGAAATATGGGGTACATGCATTTTACGGCAGGGCAGATTTGCATCCACCCCTATTTGGACTAAGATAACTTCTACATGTCTATAGTTCACATGGTTTACTTTAAAGACACCCACCTGTCATGTGGACTTCATCATTTGAACAAAAAAGTTCCCTAACAGCAAATATGGGTGCATGCATTTTACGGCAGGGCGGATTTTGTGCCTGCCGAGATTTGCATGCACCCCCTATTTAGACCTGCGTAACTTCTACATGTCTATAGTTCACATGATTTACTTTGAAGACACCCACCTGTCATGTGGACTTCATCATTTGAACAGAAAAGTTCTTCAAGAGCAAATCGGGGTGCATGCATTTTACGGCAGTATGCCAATTTGCTTTTAAAATAATGTGTGCACAAAATGTGCCCTAAAAGAAATAGGAGCAGGAAAATGTTTTATACGAAAACTTTATATGAAAATATTTGAATTGTGTGAAAATTGTTTTAAACTATATACAGTAGAGAAATATACATGATCCATCAGCAAAACACATAAACACACACTCAATGGTCTTCTGCCCGCCTTACAGACAGAGAGGACAGAGATAGTCCGCATCAAGTGGTGGCTGACCTAAGCAACTGTGGTGGTACCACCTGCTGCAGTTGTCACAGCCAATCTGAAAATGACAAACATTTAAGGTGTTATTCACATCCGTCTTTTACTGTAGGCATTACTATCACTACAATAGTACTAAGTACAATTAGTACAAGTTGGCTTGTTAAGTACTGTATGTGTTCTGATATGTTCAATTTAATGTCATTACCCATAGCATGTCATCCGTTTCCTCAGACCCACAATGGTGGCACAGGTTCTTGAGGGATTCTAATTAAAAAAAAACATACACGCACACAAAAAAACGTTAATTAATTTGACAAAAAATCCACAAACTGTCCCTTTGATAATGAATTTTAACACAAACAAAAGAAGGCAAACGGTAGCACACCTGATTCACGGAGAAGAGTTTTGGCAATCTCTTCTCGCATGTTGTTGACAGCCCCTTTGCTGGTATCTAAGGTCAGGGGCTGGTCTTCCAGGATACACTGAGCAAACTGAAGACAAGTTATTAGATATGGACCCAATGAATTGTGATACTTTGTACATGGGGGGGGGGGGGGTTACAGACATTGACAGGACTAATACAAGCTGAAAATCTGTTATGAATATATGTGTGCATAAGACAGACTGATTAAGTCAACATTAAAAGTCTGGCTATATGAAACTGCAACTGTACTCACTTTCAAGGCTAACATACCACATGATGTGCCATCACCCTGAAGTCCATGAGGAAGGGTACCACATGTCCACCTTGACACCTTACAGTCCCTCTTCCGCATGAATGCCCTTTGAAGAAATGATACATCTTTGTCTATACCAGATTGATGTTTTTAACTGCTTTCTTTAAGTTCTTCTTACCTTCTTGTTTCCAGGCATCTTTTTATTTTATCGTCAGTTTCCCCAAATGGATCCACAAACAAGGTCCTCTTTTCATGAGGATAAATGACCTTTTGGAAGGTAACAACTTTACAACTTTTCCACTACAACTACCACCAATTGAGACAATGAATGAACAGATTAATATTTGTTTAAAATGTTTCATAAACTGTAATCATACACTTCATATCAGTCCCAATAAGGACTATTTTATATGTAGGTATTCAAAGCGACAGTCAAAGCTTTACCGTTAACATCCAGTGATGATGTTGGTTAAAAATCCCCACAATAATATTGAACTGCATCGGATCCATCTGAAAATCAATCCAAACAAACAACTTGAAGGATAATAAAGTAAAATGTGACTATATAAAGCAATTGTGTAATCATTACTTAATTAGAAAAATATTTTCTCTACTAACTTTGAGCTTGGAGGTGTTGTGAGTCCAAATACGTGTCATTTCATAGCTGTCAATGACAGCAGCTTGATCACCGCTGTTGGCATTGGTGTATCGTTGGACAAGCAATGTTAGATATGCATTTATCACCTTAAAGACAACAAAAAGATAACATTTTGTTTCCACACAACACAGAAACATATTTAAACACTCATTTATGTATTCATGGATTAAAATATGGCCCAGAGGTGCCTAGTAAGAACAACTAATTAAAAAACAAATACACGCACACATTTGATCAGTACTCTCAATCCAAGATATACTTAATCTAAAGTCTGTCATTCGAAAGTAAAGAATTATTACCTCACTCTCAAGCTCTTTGCCAGGAGCGATCCGAGCAATGTCCCAACAAAATAGTTTATACTTTTCTATTTTTGAGAGCAGCACATGGTCACTAGAGTGGTTCCCAGTCCACACTGCTTCTAGATCTACAAAAGTGAAACGTATACGTTAATCACAGTTACAAGACTGAACACTGACTTGGAAACATTTAAACATCCATGCATACCAGATTTATTGTGTAAAGGCAAACATAAACATAATAAACATACATTTCTGTACTTCTGTGTCACTGTATGTGCCACAAATTTCTGGACAGGACATGTCCTTCAGCTGCAGAGTCTTGATATTCCGGTCCTGCTGCACCTGGGACAGCAACTGGGTGGACTGGGGCAGTTGGTCCTGTGGCAGCGAGGACAGAGGCAGCTGGGGCAATAGCTGTAGGTGTTGCGGCGAGGACATTGGCCGCAGGGACAGAAGCAGTCAGCACAGTGGCTGCAGGTGTCGTGGCAAGGACAGTGGTCGAAGGGACAGGAGCAGCCAGGACAGGTGCTACATGTGTGGCGGCGGGGACAGAGGCAGCTTGGACAGCGGCTGTGGTGGAGAGGGCTGAAGGTCTCTTTTTGAGGACGACAATGACTGTAGGTCTTGTGAGGACAGTGGCAGTGAGGACAGACACGCCTGGCACATTGACAGCAGTGGCAGCGGATTGGCACTCCAGTGCTCCAATTTTATGTGGAATCCGTGGAGTCTCCTGCCTGAAATGCTTCAGGTGGTCTATGCTAATGTCATACCAGCTTTCCGTTCTCCTCTGACAGCTGAACATTCTGCTTGCGGAGAACCTCATTCTCCTTGAGAAGTTTGTCCTCGTCCTGTACCCGCAGGCTCAGCTCTCGGACTTCCAGACAGCGGTTCCTCAATTCCGTGGTCAACTCCTGAACACAAGTCTGCGACTGGGCCAATACTGATTCCTGTGCCTGCATTTTTTTTGAGTGTCCAAAAGCCTTTGCATCACTTTCTCCTTCTCTTCTTTCTCCTTGTGTAGCTCTTTAAGGATGGACTGCTTGATGCCGTCAGTGAGCTCCTCGCTGTTTGCATTCCCGCTCTGAGACAGCTGACTCCTTTTGGTATAAAACTGGTCAAGCAAACCCTGAATCTCCATGCGGGCCATTTCTTTCTCAGTCAACTGTGTTTTGAGCCGTTGAATCTCCTCATTCTTGGCAGCTCTCTCGGCATTCAGCTCCACTAAGAGGATTTCCATGGTCATCATGGAGGACCGTCGATTCTCCAGTTCTCTCTCCTGGCTTTCCAGGACCTGGGTCAGGTCCCTTCTGAAGCTCCCTGGGGTGCTGGGGGTCTTGAGTATGGATTTAGGCGTTGACTCGACAAGTTTGAAACCTCCATTTCTTATGGTTTGTTCCACAGCGTCGTGCTGCTGCTGCACCTTTTGCTGTAGAGTCTGTATGAGGATGTCCTTCTGAGCGGTTTGCTCTTGAGCTGCTTGGAGGAGACTGCTCTGCTCGTCTAAGACCTTTGTGAGTCTTTCCACTTCCTCGTTGGCATAAATCATCTCCTCCTGCAACACCTCAACCTCTATTTTGTTAGATGCAATGCTCCTCTCTAATGTCTCCTTCAGTTCTGTGACTTCTGCTTGCATCTTTGAGTTCTTCCGGCTGACATCCTCTCGTTCCAGGATTGCAGTGTTGTACTTGGCTGTGAGGTCTGTGATATCCTCCAAATGATGGCTAATGGTCTGGTCCTTCTGACTCAGCTCACTCCGGAGGTCTCTGGTTTGGTTGATCAGATCAACAACGACATCTTTGTCCTGTTCAATCTTCTGCTCCAGGCCTTTTATAGTTTCCTTGGCAGTGGATAGATTCTTCTCCAGGTGATCAAATTTGGATACCTGCTGTTGGATTTGTACGCTCATGTCCGAGACTTGTTTCCTAAGATGTGTGTTCTCCTGAGCAGTTTCACCAAGTTCCTTTAATGTACTTTCTCTGTTCTCTCTTAACTGGGAGGTCAAAGTACTAGTGTGCTTTTTCTCCGTTTCCAGGGAACCGTTTAATTCTGCAACCCGGGCCCGCAGTACACCCATCTCCTGCTGCCCGTCCTCCAGCTGCTGTCTCGCATGATCCGCGTCAAACTTGGCCTCGGCTTGGAGCTGGTCGAAGGAATCCTGCAGAGTCCGATGCTGCTCCAGGAGCTGCTCCCACTCCAGTTGGACTTTGTCGAGCTGGAGCCGAGTGGTGATCAGACTGCTGGAGAGTTGGCTTGTTTTGTTCTGCTGTTCGCTTTGCTTGTCTCCCAGCTCCTTCTTCGCTACGGCCAGCTCTTTGTCAGAAGACTGCAGCACCAGACGTAGGTCACGGATCTCACTTCTCAGAACTTCTGCAGCTTCCTGTTC
The DNA here is from genome assembly GCF_030265055.1 of Doryrhamphus excisus. Taxonomy (NCBI): domain Eukaryota; kingdom Metazoa; phylum Chordata; class Actinopteri; order Syngnathiformes; family Syngnathidae; genus Doryrhamphus; species Doryrhamphus excisus. The sequence continues at coordinate 26,716,205 of NC_080470.1, forward strand.
AGACTGAAGGTTCCGGTGCAGGCCGTTGATCGTTTCCTGCAGTTTGAGCTGATCTCTGATCTTGTTGGCGCGCTCAGTTGACAGTTGTTCATCCTTTTGTCCAAATTCCTGTGACAGTACATGGATCTGCTCTTCTAGCTTTGCAATTTGCTGAATCAGGTTCCTGTTCTTTAGCTCCTCCTCCCCCAGCTGAGCCTGCACGTGACTCATCTGCTCCTGGACTTGATGCAGCTCTTCGGTCAGCGCCATCTCAGTCATGTCTGACGGAGGGGGCTCGGCCCAAATGTCATCTGCGTTATTATTGTCGGTGCCTGTCATGTGTTCCGGGCTGGCCAGGGGCACGAGACGGGAGCGCAGGTTGTACGCTTTGGTGGGAGTGGTGAGAATCTTCAGAGTTTCCACGTGAATTCTGTTCAATTCAGAGACTTCTTTTTTTTTGTAGGTGTTGGTGGCTTCCAGAATGTTCTCCAGATGCTTGTTGGACTTGTCAAGGTATCTTCTGTCAGACTCCAACTGAGACATCTGCTTCTTGGTGATCTCCTTGTACTCCTCAAAGGCCTGAAGAGCCGCTGTGAGATCCGACTGTTTCTGCAGCAGCTGAGCTTTCAGCTTCTCCGTTGCGGATGCAGTTAGAGCATCGGTAGCCACGGAGGTCAAAGCACCTGTTCCTGCAATGCTTTCCGTTTCGATGGCCCTCTGGAATTCTTCTTCCAGCTTGGCAGCAACTTGTGCTCCAGCCTCTTCAGAGTTCCCCTCCGAGACAAGGGAGCGAAGTTGACGATTCTCCTGTCTGAGGCTGTAGTTCTCCGCTGCATAGCGAGTCATCTTCGGGTGATGGTCAACCTGGTCTCGTAAAATCTTATTCTCTTGCTTCAGCTGGTCAATGTGAGCCTGCAACTCCTCGTTCGTAAGGGAGGCAGATCCTGCCTTTAGTTTCTTCTCAAGATGATTGATATGATCCTCACGGAACTTAACAATCAGACGACTGGAGTGGATGAACTTGTCTTTCTGGGTCCAGGCCTCCTCCAGCTGAGACAGTTTCTTAAGCAGCACCCTCTTTTCCTCCTCACGCTTCCTCCACAAACGGCAATAAACAGCGGCAATAAACTTGGCTTTATACAAGACATCACGTTCCATGTCTATGCATGGATGACATGGGGTAAATGGTCCTTCCAGTGTTCCTTCTCCTTGTCTCCTAAGGTACGTAACATCTGCAACAGTGTGCGATTCAGTCTCTCAGCTGGGTTGCACTGGGGGTGATAGGGGGAAGTTCTTGAGTGCCCAATTCCTGACAGCTGTCTGAGTCTTCTGAACATCTCATTTTCAAACTCACGGCCCTGATCATGGTGGAGTTTGGCGGGGTATCCGAACCTTGGTATAAAGTCATTAAACAGACGATCCGCTGCCGTTTTGCCTGTTTTGTTGCGGGTAGCATAGGCCTGTGCAAAACGAGTAAAATGGTCTATAACAACCAAGATGTACTCAAATCCTCCACGGCTAGCTTCTAAGTGTAGGAAATCAATGCAGACAAGCTCAAGAGGTGAGTTGGATGTAATATGACTCATGGGTGCTCTTTCATGCAATGCAGGCTTTTTCTGTTTGATACATGGACACTTTCTGGTTACATACTCCTCAACTTCCCTTTTCATGAAAGGCCAGTAGAACCTGGACCTTGCCAAATTTAACACCTTTTCGACACCTATATGACCCATGTGGTTGTGGAGTTGGGCTAGAACTGTCTGCTTATAGGTGCCAGGGAGTACGAGTTGTTTTCTTTCCGCAGTCTTCCTATAAAGGAGGCCATCCTCTACGTGCAGTCTACTCCATTCCCTTAATAGTCTCCTGGTGTTTATGTCTGTTTTAAGTTTGTCCAGCTGTGAGAGTGGCATGTCCTTTTCTTTAAATCCGATCACTTGTCCGATTGCTGGATCTTTTCTCTGCTCTTTAACCAACTCATCATGACTTATCTGTTGCAGTGGCTCCATTTGTGGCTGACCTCCAGATGTTAAGTTGAGGGCCGCAACCCAGGCCACATCACCTTCCTGGGCTCTCCGGCTCCCCTCCCATACTGCACCAATGGTCTCTTGGGAAAGTTCCTCAGAACACTCCTTTATTAGGGATCCAATATCTAATGGACAACGAGACAAAGTGTCTGCGTCAATGTTTGCTCGGCCAGGTCTGTATTTTATATCAAAACGGAAATCTGCAAGCTGACCCACCCAGCGATAGCCCACAGCGTTGAGCTTGGCAGTGCTTAGCACATATGTCAAGGGGTTATTGTCGGTATATCCAGTGAAGTGGGGTGCATAAAACAGATAATCCCTAAATTTGTCACACACCGCCCACTTGAGAGCCAAAAATTCAAGCTTCCCACTATGGAGGTGGTAATTCTGCTCAGCTGGGGTCAGTGTGCGTGATCCATATCCAATGACCCTCATCTTCCCATTTTGGTTCTGATAAAGGACTGCCCCCACACCCTTCTGGGAAGCATCTGTGTGCAGAATGAATGGGCTTTCAAAATCAGGGTATGCCAGTACGGGGGGTTTAGTCAGCAGGTCAATCAAGCATTCCAGAACCCTTTGATGATCCTCACACCAGTTCACTGGGGTCCGAGATGACTGCTGGGCGACATTTTTCCTCATACGTGACACATTGGGCCGTGCGTTGAGAGTTCTCACCTGGAGCAGGTCATACAAAGGTTTTGCTATTCTAGAGAAATCTTGCACGTATGTTCGATAATAACCCAAAAATCCCAGCAGCTGTCTGACCTCGCCGACTGTCTGTGGTGTCTTGTTTTTCAATGCTCGAACAGCTTCGAGGTCTTTAGGATCGATCCTCACTCCCTCTGCTGAAACTAATCGACCCACATACCGGACCTCCTGGCGAAATAACTCACACTTCTCTGGTTTTAACTTGACTCCATGTCGTTGTAGGGCTTGCAGGACTTTGCGCAGCGCCTCCACATGCTCATCAAAGGACTTGGCAAAACATAAAACATCGTCGAGGTAGGGGATGCAACATTCGTCCCGCAGGGTGTCGAGCATCTCTTCCATGCTCCTCTGGAAGGCGGCGGGGGCATTTGATAGCCCAAATGGGATCCTGACCCACTCATAAAGACCCCAAGGAGTTATGAAGGCCGTCAGGTGTCTTGATCCCTCTGCTATAAAGCCCTGGTGGTAAGCTTTTCCTTGGTCGAGAATTGAGAACCAGCTGTAACCCCCCAGTGAGTCAGTGAGGTCCTGGATCCTGGGAAGAGGGTGTCTGTCTGGCACGGTTTTGTTATTTAGCAGTCGATAGTCTATACATAGCCTCAAGGTACCATCTTTTTTTCTTACACAAATTACAGGGGCTGCATAAGAAGACCGGGACTTTACTATCCAACCCTTCACCAACAGCTCCTGTATGTACTCCTTCACTTCTTTATACAGGGGTTTGGGGATCGATGCATAAGCCTTTTGAACTGGGACGTCATCTTTGACTCTGACCTCCATTTGCAGCGAGGGTATACAGCCAATGTCATCACTACTATAAGAAAAAGCGCCTGACTCCTCAATGAGCACTTTCTTCACCACTTCTCGTTGTTCAGCATTCAGGTGGTTGAGATCGACAGGGGGCACCCACGGCTCAACTGGGTTGTTTGAAGGGGCTACCTTTACTTCCTCTGTCTGAGCTTTTACTCTGGTCTGCTCAGTCTGTTGTGTATTTGGTGTATCTGTCACAATGATTTTGTCAATGTGCTGTATTGTGCCCAAGATGGTTCTTTTTGGTATGGTGATCTCATGTTTCGTATAGTTGGCAACGGGTATTTTCACATGAGGCCGTTGGGTGTTGTTGACCGCCAAGACTCCCTCTGCTACACTCCATTGTCTTAAGGCTCTGTCATCATCCATGGGTTCATACAGGACAAGGGGGTCTGAGGTACAAAAATTTGGCGGTATCCTACACCAAACATTCACAGTTCTTCCAGCTGGAATACTGATGTTTTCTTTTCCAACCCTCACTGTAACTGGGTCGCAGGGCGTTTCTTGGGGAAGCTGGAGAAAGTTGACCATAGCTTTGATGTCATCTGCCTCCATCTGGAATGCACGACAGAGAAGGCCGGTAACTGTAGCCACAGCTTCCCCGTATAGTTCTTGCCTCTTGATGATTGCCTGAAGCACATTCGCTCCTACTAGTGGCTGAGATAGGGGTAACTGGCTGACTAAGAAAGGCACTTGTATAGTGAGGTTGGGATCATCATTGCCTGACAGGTTGACAGTGAGTTCAACCCATCCATCATAGGGGATTGCTTGTCCGTTTACAGCATACACATCAAGGTTCTCCTCAATCAGTTCCTTTAGTGGCCTTATTGCATAGTTGGGGATGTGGGTGTCAGCCCAATCACGATCAATTATGCTCACCTGTGAACCAGAATCAAATAGGACGCTCACTGGGTACCCCCCTATTAGGCATCTCAACAGGCTCCTATTACCTACCAAAGGTGCTCTGGAGATGGGGGTATCATGGTCTGAAAGTACCTCAGCCTGTTGGTTGATGTTTATGGTCCTTTTGGCCCCGCGTTTAGAGGTTGGCCTTATTGATGGGAACTGGGGTTGTGCATTGGCCTCTGGCTGTCCCTTGTCAGAGGCCCTCCCCCGTTTAACTGAAACCTAGTCCGCTTCAAGCATCCCACCGCTCGATGCCCCGCTTGTCCACAGGCAAAGCAGTGGTCACACTCGGGCATATTCTGTTCAGTGCACTTAGGGCAGAGGGCTGTCCTTGCTTTTGTTTGATTTGGACTCGGGGTTAGTGGCTTCTGAATAACAGGCTTGGATGGCATGGAGGGACAGGTCCCATAAACATTGGCTGCTTGTTGTTCCATCAGTGCTGCCACTAGTTGTGTCAGGTTCGCCACCTGGTTACTAAGTTGTTCCAGTGTTGATGGGTTTGTGTCTTTTCCAGCTCCATTTTTGCCTTGTTCATACATCTGCCGGCCCTCTGTCTCTACTCTGGCACTGTTAGCCTGCGTTGTTCTCTGACGGGATGTTTGGCCGAGTCTACGTAGGTGTTCATTTTCATCATTTAGAATTTTCGTGACATGGCTGAGAATTTCTTCATCCCTCACTTGATGGTTTGAAATGAGAGGTCTCAGTCTCTGTCGAAGCTCGGCGTGTTTTGTTCCTAAGCCTTGGTAGACGGTATGGAGGAAGACTTCCTGAATGGTCTTTGGGTCGTAGGAAATGTCGGTACTGACCTGCTTTGACTGAAATAACAGTTTTTGTTTCAGCCCGATCATGCGGTACAGGAACTGCTGGGGTGACTCCTGCTCGGCTTGTCTCGAACACATTAGCTCCTGGAGCATCTCTGTGGTTGCCTTTTCGCCGAGGTGAGACCTAAGAAAGCCCTTGAGTTCCAGGACACTGATTTCATCTTTGTTTGCCAGCATATCCCTAAAGGTGCCGGGTTTGACAATCTTTAACACACCCCTGACTACTTCTGTCCCTGTAAAGCCTTCTCTAACACCCTCATCAATTTGTTTGCTAATGTTGTTATAGGTAATGTCTGAAGTATTGTCTGCAATTTGGCCCCCATGTACTTTAAACTCACGGCGTTGAAGGTATGGTAAGTCTTTTAGGGAGACCATTCCCTCAGTAACTGGCTGTGGTCTGGACATGCCAAGCGTAGTGGGTTGGCGACTACCTTCAGCCTCATACCTTCTTATCCTTTCACCTAACTCATCATACACCCGCCTTAGTTCTCCTACTGACTGTGCGGTTGTCTCATGTTGAGTGATGTTAGTAGTGTTGCTGAGGTTATCTAGCTGTGTAGCAGTGTGGTATGAATGTGGGTGTGATGGTGGTGGGGTGTGTTCTGCAGTTACAGTTGATAAGGTGGAGCGAGATAAAGCATGCGTAATATCAACATCTACGTTAGCAGGTAAACCAGTAGCAGCACCGGACACCATCTTGCATACTATATCATTCAGTGTTAACAGCTGACCCATACCTTCATCTTCGAGTTCAAGTAAGGTGTGGGACTGCAGATGAGTGGTGATATAGTTCATGGAGTTCTCATCATCACTTTCGCTTAGCGTGACAGTGTCTTGTCCATCAGCTGCGATTCTCCTTGCTACTTGGTAGAGGTCAGCGCTTGAAAGTCTGAACAAGTTCTTCTTAATGCCCCACACCAGTTCGTTACGCATGACTGACATGGTGTAGGGGTTGGCAGTGCTATGTGGATCTGTTGAATCAGATACACTCTTGTGGTGACCTGTGTACGTGGAGCCTCCGATCAAGCAGCCCGGTTCCCTTTGTGACGCTCAAATCCTGCTCACTGGGGACACCTGCTGGCTTGCTTCTTGGCTACAGTCACACCTTGTCACGCTGGTGCCGTGGTTCTAGTATCACTGGACCTGCTCCTCCAGTTAAGTGGACGAGAGATCCCGGACGAGCCCCCAGAATTTGTTACGGGTCCCAGGATATGGCACCACAGTAGCAAGATACAGTAGTCTGTAAGGACAGATATGGGTGGACAGCAGTGAGGACACGGAGCAGCAACGTCTTCGTCCAGATTGCGTCTCTTTATTAAAACTTGATTCATTTCAAGAATTACAATGTACAATATGTATACAATATACAATAGTTGGTCACAAGTGTGTGCAGGAGCCCAATAACTACCTTCAATGAACCTGCCTGTGAGACAAGGCTGAGGGCCATTTAAACCCAAAATGGCCGCCATACGGTAACAACTGTCGTCTAAACTGCATCTGGGCGTACGTTACTAATAAGCTTGCTCTATTTTAAAAAAAATATCTTAACAATATCATATGAGCTATCAAATATGCTTCCCTTCAACGAAATAGGAATTTACAGAGGTTGAATTCGTTCCTCTTAACAACAACTGACCTGTAAGGACAGATATGGGTGGACAGCAGTGAGGACACGGAGCAGCAACGTCTTCGTCCAGATTGCGTCTGAGCGTTGGCGGAAGTCCACGCCTCAATGCAATCTTGGCACAACAGCTCCCGAGACAAAGGTTCCACCTGAGTACTGCCCCCACTGTGTAATATTATTTGTTTTACATTCTTTTTTTCCACCGTATGAAGTCATAAAAAAATAGATGTGTACACTTGCTTTTTTTTTTCTTTTTTTTTTCTGGTGTATGACACATGGTGAGGGAGTGAGGATCGATCCTAAAGACCTCGAAGCTGTTCGAGCATTGAAAAACAAGACACCACAGACAGTCGGCGAGGTCAGACAGCTGCTGGGATTTTTGGGTTATTATCGAACATACGTGCAAGATTTCTCTAGAATAGCAAAACCTTTGTATGACCTGCTCCAGGTGAGAACTCTCAACGCACGGCCCAATGTGTCACGTATGAGGAAAAATGTCGCCCAGCAGTCATCTCGGACCCCAGTGAACTGGTGTGAGGATCATCAAAGGGTTCTGGAATGCTTGATTGACCTGCTGACTAAACCCCCCGTACTGGCATACCCTGATTTTGAAAGCCCATTCATTCTGCACACAGATGCTTCCCAGAAGGGTGTGGGGGCAGTCCTTTATCAGAACCAAAATGGGAAGATGAGGGTCATTGGATATGGATCACGCACACTGACCCCAGCTGAGCAGAATTACCACCTCCATAGTGGGAAGCTTGAATTTTTGGCTCTCAAGTGGGCGGTGTGTGACAAATTTAGGGATTATCTGTTTTATGCACCCCACTTCACTGGATATACCGACAATAACCCCTTGACATATGTGCTAAGCACTGCCAAGCTCAACGCTGTGGGCTATCGCTGGGTGGGTCAGCTTGCAGATTTCCGTTTTGATATAAAATACAGACCTGGCCGAGCAAACATTGACGCAGACACTTTGTCTCGTTGTCCATTAGATATTGGATCCCTAATAAAGGAGTGTTCTGAGGAACTTTCCCAAGAGACCATTGGTGCAGTATGGGAGGGGAGCCGGAGAGCCCAGGAAGGTGATGTGGCCTGGGTTGCGGCCCTCAACTTAACATCTGGAGGTCAGCCACAAATGGAGCCACTGCAACAGATAAGTCATGATGAGTTGGTTAAAGAGCAGAGAAAAGATCCAGCAATCGGACAAGTGATCGGATTTAAAGAAAAGGACATGCCACTCTCACAGCTGGACAAACTTAAAACAGACATAAACACCAGGAGACTATTAAGGGAATGGAGTAGACTGCACGTAGAGGATGGCCTCCTTTATAGGAAGACTGCGGAAAGAAAACAACTCGTACTCCCTGGCACCTATAAGCAGACAGTTCTAGCCCAACTCCACAACCACATGGGTCATATAGGTGTCGAAAAGGTGTTAAATTTGGCAAGGTCCAGGTTCTACTGGCCTTTCATGAAAAGGGAAGTTGAGGAGTATGTAACCAGAAAGTGTCCATGTATCAAACAGAAAAAGCCTGCATTGCATGAAAGAGCACCCATGAGTCATATTACATCCAACTCACCTCTTGAGCTTGTCTGCATTGATTTCCTACACTTAGAAGCTAGCCGTGGAGGATTTGAGTACATCTTGGTTGTTATAGACCATTTTACTCGTTTTGCACAGGCCTATGCTACCCGCAACAAAACAGGCAAAACGGCAGCGGATCGTCTGTTTAATGACTTTATACCAAGGTTCGGATACCCCGCCAAACTCCACCATGATCAGGGCCGTGAGTTTGAAAATGAGATGTTCAGAAGACTCAGACAGCTGTCAGGAATTGGGCACTCAAGAACTTCCCCCTATCACCCCCAGTGCAACCCAGCTGAGAGACTGAATCGCACACTGTTGCAGATGTTACGTACCTTAGGAGACAAGGAGAAGGAACACTGGAAGGACCATTTACCCCATGTCATCCATGCATACAATTGCACAAAGCATGAGGCTACCGGCTTTTCCCCCCATTATTTGTTGTATGGCAGACACCCTCGTCTCCCGGTTGACCTTCTCTTTGGGCTCATGACAGATGAAGAAGCTAACAGTCCAAGAATTTACGCAGAGAAATGGGCGAGAAACATGAGTGAGGCGTACCGCATTGCCAATTTCAACAGTCAACAGTCAGGTGCTAAAGGCAAGGGACATTACGATAAGAAATGCAGAGGAGTGACTCTTCAAGTTGGAGACAGAGTCCTTGTGCGCAATCTGAGCGAGAGAGGCGGGCCTGGCAAGTTGAGACCTTACTGGGAGCCAAGCGTTTATGTCGTAAGGGAACAGGTAGGCAGCAACCCTGTCTACAAGGTAAGCCCAGAATCTGGAGGCCGCTGCACCCGCACGCTGCACAGAAACTTGTTGTTACAAGTTAATGACTTGCCTATTGAGACTCCTCAGAGTACCCCCGCCAATGCACCCCAGTCACTAAAGAAAGTGAAAAGGATCCCAAACAGTGTACCGAACAATGGGCAAGCACAAAGGTCGGACAACGACTCTAACGATGAGAGTGATGATGAAGAGGACAGCAATCCATGTCACTATTGGCTTCGGGTCCCCGCGGCAGACAAGAATAGGAGGAGAGACTTCCAAAGTCAGGTTGTGGCACAAGGGACACAGAATAGGCCTGAACAGGCAATGGCTGACCAACCCCAAGGATCTAGTTATGACTGTGACAACAGGAGCAGAAACTCTGTCGAGGGACAAGGAGGGTTTAATGGGACTGTACCGGGGCAAGAACCAGAAGCTGAGCAAGCCAATGTCCAAGATGGTCACCAGGGCCAGGAAGGGGACACGTTAAGGGACAGCCCTAGACCGCTGAGACAGTCTACTCGAGAACGTAGACCAGGCTATGTGTTCACGTACCCATCTCTTGGACAACCAGCTTATGAGTTGCGTCCCGCCGTCAGCGCAGTTGAGATCCACCCCCTGCAGTACACGCATATGCATCCCATTCCAACTTATCCCTATACATTCCAACATCCAGTCACAATTCCATATTTACACGTCCCTGCCTCACAGCCAGTTAGCTATTATTGACATAATACTTACCGTCGCATGTAACCTTTGAAGACAATTCCATGTACATATGTTGAGATGTTTGACCTTATAGAAATGTTCCAATTGTAGGTCAAATTTGTGTGGGCAAAATGGGTATAGTATTGTCGAGTGTCAGGAGCCACTTTTGTTTGTGGGGGAGTGTGTCATACACCAGAAAAAAAAAAAAAAAAAAAAAGCAAGTGTACACATCTATTTTTTTTATGACTTTATACGGTGAAAAAAAATGTAAAACAAATAATATCACACAGTGGGGGCAGTACTCAGGTGGAACCTTTGTCTCGGGAGCTGTTGTGCCAAGATTGCATTGAGGCGTGGACTTCCGCCAACGCTCAGACGCAATCTGGACGAAGATGTTGCTGCTCCGTGTCCTCACTGCTGTCCACCCATATCTGTCCTTACAGGTCAGTTGTTGTTAAGAGGAACGAATTCAACCTCTGTAAATTCCTATTTCGTTGAAGGGAAGCATATTTGATAGCTCACATGATATTGTTAAGCTGTTTTTTAAAAATAGAGCAAGCTTATTAGTAACGTACGGCCAGATGCAGTTTAGACGACAGTTGTTACCGTATGGCGGCCATTTTGGGTTTAAATGGCCCTCAGCCTTGTCTCACAGGCAGGTTCATTGAAGGTAGTTATTGGGCTCCTGCACACACTTGTGACCAACTATTGTATATTGTATACATATTGTACATTGTAATTCTTGAAATGAATCAAGTTTTAATAAAGAGACGCAATCTGGACGAAGACGTTGCTGCTCCGTGTCCTCACTGCTGTCCACCCATATCTGTCCTTACAGACTACTGTATCTTGCTACTGTGGTGCCATATCCTGGGACCCGTAACACTAATTTTCTTGTAGTTAACTCCATTGTCGCCAAGTAGATCAGCACTTTTCCCGTTGATGGCTGTGATGGTGAAGGGCCCAAGAAAATTAGACTCCAGCTTCCCACCCTTACGCTGTTGGCTCCTCACATTCTGTCTCAACACTCTGTCACCCTCTGCGAAGCTGACTTGCTTCCGTTTTGAACTACTCTGTTGCACCATTCTCTGCTGAGATCGGGACACGTTTTTGATGTCCCTGATCACATCAAGCCGCCTAATGTCCTCGCAAACTGTCTCCGCTCCAATGTAATCCTCCACATTACTGTCCATCTGTAAAATAGACAGTAGCTCATGCAACATTTCCATTCTACAAATACATTCAATATGAAAGAAAACAGCATGGAAATATATTACTTCTTCAATTTCATAATAACAACATCAATTCTTCATAATGTAATTAAACTTAATAGTGCATTTCACAAACCAGAAAGTCCTCTGGAACTTCTGTTGGGTACCGGGCTTCACGGCCAAACATCAAAAAATAGGGGGAGAATTTGGTTGTCATCTGTTTTTTGGTACGCAACCCAAACATAACAGCATCCAAATATTCGTCCCACATTTCTGGTTTGCACCCTACCAGTTTACCAAGAGCCCTAAAAGAGAAAAAATAGATTGCAAATCTATTCAACAATATAATTTTTGAGGGACAACTTGGATGACAAGGTGACATTACTTACCTCTGGATGGTTGCGTTCATGCGCTCCACCAAACCATTGGTTTGAGGATGGTAGGGGGCACACAAACTTCTTTTGATCCCCAAAATATTGCAGACATTCTTATTGACCTGGTAACACATATACAATTTCAGACAATTGCATAACATATTAAGAAACCTTATTTTAAACACATAGTAATAAATTCCAAAAAGGTGTAATAATGTGTGATAGAAGAGTTTCAGCTAAAAGGAAAGGAAAGGTATCCAAAACCGTGGTGAGACCAGCCATGCTGTTTGGTCTGGAGACAGGAAGCAGAATTGGAGGTAGCAGAGATGAGGATGGTGAGGTTCTCTTTGGGAGTGACCAGGATGGATAAGATCAGAGGGACATTACATGTTAGAGGCCTTGGAGATAAAGTCAGTTATCGGCCAGACTGAGATGGTTGGGACATGTCCAGAGGAGAGATAGTGACTATATTGGTAGAAGGATGCTGCCAGGTAGGAGGCGTAGAGGAAGACCAAAGAGGAGGTTTATGGATGTATTGAAGGAGGACATGAGGGTAGTTGAAGGGAAAAGCACAAATAGAAAGAAGAAGAATAGATCCCAATAAGATATAAGTTCTGTGCTTACCGCATTTACAAACTCACTCCCTTGGTCCGTGAGAATGCGTTTCGGTGCTTCGAATTGATGAACAAATTTCAATATTTGTTCTGTGACCTCCTCAGCCCTTTTGGTCTTAAGGGGATAGGCTTGTGGCCACTTGGTGAAGTAGTCCACCATCACACACACATACATGTGTCCGTTTGTTGTGGTGGTTAGTTTTCCAATGAGGTCCATTCCCACCAGTACAAATGGCTGTGTGACCTAAAAAAACACAAAAAAACAGTGGAACATTAAATTAGCTTTGACACCAACCAGAACACCCGCGACCCTAGTGAGGACAAAGTAATAGAACAAATGATACCTTTATGGGAATATGCTGGACATTGTGCTTTATGGTATGCTGAGCCGCCTGGCAGACAGTACATTCTGACACCTGTGTAATGAACACAAGATGGATGTAAACTACGCAATTTGGATTCAGAAGAAATATATATATGAGAATAATTATTTTTCCAACAGTATGTTACGATGCTGAAGTTGGCTTCCGATACAGTACTTAAATATACATAAGATAGAATTGAAGGTCACATAATGATGAATCTTAGTGTTTTCGGTCTGTATTTGGTGACACTTCTTAATGTGAAAACATTTCATGTAAGACATTGCACTTTCCTGAAGGTGACTATTGTATTTGTGAATAAAGTCACATTTGCACATTTTCTTTCCATCTAGTTCATTTTAGACCTGCTCCACTTCAAAAACTATTATATCTGGACTTCTCAAATCAGGACTGGATTTATATGAAGACCCCAAAGACTCCTAAAAACAGAGTTTGTGTTTGTGAGTGTGTGAAATCTTTCTTTGTTAAAATGCAAGAAAAGGGTCATGACCTCAATATGAGCCAGCAGTAACTAGCTTGGCCAGTAATATTTTTTGTACAGCCAGTGTGCAAAAGACACACATACAGCACCTTCTGAGTGCCCTCCCCCAACATTGCTCATTACATTACGCCCTGCCGTAAAATGCATGCAACCCATATTTCCAACATGGGAACTTTTTTGGTCCAAAGATGAAGTCCACATGAGAGATGGATGTCTTTAAAGTAAATCATGTGAACTATAGACATGTAGAAATTACGCTGGTCCAAATAGGGGGTGCATGCAAATCTCGGCAGGTCAAAAATCTGCCCTGCCGTAAAATGCATGCACCCCATATTTATCACGTTCTGACCGTGTGGCGGAGAGGGTGGATCCCAAGATGCAGGACACAGCAAGCTCAGGTAAGGTCAAGCTGCTTTAATAGTTCAGGTGAGGAGACCCAATAAACAAAAGGCGCCGGAGCACAAAAAAGGGAGCTCCGTGGAAGGGTGCACGCAGGCACAACACAAAATACAAGGAAGAACAGAGCAGTCTTAGAGGCCAGCGGGCTACCGGACGGGTAGGAGGGTGCGTGGCCGAGGCGTGTGTAACGCTGGAGGAGGTACAGGAATTAGTCTGTCACGTCCACAAAGGAATAATCCAGCACCCTCCTGCCGCAGCTCAGTGCCTAAAGAAGGGAACCGGAAATTAGCTTGATTGTCAGCAGCTGCGCCCGTCAGGTAGCTCCGCCCAACTCCAAGGAGGTCCACATCTGTAGATGCACACAGAGAGCAGTAAGAGTCCTAATAACCACATGAACTGGGCGTACCCCCAACCCGACACACAAGGTAACACATGTCACTGTGCAGCGTGACAATATTTCCAATATGGGAACTTTTTTTTTCAAATGATGACATCCACATGAGAGATGGATGTATGTAAAGTAAATAATGTGAACTATAGACATGTAGCAGTTATACTGGTCCAAGTGGGGGGTGCATGCAAATCTCGGCAGGTCAAAATCCACCCGCTGTAGAATGCATGCACCCCATATTTGCTGTTAGGGAACTTTTTTGTTCAAATGATAGACATGTAGAACTCATCTTAGTCCAAATAGGGGGTGCATGCAAATCTCGGCAGGTCAAAATCCGCCCTGCCGTAAAATGCATGCACCCCCTATTTGCTGATGGGAAACTTTTTTGGTCCAAAGATGAAGTCCACTTGATAGGTGGATGTCTTTAAAGTAAATCATGTGAACTATAGACATGTAGAAGTGATCTCAGCCCAAATAGGGGGTGGATGCAAATCTCGGCAGGTCAAAAATCTGCCCTGCCATAGAATGCATGCACCCATATTTGTTGATGGGGAATATAAAATTCACCAAATAACCATTGTGTTTCCACATAATGAATGAATGAGTGGAGCCCCCAAGTTCAACACTTTTATTTTTCATTTTACAGTCCAAAGTATGTCAAACGGGTGAGATCGACTGTTGCATCATGCCTCATTCACTGTCTGTTAACAACTCTTCCTTGTGGTTTGGTTGGTTTGGTCATATTTGTCATTAGTTATGCAGAAATACCTAAATGGCAGAAGAACTGTGTTACAAAGCGCCACAATTACATTGTAAATGTCTAACCCGCTCCACTCACCGTATTCCTGGATACGCATGCGTCAAATGCTTGACATACCTAACAAATACCAAGCCAATAAATCGAAGTTTTCATATACTGTGTGCTTTAGGTATCTCATAGTAACTGATAAAACAGACAAAAAGTATAATATCTACGTTAATCTGAAGTCCTGTGGCGAAAAAAGCCCGCAGCGTCACATATTTTCGGTTTTAAGTGAGCGTGCGCGCTCCCGCGAGGTGGATGCATATTCCGGCAGGCATGCAAAACTCGGCACAACACCGGAAGCAGCAGGCAACCATCTGTCTTTCTCTGACGAAGTCAGGCCGCCCCTTACCACGGTTTGGGGCTGAAAATAGTGACAGTTAACACCGCCACGACCGTGGAGAAGTGCCGAAGTAAACGGTTTGTCTTGCATCAGCATCGTTTTCATTGGCGCCAATTTAATTCGGTATCGAGTCGGCGTTCCAACACCCTGACGGAAAACACTGGAGTTGCCATGTAACTCAGACGCCGCACAAGCAATGCTACAAGGTCAGTATCAAAGTTTTAAGTCACGTTGGCGCACGAATAGTGGCGTTTCGCTCCGACAATAGGACAATATACAGTATATAAACGATGTCGAAGTTGACGAGCTGGAGCCGAGGTCGCCATTTTGTGGACATAATTGGCGCGCAGATTGCTCGAAATGACGGAAGCAATTGTTTCAACCGGTTCATTTGCAATCCATAACATAATGTGAACGACTTTGGCCCAAATTGACAACGATTTTTTAAAAGTATGTTTCGCTACCCTCGTCATAGTCAATGACAACCGAAGCTAAAAGTGGTTTATTTGGAAATATTTCGTTTGACGTGAAAATCCCTTGATGTCGTCGTTATGTCGCGTGCATGGCGTGTTAAGTTTGTGTCGGAACTTGTTGCCGTCAGAGGCGAGGCATCTGTTAGGTGAGTGTAAGCCGCTGATTTTATCTTTGAGCATCATTGTGACAACGGAAGAGAAAGCACACTCATAATTAATTAATCATATTTTTTCATGGCGCCTAAAAAACTTACTTCTGTAGACCGCATCATTACAATAACCAAGCTCCGAACCTGGGGAGACAGAGCCTTCTCCATCGCTGCCCCCACCCTCTGGAACTCTTTGCCCCATTCACTCCGTGCTTGCCCTGACCTTCCCACCTTCAAAAAACAACTCAAAACCCACCTCTTTAAATCAGTTTTTAATGTCTAACTTTTTTATATCTGACTGCTGTGCCCCGCCCCGCTTTTACTCATGTTTTAACTGTGTATTAACCAATGAATGTTGTATTTTGGTGTGTCTTCTATTCTGTATACTTTATTCAACTCCATTCTTCTGTAAAGTGTCTTTGAGTATTTTCAAAAGCGCTATACAAATAAAATGTATTATTATTATTATTATTATTATTATTATTATAAGTATTCAATGCAGGAATGAATTTTATAAAACTGAGTATTTCATTACAGCAAAGGAATAGCAGCTAATCTTACAACTTCTGTTACAGATGAAAAGCCGCTTGTCGCTTAACAGCCCGTGGGATCCCTCTGCATCCATCTCAACATGAGCTCCAAATGGGAGCGTCATCTGATGCCATAGGTTCTCCAGTGGACAGTTTCACCTATTGCACGCACAAGACGGCATTTTCTGGAGCTTCAACCTTTTGCGTCCATCAGCAGTCTGTCGGCCCCCGGGGAAGGACTCATGTAATCGTGTTGGCAGACCATCAACAACATGGTGTCGGCGTTCTTCACAGGTAGGAAGACTTGTTCAAGTAAATGACATGATGGCCTTCATACATGTAGCACAATAACACAGGATAAATGAATAGATGACAAAAGATATGCACTTCATACACTAGTGCCATGACTAATGCTTTGGCTGTAAAGGTTGCTCTGGCTGTTACAGTACAATGTTAGCCGGCCAAATTCACAAGTAAAGGTGCAGTAATTTTAAGTGACCGCTAGATGGCGGAATTTCCCAGGCAAAGTCGCAGTGATTTTAAGAGACCACTAGATGGCGGAAATTCCCAAGTATAGTTGCAGTAATTTTAAGTGACCACCAGATAGCGGAAATTCCCAGGTTAAGTTGCAGTAATTTTAAGTGACCACTAAATGGGGGAATTTCCCCGGCAAAGTTGCAGTAATTTTAGGTGACCACTAGATAGCAGAAATTCCCAAGTTAAGTTGCAGTAATTTTAAGTGACCACTAGATGGCGGAATTTCCTAAGTAGAGGAGCAGTAAGTTAAAGTGGCCACCAGATGGAGGCATAGGGTTAGGGTTAGCCTACCAATATGGTTAACCTTACAGGGTTAGGGCTAGAGGGTTAGTGCTAGAGGGTTAGGTTTAAGGCTAGGGCTAGGGTTAGGGCTACAGGGTTAGCTTTAGGGTTACGTCAGGCTAGGGCTAAGGGTTAGGGCTAAGGGTTAGGGCTAAGGGTTAGGGCTAAGGGTTAGGGCTAAGGGCTATGGCTAAGGGCTAGGGTTAGGGCTAAGGGCTAAGGGCTAAGGGGGGGTTAGGGCTAGGGCTGGGGCTGGGAGTTGGGTTTGTTAGGGGTTAGGGGCGAGGGTTAGGGCTAGGGCTAGGGCTAGGGTTAGGGCTAGGGCTAGGGTTAGGGCTATGGCTAAGGGCTAGGGTTAGGGCTAAGGGCTAAGGGCTAAGGGCTAGGGCTTAGGGCTTAGGGCTGGGGTTAGGGCTAGGGGTTAGGGCTAGGGCTTAGGGCTAGAGGGTTAGGGCTAGAGGGCTAGGGCTGGGGGGGGTTAGGGCTAGGGCTGGGGCTGGGAGTTGGGTTGGTTAGGGGTTAGGGGCGAGGGTTAGGGCTAGGGTTAGGGCTAGGCTTAGGGCTAGGGTTAGGGCTAGGCTTAGGGCTAGGGTTAGGGCTAGGGTTTAGGGTTGGGGCTGGGGCTAAGGTTTAGGGTTGGGGCTGGGGCTGGGTTAGGGTTAGGGTAGAGGGTTAGGGTTAGGGCTAGGGTAAGTGTTAGGGTTAGGGCTAGGGTTAGGGTTAGGGCTAGGGTTAGGGCTAGGGTTAGGGCTAGTTAGGGTTAGGGCTAGTTAGGGTTAGGGCTAGGGCTAGGGTTAGGGTTAGGGTTAGGGTTAGGGTTAGGGCTAGGGTTAGGGCTAGGGTTAGGGTTAGGGTTAGGGTTAGGGCTAGGGCTAGGGTTAGGGCTAGGGTTAGGGTTAGGGCTAGGGTTAGGGCTAGGGCTAGGGTTAGGGTAAGGGTAAGGGTTAGGGCTAGGGTTAGGGTTAGGGCTAGGGCTAGGGCTAGGAATAGGGCTAGGGTTAGGGCTAGGGCTAGGGCTAGGGTTAGGGTTAGGGTAAGGGTTAGGCGTGTAGGGCTGAGCCCCCCTGCCCCCTCTATTCGGGGGGGCAGTAGAGAATGCTCTGGCCCCCCTCCAGTTGGGACCTCCCCCCTATCGGGACTGGGAGATGGCCCTTTGCGGTCGTGTGTCCCTCCTGCGGGCACGGGCACGACGCCTCCTGTGCTGTACTAGTGTCCAACCCCCCTCCCTTGGGTCCATGTTGGTAAACTGGGTATGAATTTGTATATATTTTTTTATTATTTTTTATGTTTTGTGATTTTTTTCTTGGTTTTTAGATGTTTTTTTTATTTTTTTAATTTTAAAGAATGTAAAAATAAACAAGTAAACAAACACACAAACAAACAAGTAAACAAACAAGTAAAGTTCTTAAACAAAAGAAGACCTTAACAGGCTTGGTGGGTGTGTCCTTGCGACGTTTCGGCCGCTATGGGCCTTCTTCAGGCAAACACACCACAAATCAATTCACCCAACTAATGCAGCTGGTGTTGATCCAACAAAAGCAAAGTACAAAGTGAGGCACTTCCAACTTGCGCTCAAACTTTAAGTTGTCTAAATCAAACTTGAAAGTTTAACTTGCATTTTAACTCATCCATCCTCTTTTCCTTCCTTCCCTTTCCCCATGAATCGAACCTTATGTATTGTTGTATACCCCTTCATGTATTTATATATTTATATGTTTTTAGATATTAATTAATTTATTTATATATTTATATGTTTATTTATTTATTGGGGTTAAGGTTAGGGTTAGGATTGGGGTTAGGGTTAGGGCTCGGGGTAGGGTTGAGGCTAGGGCTAGGGTTAGGGTTAGGGTTGGGGGTAGGGTTAGGGCTAGGGTTAAGGGCTAGGGTTAGGGTTAGGGTTAGGGCCAGGGCCAGGGCCAGGGTTAGGGCTAGGGTTAGGGTTAGGGTTAGGGTTAGGGTTAGGGTTAGGGTTAGGGTTAGGGCTAGGGTTAGGGTTAGGGTTAGGGTTAGGGGTTGGGGTTGGGGCTAGGGCCCACATTCCTCCTCCCGTTCATCCACCTTCCCACCCTTTCTTCCTTTTAAGCTTTGTTTAGTCCCCCCGGCATTTTAGTCCCCAGATTCTGAATCCAATTCCTTTCTGCCCTTTTTCTATCCCTGTCTTCCCATCCCAACTTACTTTGCAATTCCGCAACTCGGATTTCCCTTAACCCATGTCGTCCAAAATGGCGAACCAATGGCTTATCCATTGCTTTTTTGTTTTTAATATTATATCTATGTTGCCACATTCTGGTTCTGATAGAATTTTTGGTCTCGCCGACATATTGTTTTTTACATCTCGCGCAAAATAATACATATACACAATTGGATGTACCCAAAGTGAAATTTTGTTTGATTTTAAATACTCTGTTGTTCGTGCTATTAGTTATGAATTTCAATTTACAAAAATATTCCGGTGTGGGTTCCTTGCTCTCTCTCCGGAATGGCTTTAGTCTTGCGTTGACCAACATATCTCTGAGGCTTTTGTGTTTTCTGTAGGCTCTGATGGGGGTACATTTTGACCAGGCATCCATGTTCCCAATTTTCTCTTTGTAGTTTTTCTTTATTATTGAGGTGATTACCCTACTTGCCGTGGAAAAATAGGTAATTATCGGGATGCCTCTTGTATCATCCTTTCTTGTCCTGTCCCTGAAAGTCTTCAGACAATGTTGCAACATTGGCCTTCTATACCCCCGTTGTCTTAATGTCTTAAATAGAATCCTTACTGCTTCCCAAAAATCTTCCTCCTGTGTACAAATACGGTCAAATCGTAACAGTTGGGATTTAACTATGCCTCTAAAGGTATGGGTTAGGGTTAGGGCTAGGGTTAGGGTTAGGGTTAGGGTTAGGGTTAGGGTTAGGGTTAGGGTTAGGGTTAGGGTTAGGGTTAGGGTTAGGGTTAAGGTTAGGGTTAGGGCTAGGGTTAGGGTTAGGGTTAGGGTTTAGGGTTAGGGCTAGGGCTAGGGCTAGGGCAAGGGCTAGGGCTAGGGTTAGGGCTGGGGCTGGGGCTGGGGTTGGGGTTAGGGCTAGGGCTAGGGCTAGGGCTAGGGCTAGGGTTAGGGTTAGGGTTTAGGGTTAGGGTAATTCCAAATGTGCCTGGCGCAGCTTTGCATCCCGTTCTTTCTGCAACAGTTTCATGGGGCTGAGAAGCACTGCTGAAGAGTTAGAGCAAAACTGAGAAAAAGTGTTTCACTCGCTGTGATAATGTATTTCAAGCAACCTATAGGCTTTGTGGTAAAAAAAGCTTCTCCATATAGGCACATGTGTGCCACGTCCAAAAAAGCACTCCACTCGCTCAGAGAAGAGCGTTTTGGCACTTATGGAACACATTTAGTGTGATGTGCTTTATGGCACATTTGTGCCACGTCCAAAAAGGCACTCCACTCGCTCAGAAAAGAAGGGTTAGGGTTAGGGTTAGGGTTTTGGCACTTATGGAACACATTTAGTGTGATGTGCTAGGGTTAGGGTTAGGGCTAGGGCTAGGGTTTAGGGTTAGGGTAAGGGTTAGGGTTAGGGTTAGGGTTAGGGCTAGGGCTAGGGCTAGGGCTAGGGCTAGGGCTAGGGTTAGGGTTAGGGTTAGGGCTAGGGTTAGGGTTAGGCATGTAGGGCTGAGCCCCCCTGCCCCCTCTATTCGGGGGGGCAGTAGAGAATGCTCTGGCCCCCCTCCAGTTAGGACCTCCCCCCTGTCGGGACTGGGAGATGGCCCTTTGCGGTCGTGTGTCCCTCCTGCGGGCACGGGCACGACGCCTCCCGTACTGTACTAGTGTCCAACCCCCCTCCCTTGGGTCCATGTTGGTACACTGGGTATGAATTTGTATATATTTTTTTTATTATTTTTTATGTTTTGTGATTTTTTTCTTGGTTTTTAGATGATTTTTTTATTTTTTTTATTTTTTTTATTTTAAAGAATGTAAAAATAAACAAGTAAACAAACACACAAACAAACAAGTAAACAAACAAACAAGTAAAGTTCTTAAACAAAAGAAGACCTTAACAGGCTTGGTGGGTGTGTCCTTGCGACGTTTCGGCCACTATGGGCCTTCTTCAGGCAAACACACCACAAATCAATTCACCCAACAAATGCAGCTGGTGTTGATCCAACAAAAGCAAAGTACAAAGTGAGGC
The DNA here is from genome assembly GCF_030265055.1 of Doryrhamphus excisus. NCBI lineage: Eukaryota > Metazoa > Chordata > Actinopteri > Syngnathiformes > Syngnathidae > Doryrhamphus > Doryrhamphus excisus. The sequence continues at coordinate 26,737,274 of NC_080470.1, forward strand.
ACTTCCAACTTGCGCTCAAACTTTAAGTTGTCTAAATCAAACTTGAAAGTTTAACTTGTATTTTAACTGTACAATCTGACAGTCCTTTGCTGCCACATCATTCCAGTCGAGGATAATGGACATGACCAGGAAAATGCCAGCTGTGGGATTTCAAGCAGTGCCTTCTGAGAGAAAAGATCTGGCGCTTGAGACCAATCATCCACACAACCTAAAACGGTGCCCTGATCAGGAAAAAACTGTGACCTTGTGAGGTTTGCTGACAACGGAGGACACTCAAAAGGAGCCGGAAAAAGCAACACACTCCTCAGCCTCCCTGGGAAAGTCTATTCCAGGGTGCTGGAGAGAATGGTACAACTGTTGGTCGAACCTCTGCTACAAGAGGTCCAATGTGGTTTTCGTCCTGGTCGCGGAACACTAGACCAGCTCTGTGACAAGTTGTTGTGGCCGAGTGGTTAAGGCGATGAACTAATCCATTGGGGTTTCCTCGCGCATCAAATCCTGCCGACAACGTACAGTTTTGGGGGCACTCTTGGTGTCAAGACATCACTGATGGTGGCGATCCATGGGAAGTCATCAGACCAAAATCGTGTCACAGGATTCATAGGAATTCATGTGAGAGTGCCCCCAATTCTGCCGACAACGTGCAGTTTTGGGGGCACTTGTGGTGTCGGGACGTCTGTGATAATGGAGATCCAGGTGAAATTGCCTGGATCTTCATGGTTGCTGACTGAATTGGCAGTTTCCCTTGCATTTCAACTGAAAAACAACGGTATAATCGGCGAAGTTCTTTGCAAGTTGTTGTGGCCGAGTGGTTAAGGCGGTGGACTAGAAATCCATTGGGGTTTCCCCGCGCAGGTTCAAATCCTGCCGACAGCGTACAGTTTTGGGGCACTCGTGGTGCCAAGACTTCACTGACGGTGGCGATCCATGGCAAATCCTCAGACCAAAAACATGTCAGCGGATCCATGAAATCCTTTTCAGTCATGGTGTAAGGACGCCTGTTACAATAGAGATCTAGGTGAAATTGCCTGCACTGGAAAAAGCAGTGCGACCACCTTCACAGCTGAAATAGCTCAGTTGGAAGAGCGTTAGACTGAAGATCTAAAGGTCCCTGGTTCAATCCCGGGTTTCAGCACAGTCCCTCTTTACGTCCTGACTTGGCAAATAGTTTGAAGGCCTTTGCTGAAAGGACCTTCTCACATGAACTCTGACTCTCTTGAGCACTGACTTCTTATGAAGGGGTCAGCCGTGTTGTACAATCTGACAGTCCTTTGCTGCCACATCATTCCAGTCGAGGATAATGGACATGACCAGGAAAATGCCAGCTGTGGGATTTCAAGCAGTGCCTTCTGAGAGAAAAGATCTGGCGCTTGAGACCAATCATCCACACAACCTAAAACGGTGTCCTGATCAGGAAAAAACTGTGACCTTGTGAGGTTTGCTGACAACGGAGGACACTCAAAAGGAGCCGGAAAAAGCAACACACTCCTCAGCCTCCCTGGGAAAGTCTATTCCAGGGTGCTGGAGAGAAGGGTACAACTGTTGGTCGAACCTCTGCTACAAGAGGTCCAATGTGGTTTTCGTCTTGGTCGCGGAACACTAGACCAGCTCTGTGACAAGTTGTTGTGGCCGAGTGGTTAAGGCGATGAACTAATCCACTGGGGTTTCCTCGCGCATCAAATCCTGCCGACAACGTACAGTTTTGGGGGCACTCTTGGTGTCAAGACATCACTGATGGTGGCGATCCATGAGAAGTCATCAGACCAAAATCGTGTCACAGGATTCATGGGAATTCATGAGAGAGTGCCCCCAATTCTGCCGACAACGTGCAGTTTTGGGGGCACTTGTGGTGTCAGGACGTCTGTGACAATGGAGATCCAGGTGAAATTGCCTGGATCTTCATGGTTGCTGACTGAATTGGCAGTTTCCCTTGCATTTCAACTGAAAAACAACGGTATAATCGGCGAAGTTCTTTGCAAGTTGTTGTGGCCGAGTGGTTAAGGCGATGGACTAGAAATCCATTGGGGTTTCCCCGCGCATCAAATCCTGCCGACAACGTACAGTTTTGGGGGCACTCATGGTGCCAAGACTTCACTGACGGTGGCGATCCATGGCAAATCCTCAGACCAAAAACATGTCAGGGAATCCATGAAATCCTTTTCAGTCATGGTGTAAGGACGCCTGTTACAATAGAGATCTAGGTGAAATTGCCTGCACTGGAAAAAGCAGAGAACCACCTTCGCAGCTGAAATAGCTCAGTTGGGAGAGCGTTAGACTGAAGATCTAAAGGTCGAGGACAATGGACATGACCAGGAAAATGCCAGCTGTGGGATTTCAAGCAGTGCCTTCTGAGAGAAAAGAGTCTTAATCTGGCGCTTAAGATCAATCATCCACACAACCTAAAACGGTGCCCTGATCAGGAAAAAACTGTGACCTTGTGAGGTTGAAGGAAAAAAACATGTCAGGGAATCCATGAAAATTGCCTCCATTGGGGTTTTCCCGCGCATCAAATCCTGCCGACAACGTACAGTTTTGGAGGCACTCTTGGTGTCAAGACATCACTGATGGTGGCAATCCATGGGAAGTCATCAGACCAAAATCGTGTCAGGGGATTCATGGGAATTCATGTGAGATCCCCCAAAACCGTGAGCTGCAATACCACTCACGAGTTGACAAGTCTCATGGTTGCTCATAAAATTGGCAAACATTTTCCATTGCATTTCGACTGATATACAACAGCATAATCTGTGAGGTTCTGCGTTTGTGACAATTTGTTGTGGCCGAGTGGTTAAGGCGATGGATTAGAAATCCATTGGGGTTTCCTGGCACATCAAATCCTGCCGACAACGTACAGTTTTGGGGGCACTCGTGGTGTCAAGACACCTGAACAAATAGGTCAGCCAGAAGGACCACGATGGACCATCCTAAATCCCACTAAGTCGTGAGCTGGAAGGACCACAGTGGGTCATCCTGAATATCACTAAATTGGCAAGCAGTTGTCCTTGCAATTTAACCACTGGTCTTTTGGGGCAGTCATGGTGTCAGGACGCCTGTGACCACGATGGATCATCCGAAATCCCACTAAGTAGTTGTGAGCCCGAAGGGCCACAATGGGTCTTCCTAAATAAAGCTAACACAGGTTCAAACTAACCGGTTCAAATTCTGCTGACAACGTGCAGTTTTGGGGGCACTTGTGGTGTCAAGACGTCTGTGACAATGGAGATCCAGGTGAAATTGCCTGGATCTTCATGGTTGCTGACTGAATTGGCAGTTTCCCTTGCATTTCAACTGAAAAGCAACGCTATAATCGGCGAGGTTCTTTGCAAGTTGTTGTGGCCGAGTGGTTAAGGCGATGGACTAGAAATCCATTGGGGTTTGGGGTTGTCAACGTACAAGGAGCCGGACAAAGCAACACACTCCTCAGCCTCCCTGGGAAAGTCTATTCCAGGGTGCTGGAGAGAAGGGTACAACTGTTGGTCGAACCTCTGATACAAGAGGTTCAATGTCCATGGCAAATCCTCAGACCAAAAACATGTCAGGGAATCCATGAAATCCTTTTCAGTCATGGTGTAAGGATGCCTGTTACAATAGCGATCTAGGTGAAATTGCCTGCACTGGAAAAAGCAGAGAACCACCTTTGCAGCTGAAATAGCTCAGTTGGGAGAGCGTAAGACTGACGATCTAAAGGTCCCTGGTTCAATCCCGATTTTGAGCCTTTGCTGAAAGAAATTTAACTTTACATCCAGCCAATGCCAGAGGAAATTAAAAGCCAAACCATCGACTGCAAGGGCACAAGTTGAGTCCACCGAGATACCAAGGTGACCCCAAAGGTAGCTCAGGTGTTTCTTTCACAGCTGTTTTTTAAACCTCGCACAGGAATCACTGAAACACAGTGAATCGTGAATCGTGGTGGAGGGGTTTGAGTGCCCGGGTGATTCGAGGGGCTATGTTTTCTGGGGCTATATGCCTCTGGTCGGGTCTTCCAAGGCAAACAGGTCCGAGGTGACAGGACAGACCAAGAGGGATTCAGAAGACCCTTATGATGACAACAAAGAGGAGGAACTGCACCTCGCCCCGTTGTGGGATACCAGGGCCTGTTCTGAATTCCGCTTTGGCCAATTGACACCACAAATGCTCAGAAGCAGTCCTCGTTAGTATAATGGACAGTATCTCCGCTTGTCACGTGGAAGACCGGGTTTTGATTCCCCAACGGGTAGTTGTTCTTTTGTATGTCACGTTGAACCTTGAGCAGGGTTGCGGTTGCAACAACCAGTCCGGGAAAACAAACCCCCCTCGAACAAGACGTCTTTTAATCATTTTCTTGAAGTGTTCAGCTGAGTTGTACAATCTGACAGTCCTTTGCTGCCAAATCATTCCAGTTGTGGATAATGGACCTGACCAGTAAAATGCCAGCTGTGGGATTTCAACCAGTGCCTACTGAGAGAAAGGAGCCTTAAGCTGGTGTAGGCCCTTTCCCTTAAATGTGAAACTAACCTCTTTTGTCCCCCTACTGTGCTCAAGTACAGTATGCAAGAAGATTTCTGCTACCTCATCCTAAGCACCGAGAAGGCCAAGGAGATGACCTGCACACAAGGAATAACTTGTTTAAGTAAACCTTTTCGACCTAGCTGACCCATCAAGAAGTCAATCTTTGTTTGCTAAATTCTCCCAGTCACCATGAGGATGTGCTGGTTTAGTGCATATGCATAGTTCCCATCGTGTAACGATGCATGGTGTGTTTGAGGGGGTGTAGCTCAGTGGTAGAGCATTTGACTGCAGATCAGGAGGTCCTGGTTCATATCCCGATGCCCCATGATGCACTGCCTTGGTTTTAGGATTATTTTATTTATTATTTACTATTTAAGAATAGTCTAAAAGTACATGGATGCGTGGCTCAAACACCCTTGAGAATTGCAACAACTTGTGGTAATGTGTCTCGAATCGGAGTAATATAACTCGATTGTTTCCGTTTTTGCATGGTTCCTTTGGTCAATCCAACTCAAGTGAGGTTGGTTTTGGTTTGTTTCTATAAAGGTATGGGAAGGTTACTGTTGTAACCCTAGATTGTATCCATTTTGGCTCCATTTTGCATGGGAGTTTATTGTTCAGTTGCATAAATATTGAAGTCAAAAGTCGATATTCCTTCTGATTATGACTTGCTAACTGCAGGCTGTATCTATGGCAATTTCGGGACCGGGGCTTCTTCATCTCTGTCCATGGCAAGGTCAAGTACAGTATGTCAGAAGTTTTTGCCTTGTGAGTTCCCCTCATTCATCAAGGGCCTGTATAGCGCAGTTGGAGCATCAGCTTTTTATTCGCAGGGTCCAGGGTTCAAGACCTGTTCAAGTGACCCCTTCCCTTAAATGTCAAACCAACCTCTTTTGTCCTCCTACTGTGGTCAAGTACAGTGGGTGCAATGAATAACGCATCTGACTACGGATCAGAAGATTCCAGGTTCAACCCCTGGGACTCGCCAACCTTTCCAATTGACCTGAGTCTAAAATTAAAGTTTTGCCTGCAGACAAATTTGGAGCAGCTGAAATGGGCAAACTGCACCTCCGAGTCCGAGTTCATGGGTTTTGCCCGGAAAAGGACAGCTCTGCTCTTCATGAGGTGGTCGGGTGTGTTGCACCAGCCTGCAGACATCCTGTACACTACCATGTCACATTGCTCATTTATAACAGTAGGAATAGAAGTAATCCTTTTGTGCAGAGCTTCGACCATGTTCAGAGGAGGCAGGGGTGTTCTGTGCTTCCATTGTCGGGGCGGCTGTGGCCGTAAGGTGGTCGGTGCTTGCCGTGGCGGTAATCTTAGAACCCATTGGTGGATACCATTGGTAAGGGATGCCGTCAAGCTGAAGATCTTTTTGGCTCATAGGACTTCAACTGACAGGGGGGGGGGGTTGGGGAAGCCATGGAGAATGACTTCCGGACGGCTTCGAAGAGATTCTGGACCACCATCCGGCGTCTCGGGAAAGGAAAGCATTGCCCAGTGAAGTTCTATCAACTCTAATGTAATCTGACAGTGTGTACTTCAGGACCCTACAATGCACTTGTAGGTTCTGTAGTGTAATGGTTAGCACTCTGGACTCTGAATCCAGTGATCCAAGAACCTTCTTGCCCTGCAGCAATCGAGTGTTTGGACTGTGTCTTCCTTTAACAGTAAGTGTATGATGACTTATTTACTTACTCTCCAAATCAGTGGTGACTGTGGATCAAGATGAGTTCCTCAAATGACGTGAATGTCTGTGACAGCTGATGTCAAGGATCAGCTGATCAGAAGATACTTGGTTTGTGTGCAGGGCCACAAGTCTTTCCAGTTCCAGTTAAAAGCCAGGCTCCTCATGTAGTTTCCATAAAGTACCAAGGGATTGTCCTGTTGCCCTTTTTTGAGGGCAAAAATGAGGCATTTGCAAAGTGGACCTCAGACCTGGTCACCTGAACAGGGACTCGAATCCCGGACGCTCAGATCAAAAGTTTAATGTTCAGGTGACTGGCTCAACCTTTGTCTTGTCTGACCATGAACTCTTTTTGTCCAGAAGATATTTGGATTGTCCATGTGGGCAGTTTAAGACCTCAGTCGATCTTGGAGGTGACAATTTCAGGACCACGGTTTATTCATGTCTGCAAGGTCAAGTACAGTATGCTAGCAGATTTTGCCTTGTGAGTTCTCCTCTTTCATCAAGGGCCTGGATAGCTCAGTTGGTAGAGCATCAGACTTTTAATCTGAGGGTCCAGGGTTCAAGTCCATGTTCCCTTAAATGTCAAGCCAACCTGTTTTTTCCTCCTACTGTGGTCAAGTACAGCCAGCAGATTTCTGCTCCCTCGTCCTCAACAGTGAGAAGGCCAATGAGCTGACCGTGCACACAAGGAATAACTTGTTTAAGTAAACCTTTTTGACCATGCACCTTTGCCATCTTCCAGGACTGGTGCATCACACCCGAGCACCTCATGAAGACCAGAGGACAATCAGTCGTAACAATCAAGACGGGTTTGCTTTACCCTACTGGTTGTTGCAATCGTAACCCTGCTCAAGTTTCAACATGAAATTGTGACATACAAAACAGGAGCTTCCCGTCGGGAAATCACACAACTGTCTACAATTCTGAAAATTGTTGTGGTGTCGATTGGCCAAAGGGGAATTCAGAACAGGCTCGTGGCGCATGACCATTTTTGTGGTAGCTGACAACTTCAACCAGTGAAATCCATCCATTTTCTGTACCGCTTATCCTCATCAATGGACTGTATTCCACACCCGTTACCAGCATGGGGACATTCCAACCCAAGATGAGAACACATTGGGCCAGGTATAAAACAACATAGGACGTGGCACAGAAACAGCTTCCCCCTACCCCCACTTTTCGCCCAGACCACAAAAGCAGAACGCCACCTTTGCAGCTGAAATAGCTTACTTGGGAGAGTGTTAGACTGAAGTTTTAAAGGTGCTTGTTTCAAGCCCGAGTTTCAGCACAATTCCTGTCCATGTTGCGATTTTGCAAATAGTTTGAAAAGGCTCATTGGCTGGCTGAAAGGACATTAACTTCATTCTTCAAAAGGCCACCCATCCAGTCAATGTTGGAGGCGGTGACAAGCCAAATCATTGACTCCAAGCGCACAAGATGAGTCCACTGAAACATCAAGGTGAGCCCGAGGGTGGCTCAGGTGTTTGTTTCACAGCTAGCTTTTAAACCTTTAAAGCCACAATTGTGATTTCTTATTTTGTTGAAGAAAAGCCCATTATTCCCCAACAATTTTCCCTACAAAGGAGAAATATTTGTCAATTTGGACAATTGTCAATCTGCCCCCAATTTGGACACATTGTCGTGTTTCATTGTTTGGTAACTGCTTTGTGACTTCGCCAGTCCCCTTAAAAGCCCCTTCTTTCAGGTTTCCACAGTGTAGTGGTTATCACGTTTGCCTCAAACGCAAAGGGTCCCTATATCCAAACTGGGTGGAAACATGGCCTTTCAATTCCTTCTTTTACAAAAAAATCAAGGTGACAAAGAGCACAAGAGAACAAGGATATCTGCTTGATCTCTGAAGGTGTGTACACGAGCATCTGTCCCTAGTTTGGACACACAATCCATATTTCCCAGATGACTGATCGGGTGCATCACAGGCCTGCACGAAGGGGCTTTTAGGAAGGAGGTGGCCGCTGTGGTGTCGTTGCGTGCAAACAACATCCTCATCCTCGACACAGCGAAGACCAAGGAGGTGAATAATCGTCGGTTCTGTCCGCTTAGACTGGCATGATTTCACCAGTACTGTTGAAAGCCTGGCCACTCGTGTGGTTTCCTTCACGCAGTGGTTCACCTAACACTGACGACAGCCCTTCACCGACGCTGTGGATTAGTTGGTCAAAGTTCCTGTCTTGTAAACAGGATACCCTAGGTTCAAATCCCAGCAGTGCCTTGTCGGTGTTTCTGCGACTCCTTTGCTGTTTTTTTCTCTCCAACATGTCAAGTAAATGTTTTGAATCAGATGTCTTGTTCTGTTGAAGAAATACCCATCATTTCTGATGTCATATGTAGTATACATGTCATATGTACTACAATGCTCTCAAAGGCAAAACCATTGTGAATTTGGACATTTGTGGGGCTAAGAAAATAGACCACATTAGCAAGAGCAAAGAGGTTGGGGTTTAACATTTAAGGGAAGGGGCCCACAACTCACCGCCTGAACAGATCTTGAACCTTGGACCCTCAGATTAAAAGTCTAATGCTCTATGAACTGAGCCGGCTAATTAATTCATGGCTAAAGGCAAATGCACCCGATCAGTCATCCGGGAAATATGGATTGTGTGTCCAAACTGGGGACAGATGCTCGTGTGCACACCTTCAGAGATCAGGCACATATCCTTGTTCCCATTCGTCACCTTGATTTTTTTTTGTAAACTAATGAATTGAAAGGCCATATTTCCACCTATTCGACCGAGGCCAAAGACAAATCCGATCTATAGTCATTACCTGCCCAAAGTCAGTTCCCTGAACAGGTATGGAACCTGTGCCGCGGCAGTGAGAGCACTGACTCCCGACCACTAGACCACCAGGGACGGTATTCTGGCTGCACTCAGAAAGGTCCTGACAGTGTGTCCATCAAAAGAACCAAAATAGTTATGAGACCTTCTCTGCCTACAGTACAACAGCAGGGGAATTAGCTCAAATGGTAGATCTCGCTTTGCATGTGAACGGTAGTGGGATCGATACCTGCATTCTCCAAGGAATCCTTTGTTTTATAATAGAATAGATGTTGGGATCAGAAATGAGTCCAGGATCAGTCCCTCAGCATCCTCAGTCAGTGAGTAAATTACCAAGTCCCAATCACAATTTTGGCGTCATAAACAGCCACAGATATCAATCAAAACCCAGTCCCAATTACATTCTCCTGCCAAGCACCTTGTCTTATTGTGTAGGCAAGTGGTGCAATGGATAAAGCATCCGGCTACAGATTAGAAGATTCCAGGTTCAACTCCTGGCTCGCTCGGCAACCTCTCCAAAATAAAATGCAATTTTGCCTGCAAATGGGCAAACTGCACCTCCAAGTTCATGGATTTCGCCCGGAAAGGACAGCTCTGCTCTTCATGAGGTGCTCGGGTGTGTTGCACCAGCCTGAAGACGTCCTGTACACTACCATGTCACATTGCTTATTTATAACTGTAGGAAAGAAAAGTATTCCTTGTGTGCAGAGCTTCGACCATGTTCAGAGGGAAGCAGGGGTGTTCTGTGCCTCCATTGTCGAGGTGGCTGTGTCCGTAAGGTGGTCGGAGCTTGTCGTGGCGGTTATCCTAGAACCCATTGGTGGATACCATTGGTGAGGGATGCCGTCAAGCTGAAGGAGTTCTATTAGGCCTTTTTGGCTTATGGGACTTCAGCTGACAGGAACCGACAGTCCAAGCGGTCCGTGGCATTCGCTGAGGCAAAAACTCTGACATGGGAGGAGTTTGGAGAGGCCATGGAGAATGACTTCCGGACGGCTTCGAAGAGATTCTGGACCACCATTCGGCGTCTCGGGAAAGGAAAGCAGTGCACAGTGAAGTTCTATCAACTCTAATGTAGTCTGACAGTGTGTACTTCAGGACCCTAAAATGCGCTTGCAGGTTCCATGGTGTAATGGTTAGCACTCTGAATCCAGTGATCCAAGTTCAAGTCTTGGTGGAACCTACTTGCCCTGCAGCAATCGAGTGTTTGGACTGTGTCTTCCTTTAACAGTAAGTGTATGGTGACTTATTTACTTACTCTACAAATCAGTGGTAACCCTGGATCAGGATGAGTTCCCCAAATGACTTGAATGTCTGTGACAGCTGATGTCAAGGATCAGCTGGCAGCATGCGAGGAAGATACTTGTTTTGTGTACGGGGGTACACTAGTCTTTTTGTCCAGAAGATATTTGGCTTGTCCATGTAGGCAGTATAAGACCTCAGTCGATCTTGGAGGTGGCAATTTCGGGGCCGTACTATTTTTTTTTACCTTTCCCCGGGCGGTTGGCAGCCTTGATGGGGGTGTTTCACAGTTGACTGGGTTGTGCGCTGTTGGTTATGGGGCCCGGGGAGTTTTAGGCCTGGGCTTTTGTCACCGCCATGCTGTTTTCCTTGTGGTGGTGTACTGTTGGTAATGAGGGCTGGGGTGTTGTCGACATGGGCTTTTGTTGTTCCTTCACAGTCCGCATTCTCTGCACTTGTGGTCTAAATTTTGGGTAGAGGATAATGGGGTCCACTGCCCCCATTGATCTGCTCCTTGCAGTCTTGGTGACCAAGGTGTTTGTTGCCGCTCTGTTTTGACATGCTGTTTTCTCTACCTCTCCCTGGTCTTTCTGCAGCCTTGTCAAGGGTGTTTCACACGTGGGTGGGTGATCACCCACCTGTGGATGGGGTCCACTCTCTGGTGGGTTGTCACCATGAGCTTTTGTTGTTCCTGGAGCACATAAAGAAGAGTGGTCAATACGGGGGTTGAACCTTGGCGTTATTAGCACCACACTCTGACCAACTGAGCTAACCGACCACAGGTGGTGGTGTACTGATCGTTGCTCATGGTCGAAATTTGTGTTCCAGGACAATGGGGTCCACCTGCCCCCATTTGTCTTTTCCATGCAGTCACGGTGGCCGAGCGGTTAAGGCGTTGGACTCGAAATCCAATTTGGTCACTTATGAACTTTTTTTCCCCATTGGCAAACTATTATTGTGTCCGTGCCAGATACACAGGATTTCCTTTTCTACTAAAGGCACCATTGTCAAGTTTGCATGCTTTGCAGGCACTATGCTTGAGTTGTTAAATTACATGCCTAGGAAAGAGGGGCTCGTTGGTTCCAAGTCCAGTAGTCCTCTACTGGTATTTCCATGACTCTGGTTTTCATACTTTTTATCAGAGGTCATCTTAAGGTACAAAGACTGTTTTCTGGAGAAATGCAAGACCCCATGGTGCGATTGGTCTTCTTTGTACACTTTTCAGCAGCAGACATGTTAAAAAGCACCCCTGGTTTACTGCCCAGGAGCAGAAGCCTCAGACACTTTAGAATGGGGGTGACGCCACTTCAAGACGCAAGAAGCTGTCAGAAGTGTGACACTTGTGTTGGAGCCCTTGCATTCTTCCCAATTTGCAACCCTTTGTATCGGTGCCAAATGTACGGGATTCCCCCCTGCTGTATTCCCCACCCGTTACCAGCATGGGGACATTCCAACCCAAGATGAGAACACACTGGACCAGGAACACAGCAACACACGTGGCACAGACACAGTTTGACCCTGACCGCCCCGACTGAAAAAGCAGACCACCGCCTTTACAGCTGAAATAGCTCACTTGGGAAAGCGTTTGACTGACATTCAAAGGGTCCATGGTTCAAGCCCAGGTTTGAACACAATCCCTGTTTCTGTTGCGACTTTTCAAATAGTTTGAAAAGCCTCATTGGCTGGCTGAAAGGACCTTAATTTCATTCTTCAAAAGGCCACCCATTCAGACAATGTTAGAGAAGGTTACAAACCAAATCATTGACTCCAAGCGCACAAGTTGAGTTGAATCGTTTACCACTGATATGTGTTTGAACTCAAATCTACAAGTAAACTAGGAATCTTACTCTGACTCTTAGAGAAGACACTGTGCACTGTTGTGATTTTTTTGACGGACATGAATTAGGAACCAAATGGTCCTTCGACTTCGACCTGCAACACAATTCCACTGTGCCTATGCAGGCATTGGTGGATCAGTGGTAGAGTTCTCGCCTGCCATGCCACGACCTGGGTCCGATTCCCAGGCAATGCAACAGGGCTGTTATTATACCTTTCATTGGTGAAAAAAGTGCCAAGACCGTTTTCGGGACCAACACATGACCTCTGAATTCGATCAGAAAAGTCGATCATCTCTACCTGAGACTTGATTATCTCCAAAATTCTGTCAAAAGTGGCATTCTCAGCCACAGCGTGTTGGAGCCCGCAACCTCAATGAGACGCCGTGGAACACTCAGATGTACTCACTCGCCCCAAACCAACAAGCCCTTCGATAGCTCAGTTGGAAGAGTGGAGGACTGTAGTGGTTCAAGCTTGCATCCTTAGGTCGCTGGTTCAAGTCCGGCTCGAAGGACAAGCTGTTTGCTCTTGTCTGAAGGACCTCAGAGGAAGTGTGCTGGGCTCATAACCCAGAGGTCAATGGATCGAAACCATCTTCTGCCATCTGCATATCCTTATTCCCATTTGTCACCTTGCTTTTTTTGTAAAAGTAGTAATTGAACGGCCATGTCTCCACCCAGTTTCAAACTGGAGACCTTTTGCGTGTTATGTGATAACCACTACACTGTGGAAACCGGGGGGAAAGGGACTGCCGAAGTCACAAAGCAGTTGCCGAACAATGAAACAAGACAATGTGTCCAAAGTGGAGGCAGATTGACAATTGTCCAAATTGACAAAGATTTCTCCTTTGTTGGGAAAATTGTAGTTCATTTTACATGTTCCAGAAATAATGGGCTTTTCTTCAACACTCCAGCAAAGGAACCAAAATAGTTCTCTGCCAACGCTGCAACAGCAAGCGATCTAGCCCAAATGGTAGTGTGCTCGCTTCGCATGCGAGAAATCCTTTGATTTTTGTTGATGTTCTCTTGACTAATCAAATCAACAATATTTGTATAGCACTTTTCCTGCAAATACATGCAACACAAAGTGCTTTACAGAATTAAAAACAATTACCACAATTAAAAGAAAAAACACCCAAATACTAAGAATGTACTGTTATCACATTTATTTTTGCATTTTTCAAGACAAATCTTAGTTAATCACACACTCTCACGCTGCCCCCTTGTGGCCAAACTTGAGATAGCTTTCGTTTTTGCCCAAACATGTTCCAGCTACTCAGTCTGCACACAGCCACCACACAGTGCACATCAGTGACGGTTCATCTGCAGTTTTCAGCCTTGGGGTATCTTAGTCCGTAGGTTTTGAAGTTTTATATGTGTTTCTGCAAATATGAGTGTTTAATAAAACGTAAACTAGCATTTTGAGCTACAGTTGAATGTGAATGCTATGCTAGATTTGCACATGTGACTGTTAGCTAGGCTAAACGTTTTCATTTTGAGTTTTTTATACTTTCACTTTGCATTTTCTTTCATTTTTGATGAAGCCTGTACACATTGCTGATACACTGTTTTATTTGTGTATTACAGTTTTACAACTTGTTACAAGAGATTACTGCCTGCAAGCCAAGTAAAGCTCTAAGAACATACATGGCCACGGAGTATTTCTTTGGTTGTTTGCTATCTGTCTAGCCTTGGTAGACGTCACACCATCGTGAGGACAGAATAGTAAAAGGACTGTTACACAGCGGGCTAAAACACCATCTGCTGTTACTAAAGCACGTGTCCAGACGATACAAGATGGAGCAGCAAAACGAGTCGGACCAGCCGCAAAAGCTCTACGACACCAGGTCAGTCGCCTCAAAAACAAAGACTTCAAGGTCCAGCAGGTCCTCAACCAGCTCCGCAGCCACCAAAGCAAGGGCTAGTGCCGAAGCAGCCCTGGTGGAGGCGAAATATGCAGCCCGAGAAGCAGAAATGATGAAAGCAAAGGCTAAAATAGAGGCTGAAGCAGCACAACGCAAAGCAGAACTGGAGGCCAGTCTGTATGTGCTAAAGATCGAGAGAAGTGCCACGGCAGCCGCAGCTGAAGCAGCAGTCTATGAAGGCGCAGCAGCAGTGGAAGGCAGCTCTCTCGAAGACCTGGCACAGATCCCTCCAGAGGACACCGCTCAACACACCAGCGAGTATGTGAAGGCTCACTATGTGACACCCGACGCTCAGCAGCCAGCTCCGGTCCCACAGCAGCCACTCACCACATCCACGCCAGCACCACGAGCATCATTACCAGCACCACCATCTTCAGTCCAGTGGTATCCGCTCCCCGGCACCGTCACAAACCAGCCTACGACCTTTGTTAATGGTGAGGTTATGTTTGATTACAATCAAAATAGGTCCTCACATTGTCCTCCTGCTCCAGTGTCTCACACAGCTAGCCTCAGAGACTATCCTTGTGAACCAGCACAAATGACTGATCTTACTAAACATCTCGTTAGAAGAGAACTTGTGAGCTCTGGACTTTTGAAATTTGATGACTGTCCAGAAAACTACTGGGCCTGGAAAACCTCTTTCCAGGATGTGATTAGAGGGCTTAATTTAACAGCTAGAGAAGAGCTTGATTTACTGTTAAGGTGGCTCGGCCCCGAGTCTTCCACACAGGCTATGCGTATCAGGTCCGCACATGTTCACAACATTACAGCAGGAGTAGCTTTGGTGTGGGAGAGGTTAGATGATAACTATGGCTCACCAGAGGTCATTGAGAATGCTCTTTTGTCAAAACTAGAGAACTTCCCTAAAATCTCGAACAAAGATAATCAGCGTCTCAGAGAGTTAGGGGACATTCTTTTGGAGATTCAGGCAGCTAAGGCAGAGGGATATCTGCATGGTCTAGCTTATCTTGACACAGCTAGGGGTGTAAATCCTATTGTCGAGAAGCTTCCCTACGGTCTGCAAGAACGCTGGATATCACTCAGGTCTATGTACAAAGAAGAACACAGGGTTTCCTTTCCACCATTCACTTACTTTGTAAGTTTTATATCCAGGCAAGCAAAAACCCGAAACGATCCAAGTTTTGCGTTCTCATCGAACTGCGCTGTAACTCAGACAAAACATGAAAGATATGCAAAACAATATAACAATCCCAAAACAGTTTCAGTGAGAAAAACAGAGGTAACAGCAAAACCTACAAGTAACAGTGTTAAAGAAAAGAAAACAGATGAGCCAGCAGATCAATGCCCAATACATACCAAGCCACACCCCTTATCAAAATGTCGTGGGTTTAGGGTCAAACCGTTAGATGAGAGAAAAGCTTATCTAAAAGAAAACTCAATCTGTTTTCGCTGTTGCGCTACCACAAAACATGTAGCCAAAGACTGTAAAATAGCTGTGAAATGCAAAGAGTGTGGCAGCGACAGGCAGCAGTTTTATTGATACATCTGAAAGATATCTTTCCTGTTGAAAATTGTTCAACATGCAGAAAACATTTCATTCCAAATACACAAAAACAAATCTTCTGACCAAAGGCCTGGGCGCTCACTTCGTAGGGCATCAGACTCTGAGTATCAAGAGTTCAAGTCCCTTCAGAGATCAAGCACATGTCCTTGTTCCTATTTGTCACCTTGACTTTTTTTTGTAAAAGAAGGACTTGAAAGGCCATCTTTCCACCCAGTTTCGACCTGGGGACCTTTTGCGTGTTAGGCAAACGTGATAACCACTACACTATGGAAACCTGAAGGAAGGGGCTTTTAAGGGGACTGGTGAAGTCACAAAGCAGTTGCCAAACAATGAAACACGACGATGTGTCCAAAGTGGGGGCAGATTGACAATTGTCCAAATGGACAAAGATGTCTCCTTTGTAGGGAAAATTGTTCCAGAAATAATGGGCTTTTCTTCAACAAAACAAGACATCACAATCGCGGCTTGAAAGAAACACCTTAGCCACCCTCGGGGTCACTTTGATATCTCGATGGACTCAACTTGTGCCCTTGGAGTCAATGGTTTGTAAATAGGCTTGTAACCTCCTCTAACCTTGTCTGGATGGCTGGATGTCTGGCCTTTTGAAGAATGAAGTTAAGGTCCTTTCAGCCAGCCAATAAGCCTTTTCAAACTATTTGCCAAGTCACAAAATAAACAGGGATTGTTCTGAAAACCGGGCTTGAACCAGGGACCTTTAGAACTTCAGTCTAACGTTCTCCTAAGTGAGTATTTGTCAGGTTCAAACTCCTGTGACACTTGTGAAAACACTTAAATACAAAAATACAGAAGAGACAGACAACAATATTCAAAGTTTCTCGCAGCGAGGTGAGTGAAACCACATACCCAGTGACATGCCGCTCCACTCTGAATATGCAGTTCACACTCCTCTCCTTTTATTCTCTTTCGGGGGTCCCTACTACATGGTCGTGCAACTCTAAGGGGGGGGGGGGTGGAGAAGACAGTTGCACGAGCTGTATTTGTTTGTCTATGTGAGTGTGTGTATGTGAGAGCAATTACTTTTAATGTTTTATGAGTTCTTATCTTAACACATTCTTGCAGGATTAACATGAGCATCTGCAGAGTCGCTGTTGGTGCATCCAAGCACCTCCAGGACCTGGGGGTCGCTGAGGGTCTCTGATTAGGGTCACGGGAACATTCTTTCTTCAGCACATTCAAACACTTTCTATTGTCTAAGCAAATGGATAGATATAAGGGTGATAACTAACAAAATAATACCTGTATCTACATTTTATTCTAACACTCGCCCGATATGCGCTCCGCAGCGCCTTGTCATTCCAGCCGCTCTCTGTCGCTATCCAATCGACTCGACAACCGGCTGCGGGAGCGCAGCACACAGCAGAGGGCGGAGCCTCTCCGACCCACACGTCTGCTCCAAATCCCTCCTCCTGGGGCTCTTCCGGCACCACTCCTCCCTCCCTGCTCCAGCAGTGGCTGTGCCTGTACTGTGGGAGTCCTACACACAATTTCCCGCTGTCCAGTTCGCCCAGCACGCCAACGCTCTTCCTCCACCAGGGATATTCCCCAGCTGCTGGCACTGCCCGCTCCAACCACACCGGCTGCGTCATCCGCTTTGGTGGGCCGACTTCAGGTGGAAGGTACGATATCCTGGGCGGGGGAAGCTTCTCCTACCACAGCATTAATTGACTCTGGGGCGGACGAGAACTTCATTGATAGCGGACTCGTCAGTTCTCTCAACATTCCTACTGTTGAGCTTGTCCCCCACAAGAATGTCCGCTCGCTAGATGAACATCACCTGGCATGCATTACGCATCAGACGCGCAACATATCCTTGGTGCTGTCGGGTAACCACCACAAGGTCACAAATTTTTTTCTTATGCCCTCTCGCTCAGCTCTGTTAGTACTCGGCCTCCCCTGGCATCCCGTGTGTGTGTTGTGATTGTGATGTTTTGTCACTCAGCGCCACTTTGCAGTTTGTTGACATTTGCTGCCAGCCAATCAGGATGCGACACAGACGTCAGACAAGTAAAGAGACTCGCCTGCCACGCGGGCATGATTACCATTACCATTACCATCGATCAGGGATGGCAACTGAATTAAGAATCAATGCCAGAAACCTGCAACAGGATTTCAGATAATGTTTTGATGCAGACTGGTCATGATGCCTCTGAAGTTCACCAAAGCAGACCTGACTTAAGGTGACTACACTTCCAAAGTTCCCAGTGATGACTGAACCTCTCGCTTCTTGTCTTCCCAGAGAAACTCGGTCAGCTGTGGATTTGATCAAAAAGGCCAGGTTAAGCAGAAAAAGGCCTGCTCGCCGGAGACCGGGGTTCGATTCCCCGACGGGGAGTTCTTCTTTTGTATGTCACAATGTCAACAAACAAACCCTTCTCATTAGAACAAAACCTCTCTTAATCTTCTTCTCAAGGTGTTCAGGTGTCTTGTACAATCTGACAGTCTTTTGCTGCCAAATCATTCCAGTCGTGGATAATGGAGCTGACCAGGAAAATGCCAGCTGTGGGATTTCAACCAGTGCCTCCTGAGCGTAAGGAACCTTAATCTGGCGCTTTGGATCACTCATCCACCCAACCTAAAACGGTGCCCTGATCAGGAAAAAAAACTGTGACCTTGTGAGGTTCACTGACAACAGAGGACACTCAAAAGGAGCCGCACAAAGCTGGGTACTTGTACAGATGTCAGCAGCAGAGTGGCGCAGCGGTAGCGTGCTGGGCCCATAACCCAGAGGTCGATGGATCGAAACCATCCTCTGCTATGGCTGTACTCTTTACGTGTCCTTTGAAGAGCTTGCAGATGTATGGTCTTTGTTACTTAGCTGACCTGGTCCAGTAAAGAGTTCACGCTTCCTTTACTGCTGTTCTCGATGCATTTATTGCTCTTGAGTGCATTCACACGCCATTGCGGGACATTGAAGCATCGTGAAACACCGTAACTGTCCTCACTAGTCCATTGTCACTCTTATGGACTTGAAAAATCCCAGCCAGTTTCCATTCGTTTCGGGGAACCTCCTCCTCTTTGACGATCACCACATCTCCAACTTGCATGTTTCTTCTTGGCGTATGCCATCTTTGTCTCAGAGCAGTGTTGGTCAGATACTCCTTCCACCATTTGTTCCAGAACTATTCCGACAAATATTGCAATTATCTCCATCTCATTTTAGTATACAAGTTTGTGCCCTGATTTCTTTCCTTCCTCCAATAACAGTATTGTCAATTGATGCGGAGCGCCTAGTGCATAGTGCTACTTCCGTAGGGTCTCACTTCATGCCACGGACGCCCTGAGGACCAGACAAGGTGTGTCAACCTCACCCTGGTTCGACGCTTCCAACCTGACGTACATTGACCCTTGGATAGGTTTTCCTGGTGTTCTGGGCCCCGTTTCACGAAGCAGGTTCAACCAACTCTGGAGTCTAACCCTGAACTCTGAGTTGATCTACTCTGAGACAGGAAACTCTGAGTTACGGGTTTCAGAACAGGTGATTTCAATTGGTTCAATCAACACAGAGTTTGTTCACTCTGAGTTAAGCGCGTGCACCACGAGTGCTCCTGATCAATGGAGCCCCGTTCCCTCGATTCACCATGGCAACGAGTGATAAGAAAAGATCGTCATATTTCAGTCCTCTGGAACTGGATATATTAATGCGGTCATACGGCGAATTTGAAAGCAACACGGCTGCAGCAGCGAAAGAACGCGAGTCGGCGTGGGAGAAGATTACTGCTCGAGTCAATGCGTAAGTTTAAATTTATTATATACATTTATGTAATCACAATAATATTAGGCTACAGATGCAAACAAGTAGAATGGTGTTATAGCTACAATTTATGTCACTTAGATGTAATCCCACCGGCGAAAAAAGAACGTGGAAGCAGCTGAAGATGAAATATAAAAACATTGTTCAAACAGGTAAGCCCTCAGCATAACAGTCAGGGTGCCTCTTTTTAATCATGTTTACCACTAAATATCATTCAGCGGCTGTTTCAGTGTGCATTATCTCCAACATAATATTGTTTTCACACACATAAATGTCCTCACCTGTATACAGTTAAATCAGACATATGAAAAGCAACATCTAACTTCTACTCAGCCAACAGAAAGCGGGCATCTGCCCGCAAAACTGGCGGAGGACCACCCCCACCACGTCTGACCGAGGCAGAGGAGCAGGCCATGAGTCAGACTGTCGGGAGGCCAGTCGCAGAGGGGATCCCTGGAGGGACCTCATCCTCGGACATGATTACACAGGAGCCACCAGCTTTGATAAGATGTAATAGGCCTAGGCCTCAAACTTTTTTGGGGCCTATATTTCAATGTTAATTTCCCTTTCATGTGTTTTTCTTTTGTCTCAACAGATTCTGAAGGCGTACTTGGTCTAGTGGATCCATGTGCCACTTTAACTGTAAGTAGCCAATAGTCCAGAGATTATGCCATATTTAAAGTATAGCATAGTGAAACACAACACTCTAAACAGGATGATGAAGATGATGGGACCACAATGTCTGCTGCCTTCTCTGTGGTGTCTGAGAGGGAGCCCGAGAGGCCTACAGAGGTAAAATCTTGATGTTACTGATTTCCTCTCCATTCACATGTCTTTACATGCTTTTGTGGATTATAGTGACTTTTAGCCTACACTGAAGTATTAACGGATTCTTATCCATTTTAACAGAGCATGGCTGGGCAGCAGGAAGAGGGTCCCTCAACCTCCACAGCACAGATTGACACAGTGAGATATTCAGTAAATTCCAGAGGTTAATTCAGTGGAATTCATGTGCAACTGTATAATGTCATCCTTATGTGTTCCCAGCTACCACTAAAAGAAATCTACAAAGTGCATTTATTAAAAACAGTACAAAAAACAGAAAATGAAATGGTGCTGCTGGACCGCCAGATAACTAAAACGGATCTGGAAATTGAATTATTAAAACACAAGTTAGAGGTGGGTGCATGGTCATAGGTGAATTGTGTTGATGATTGTAACAATTAAAAAGTAAGAAACCATTTTTTTTTCTTATTTGTAGGAAATAAAGAAGACCAAATAAAAAATTTTTTGTCTTTCTGTTTATTTTACTGCTGTTGGTGATGGTGATCCAAACTGGCTTTAAACACGCACGGCAATGAATGAATCACACCGTGTGTAGCGTAAGAGGGCGGAGACAGAAAGAAACTCGAGGTTCATTGAAGAAAACCTGGTCCCGACCAGGTTATGTTCACAGAGTCTGTTGCCATAGTAACTGACACCGAGGTTAAGTTACCTCTCTCTGTGAAACAGGCTGGAGTTACTCCTCTGTCTCTGGTTTGACTTACCTCCCTTTTTGAAACGGAAAACTCACAGTTTCCCTCATTTCAGGGTTAACATACTCCGAGTTTTCACTTAAGCTGCTTTGTGAAACGGGGCCCTGTTGGTTACGAGGGCGGGGTGTTGTCGACGTGGGCTTTTGTTGTTCCTTCACGGTCTACGTTCTTTGCACTCGGGGTCTAAATTTTGGGTAGAGGACAATGGGGTGGCCGCCCCCATTGATCTGCTTCATGCAGTCACGGTGCGCGAGAGGTTTGCCACCGCTCTGCTTTGCCATGCTGTTTTCTTGACCTTTCCCCGGTCAGTTAGCGGCCTTGATGGGGGTGTTTCGCAGTTGATTGGGTTGTGCGCTGTTGGTTATGGGGCCCGATGGGTTTTTGCCGTGGGCTTTTGTTGTTCCTGGAGCAGATAAAGAAGAGTGGTCAGTACGGGGGTGAACCCATGACCGTGGCTTTATTAGCACCACGCTCTGATCAACTGAGCTAATCGACCACAGGACACCATTGCATCAAATGTTTCCAGCTAAAATCGACTAACTCATCCTTAACAGACCGCATTCTCCGTGCCATGCTGTTTTCTTTACCTTTACCTGGTCGGTTGGTTGCCTTGATGGGGGTGTTTCGCAGTTCACTGGGTTCTGCGCTGTTGGTTATGGGGCCGGGGGGTTATGAGGGGCAGGGTGTTGTCGACGGGGGCTTTTGTTGTTCCTTCACGGTCCGCATTCTCTGCACTCGTGGTCTAAATTTTGGGTAGAGGATAATGGGGTCCACTGCCCCCATTGATCTGCTCCTTGCAGTCTTGGTGACTGAGAGGATTGTTGACGCTCTGCTTTGACATGCTGTTTTGTTTACCTCTCGAGGGTGTTTCACTGGTGACAATTGACACTTTGGTCTCCCTCCCTTGTATGAACATGTTTCCCCATTGGTGAGCTGTTTTTGTGTCCGTGCCAGATGCACAGGATTTCCTTTTCTACTAAAGGCACCATTCAAGTCAAGTTTGCATGCTTCACAGGCACGATGCTTTAGTTGGTCAAATTACATGTCTAGCAAAGAGGGGCTCATTGGTTCCAATTCCAGCAGTCCTCTACTGGTATTTCCATACTTTTTTATCAGAGGTCATTTTGAGATACAAAGCCTGTTTTCAGGAGAAATGCAAGACCCCGGGATACAACAGGTCTTCTTTGCACACTTTTCAGCAGCAGACATTTTGAAAAGCACCCCTGGTTTACTGCCCAGGAGTAACAGCCTCGGCCACTCTGGAATGAAGGGTGACGCCACTTCAAGATGCAAGAAGCTGTCAGGAGTGGGATTCGAACCCACGCCTCATTCGAGACTGCACCCTGAAGGCAGTGCCTTCGACCACTCGGCCACCCTGACCCTCCAGAGGCCTTTTTAAAAGGCATTCACACACTCTGCGTTTTGTTTCCCATGTGGGTATTATGTTATGTTAGTCCAGATTAACAGCCTAGTTATTTGTGTCAGTCCCAGGGACCATTTCCAGACCCTCGTATGACACTTGTGTTGGACTCTTTTGGAGAGCCCTTGCATTCTTCCCAATAGGTAAACCCTTTGTATCGGTGCCAAATATATACGGGATTCCCCACCTGCTGACCGAATGACACACGACAAATGGCGTCGTCTCAACGTTGCAAGCAGTTACTGTCTAGAAGAGTAAAGGCAGCATTGCCAGGTTGACATGCTCAGCTGGCACTATGGCTTAGCTGGTGAAAGTGCCTGTCTAATAAACAGGAGATCCTGGGTTCAAATCCCAGCCGTACCTGGGTGCTTGGTCCGTGAAACTTTGGCAGCTGAATTTTGATCCACGTACCTCTTTTTGTCACTTGCCCTTCAAAAACGAGTCTACGGTGCATCCAAACCTGACATGATTGTTGTGGATCCCATTACGCCAGAAGGAGCTAAATCCAAAGAGTATGACATTGTGATGTTTTGTCATTCAGTGCCACTTTGCATAGGCTCAGCCACTTTTCTCCGACATGTGGCATTGTTGGTTCAGTGGTAGAGTTCTCGCTTGCCAAGCGGGAGCCCTGGGTCCAATTCTCAGCCAATGCAGTGTATCTCAGCTTGTACCTTTCTTTAGAGTTCATGTGAAAAAGTACAAAGGCTCTTTTTCCTGCGAAAGGGCAGAACTCAGAATGACACCTGAAAAGTAAGAGAACGGACCACCTGACAGTTAAGGTGGACAGCACTTGAGTATTTGCACATTTCTGTCAGAAGTAGAAACTTATTGAAACCTTACTGCATTGATGCTGATGTAGTCTCTGTGCAATTGGTCAGAGCGTTGGCCGGGCCGCGCTTGTGTTGTTGACATTTGCTGCCAGCCAATCAGGATGCGAGACAGATGTCAGACAAGCAGAGAGACTTTGGAGAAATGAAGTCAGGTATTTGAATCCCGTCTAAGCCAGCAGTCAAGTCACAGTTTTCTTCTCCACAATATTATTTTTTTCCAATGAATCCCTATATAATTACAAATTATTCCTATCAGGCTTATATTGATACCAGTGCTTGAAATAAAATACAAAATCAATGCAATGTCACAAAGAATATTTATTTATCAGGTTGCCACACTCAAGAACACTCTCAATAATAATAAAAAAATCTACATGTAAGCAGTTATGAATAATGAATATACACATTGTTCACTTATTTTGCCGCCTTTGTTTCTCCTTTTCATAGAAAGGAGAGGCCTGGAACTCCCTCCAGCTCATCTCTTTTTCCATCCTGTGCTCTCTATAGATGGAGAACACTTTGGCAGGACAGTAGATGTACTTCTCTGAAGCCAGTGTGGATGCGGGGGCTTTTCCGGCTCTGCTTCAGCTGCATCCTGCAGAGGCACTTTCGGACAGGGGGTGGAGGAGATTCCTCCCTCTTTCTCTTCTTCTGCTGTTTTTCCTCCACCCTCTTTCTTGTCTCATCCACCTCTCGCTGGAAGAAGTCTGTTTGACTGAAATCTTTAAATGGCATCTTAGGGTCTGTCAGACCTTCTGCAGCAATAAGATTATCTGACAGGGCCTTGTTGATGAACGTCGTGGTTGATGTCCCATCCACTTGATGTTTTGATTTTGGTTGGCCACAGCACAGACATGGTTTTTGTTTGAGTTTTTTGGCACAGGAGGTGGTTGCTGCTGCTCCAACGGGGTATGAGCAGGTGGTGGTGGTGAAATAACCATCACTGCAGGCAGTGTCACTACAGGCACAAGATGCAACTATTCCAACAAAGGGACAAATGATTACGTTTTTACCTGGCTTTGCTTTGGCTGAGCGAGAAGTCCTTTCAGGCAAGAAAACAGCAAAAAGCAACACACACCAGCCGTGACTCAGACAAAACACAGAATACAAACAACAACACGATTACGACTATAAGCTATCCTTTTTTAGGTGAGAACCATGAACTCCTACTCAGAGGTGCGGATTGCTCATTCTCGCTGCTTCAAATTTGCCTGCGAGCAAACCTTGAACTTTAGACTCAGATCAATCGAAATGGTTGCCGATGCCCCTTTCTCTGTCTTGTTGCCGTTTCTCATTGAGGTTTCCTGACTGAGAGCAGATCGGCCTCACGGCTGGTTGGTTGTCTCCCGTGCACGGGCAGACCTTTCCAGCAAGCATTGGTAGTGCTGGGCTGGTCGTTTCTTGCTCGGTCTGGCTGCACTCGCAAGCCAAGGAGCTCGGCGCGGTGCTGCACCTCCCTCTTGTTTTAAACACGGGATAAGGGGGGAGCGCGAACGCAGTCCCCCACTACCACAAATTATGCAGTCGAGATTCCCGCATTTGGGGAATTCGCAGAGGTCAGCTCAACCCATGTGCAATGGCTGAGCCTCGCCCTGGGTGAACCACCTTCTTGATCATGGTATCTCCCCTGGCAGGTAAGTATGAGTTGCACCGGTCCCGCCCGGACTAGTCTCTCGCACATGTCACATGCTGAGTGGTGGTCTCATCAGGTCGCCCACAACAAGCCCAGCCACTTGACCTGTGTCCAAATTCAGAGACAGGACTCTGGTTATCTCAAGGAGTCAGTGTGTATGGCA
The DNA here is from genome assembly GCF_030265055.1 of Doryrhamphus excisus. Taxonomy (NCBI): domain Eukaryota; kingdom Metazoa; phylum Chordata; class Actinopteri; order Syngnathiformes; family Syngnathidae; genus Doryrhamphus; species Doryrhamphus excisus. The sequence continues at coordinate 26,762,130 of NC_080470.1, forward strand.
CTCTTGTGACTTCATTCTGAGCTAAGGCAGCGGCAGCAAGTGGCTTAGGGCAGTTGCTGCAGACGTTCAATGCGGAGACTGAAGTACTGACTCCACGTCCCTAGTCACACCATGTAACATGAGAGGCCAATATGTTGAACCCTGACACGTGTAGATGTGCAAGGTCGTTGTGAGTCAGTGGGTTGTCAGGTTCAAACTCCTGTGACACTTGTAAAAACACTTAAATGCAGAAATACAGAAGAGACAGACAACAATATTCAAAGTTACTCGCAGCGATGAGAGTGAAACCACATACCCAGTGACATGCCGCTCCACTGAGTTCAAACTCCTCTTTATTTATTCTCTTTCGGGGGTCCCTACTACATGGTCATGCAACTCTAGGGGTGGCAGTTGCACGAGCTGTATTTGTTTCTCTATGTGTATGTGTGTGTATGTGAGAGGAATTACTTTTATTGTTTTATGAGTTCTTATCTTGACACGTTCTTGCAGGATTAACGTGAACATCTGCAGGGTTGCGGTTGGCGCATCCAGGCACCTCCAGGACCTGGGGGTTGCTGGGGGTCTCTGATCAGGGTCACAGGAACATTTCTTCTTCAGCACATTCAAACACTCTTTCTATTGTCTAAGCAAATGGATATAAGGGTGATAACTGATGCTATATTCATTCTATCTACATTTTATTCTAACAAGGATCTATCCCTGAGCATCCGACAAATGCTCTGTCTCACCCTAAACCCAGTCCTGACAGCATTCTCAGTCGAGGACCTTGTCTTATTGTGTTGTCCATTGTGTGTCCATGTTTTCTTTATATTTCTGTTGTCAGTCGCTTCAGGATGACAACGGTTTGTGCTTCAAGATGACCCCAACCATTCGACTGAGGCCGAAGACAAATCCTAGCTCCAGTAAAAACCTACCCAAATGTCAATTCCCTGACCGGGAATCGAACCCGGGCCACGGCGGTGAGAGCGCCGAATCCTAGCCACTAGACCACCAGGGACTGCTTTATGTCTGCACTCAGCAAGGCAGAGACAGTGTCACTTTGACGTACTCCAGCAAAGGAACCAAAATAGTTCTGTGACTGGACCTTCCCTGCCAACATTGCAGCAGCAGGGGAATTACCTCAGATAGTAGAGCGCTTCCCTTAAATGTTAGACCCGAACCTCTTTTGTTTTGCTAATGTGGTCTGTTTTCTTAGCCCCGCAAATGTCCAAATGCACAATGTTTTTGCCTTTGTCGAGAGCATTGTAGTACATATGACATTTATGCTACATATGACATCAGAAATGATGGATATTTCTTCAACAGAACATGACGTCTGATTCAAAACATTTACTTGAAATGTTGGAGAGAAAAAAATGGAGTCGCTGAAACACATATGCAAGGCACTGCTGGGATTTGAACCCAGGACCTCCTGTTTACGAGACAGGAACTTTGACCAACTAAGCCACAGCGCCGGCAAAGGAGTGTCTTCAGTGTTAGGCGAACCACTGCATGACGGAAACCACACCAGTGGCCAGGCTTTCAACAGGACTGGTGAAATCCTGCCAGTGTAAGCGGACCGAATCCACGATTATTCTCCTCCTTGGTCTTCGCTGTGTCAAGGATGAGGATGTTGTTTGCATGCAACGACACCACAGCGGCCACCTCCTTCCTATAAGCCCCTTCGTGCAGGCCAGTGACGCACCCGATCAGTCATCCGGGAAATATGGATTGTGTGTCCAAACTGGGGACAGATGCCCGTGTACACACCTTCAGGGATCAAGCACATATCCTTTTTCCCATTTGTCACCTTGATTTTTTTGTGAAAGAAGGAATTGAACGGCCTTGCTTCCACCCAGATTCCAACTAGGGACCTTTTGCATGTAAGGCAAACGTGCTAACCACTACACTATGAAGGGTGAGCCCTTTAAGGGGACTGGTGAAGCAGTTGCCAAACAATGACACAAGATGATGTGTCCAAAGTGGGGGCATATTGACAATTGTCCAAATCGACAAATGTTTCTCCCTTGTAGGGAAAATTGTTCCACAAATTATGGGCTTTTCTTCAACAAAACATGAAATCACAATCACGGCTTGACAGGTTTGGCTTGTAACCTCCTCTAACGTTGTCTGGAGGGGTGGCCCTTTGATGAATGAAGTTAAGGTCCTTTCAGCCTGCCAATAAGCATTTTCAAACTATTGGCAAAGTCGCAACGTAAACAGGGATTGTGCTCAAACCCAGGCTTGAACCACGGACCTTTAAATCTTAATTCTCGCACTCGCCCGACTGAGCGATTCAGCTGCAAAGGTGGTGTTCCGCTTTTTCAGTAGAGGCTAAAAGAGGGGCCAGGGTGAAGCTGTGTTTCTGCCACATGTGTTGCTGTGTACCTGGCCCAGGGTGTTCTCATCTGGGGTTGGTATGTCCCCATGCTGGTAATGTGGGGTCTACACTTCTCCGCCTGAACAGGGACTTGAACCCTGGACAATCAGATTAAAAGTCTGATGCTCTACCAACTGAGCTATCCAGGCGCTTGATGAATGAGGACAACTCACAAGGCAAAATCTTCTGGCATACTGTACTTGACCTTGCAGAGATGAAGAAGCCCCTGTCCCGAAATTGCCACCTCCAAGATCGACGGAGGTCTTAAACTGCCCACATGGACAAGCCTAATATCTTCTGGACAAAAAGAGTTAATGGTCAGACAAGACAAAGGTTGAGCCAATCACCTGAACAATAAACTTTTGATCTGAGTGTCCGGGATTCAAGTCGCTGTTCAGGTGACCAGGTGGCCACGAGCCCTCCAACTAATGCACCTGCAGTTTAAGGCTATGTTCTGGATTATCAGTGTTTCGCCAAGAGTAAAATTGGGTCGAGCGAGAAGTCCTTTCAGGCAAGAAAACAACAAAAAGCAACACACACCAGCCGTGACTCAGACAAAACACAGAATACAAACAACAACACGATTACGGCGATAAGCTATCCTTTTTTAGGTGAGAACCATGAACTCCTACTCAGAGGTGCGGATTGCTCATTCTTGCTGCTTCAAATTCGCTGTTTCTCATTGAGGTTTCCTGACTGAGAGCAGATCGGCCTCACGGCTGGTTGGTTGTCTCCCGTGCACGGGCAGACCTTTCCAGCAAGCATTGGTAGTGCTGGGCTGGTCGTTTCTTGCTCGGTCTGGCTGCACTCGCAAGCCAAGGAGCTCGGCACGGTGCTGTGCCTGCCTCTTGTTTTAAACACGGGATAAGGGGAGAGCGCGAACGCAGTCCCCCACTACCACAAATTAAGCAGTCGAGATTCCCGCATTTGGGGAATTCGCAGAGGTCAGCTCAACCCATGTGCAATGGCTGAGCCTCGCCCTGGGTGAACCACCTTCTTGATCATGGTATCTCCCCTGGCAGGTAAGTATGAGTTGCACCGGTCCCGCCCGGACTAGTCTCTCGCACATGTCACATGCTGAGTGGTGGTCTCATCAGGTCGCCTACAACAAGCAATTCAAACAATTCAAACAATTCAACAATTCAAAATCATTTCCAGTGAGGTTAATTTCCAATAATTGTAAAAGTTGTTTCTGGGGTCTTGTCCTGTCAGGGTATTCATCAAATATGTATTTGACAGCTTCTAGGCCCCTCTTGGTATCGATATTCGTGTACATATTGTCCACGTCTAGCGAAAAAAAATCAGTGTTTCGCCAAGAGTAAAATTGGGTCGAGCGAGAAGTCCTTTCAGGCAAGAAAACAACAAAAAGCAACACACACCAGCCGTGACACGGAGCGCCGTCTGATGACGTCGGGAGTGTCGTCCCCATGCAACTGGGAGCCAGTCGCCTTTCGTCAGTGGAGAGGAGTCACCGTCCACGCCTGTGGCTGTGCCTGTACTGTGGGAGTCCTACACACAATTTCCCGCTGTCCAGTTCGCCCAGCACGCCAACGCTCTTCCTCCACCAGGGATATTCCCTAGCTGCTGGCACTGCCCGCTCCAACCACACCGGCTGCGTCATCCGCTTTGGCGGGCCGACTTCAGGTGGAAGGTACGATATCCTGGGCGGGGGAAGCTTCTCCTACCACAGCATTAATTGACTCTGGGGCGGACGAGAACTTCATTGATAGCGGACTGGTCAGTTCTCTCAACATTCCTACTGTTGAGCTTGTCCCCCACAAGAATGTCCGCTCGCTAGATGAACATCACCTGGCATGCATTCCGCATCAGACGTGCGACATATCCTTGGTGCTGTCGGGTAACCACCACAAGGTCACAATTTTTTTTCTTATGCCCTCTCGCTCAGCTCTGTTAGTACTCGGCCTCCCCTGGCATCCCGTGCGTGTGTTGTGATTGTGATGTTTTGTCATTCAGCGCCACTTTGCAGCGGCACATCCACTCGACAATTTAATTTGTTCTCCGACAGTGTTTCCCGATGTGGCATTGGTGGTTCAGTGGTAGAATTCTCGCTTGCCAAGTGGGAGGCCCGGGTCCGATTCCCGGCCAATGCAGTATATCTCAGCTTGTACCTTTCTTTAGAGCTCATGTTGAAAAAGTACAAAGGCTCTTTTCCTGCGAAAGGGCAGTATTCAGAATGACACCTGAAACGTAACAGACCGGACCACCCGAGAGTTAAGGTGGACAGCACTTAGTGAAACCTGACTGCAGTCATGCTGTTGTACTCCCTGTCGCGCAATTGGTCAGCACGTTTGGCTGTTAACTGAGAGGTTGGTGGTTCGAGCCCACCCAGGGACTCTCAATTCACACATGTGTTGGACTTTGGACTCCCTCCCTTGTATGAACATTTTTCCCCACTGGCGAACTGTTTTTGTGTTGGTACCAGATGAACTGCTGGCACTGTGGCTAAGCTGGTCAAAGTGCCTGTCTAGTAAACAGGTGATCCTGGGTTCAAATCCCAGCAGTGCCTGGGTGCTTGGTCAGTGAAACTTTGGCAGCTGATTTGTGAACCATGTACTTCTTTTTGTCACTTGCCCTTCAAGAACGAATTGACGTTGCATCCACAGCTGACATGATTGTTGTGGATCTCATTACGCCAGAAGGTGCTTGAATCCAAAGAGTATGACATTGTGATGTGTTGTCATTCAGCACCACTTTGCAGAGGCTCATCCACTTGACAGTTGAATTTTTTTTCTCTTACAGTGTGTCCCCACGTGGCATTGGTGGTTCAGTGGTAGAATTCTCACTTGCCAAGCGCGGGCCGCGTGGGTGTTGTTGACATTTGCTGCCAGCCAATCAGGATGCGAGACAGATGTCAGACAAGCAGAGAGACTTCGGAGAAATGAAGTCAGGTGTCCGAATCCCGTCTAAAAATCAGTCAAGTCACCATTTTCTTCTCCACAATATATTTTTTTTCCAATTAATCCCTATATGATTACTATCAGGCTTATATTGATACCAGTGCTTGAAATAAAACACAAAATCAATGCAATGTAACAAAGAATATTTATTTATCAGGTTGCCATGCCACACTCAAAAACACTCTCAGAAATAAAAAATGAATACTAATCACAAGCTATGAATAATAAAAAAAAAATGTTCATTTATTTTGCTGCCGTTGTTTCTCCTTTTCATAAAAAGGAGAGGCCTGGAACTCCCTCCAGCTCATCTCTCTTTCCATCCCGTTCTCTCTACAGATAGAGAAGACTTAGTAGTAGAGGCAGTAGATGTACTTCCCTGCTTGCCCTGGAAAGTCAGTGTGGATGTGGGGGCTGTTCGGATCCTGCTTTAGCTGCATCCTGCAGAACCGGCACTTTCGGACAGGGGGTGGAGGAGATTCCTCCCTCTTCCTCTTCTTCTGCTGTTTTTCCCTCCACCCTCTTTCTTGTATCATCGAGCTCTCGCTGGAAGAAGTCTGTTTGACTGAACTCTTGAAATGGCATCTTGGGGTTTGTCAGACTTTCTGCACCATATTTTTGGAAAACTTTTGTGGGGCAATAAAAGTATCTGACAGGGCCCCGCTGATAAAAGTCATGTATTGATGTCCCATCCCCTTGATATTTTGATTTTGGTTGACAACAGCACAGACATGTTTTTGTTTGAGTTTTTTTGACACGGGAGGTGGTTGCTCCTGCTCCAATGGGGTATGAGCAGGTGGTGGTGGTGGTGGTGATGGTGGAATGACCATAGCTGCAGGCAGTGTCACGACAGGCACAGCAGAGGTAGTGCTTAGCAACTGCCAAAGCTGCTGTGTATGTTGCAGCTTCTCTGGGCTGGTATTTAGTGAAGATGATGTATTGAGAAATTTACTGTTGTGTTTTATGTATTTGGAAATATGCAATTTTGATGTTGGATGCAGCATGCTGTTGGGGTCTTTGCTGGACTTGTGGACAAGAGTGCCATACTCCCGAACCACAAGCTTGATCATGTCCTCGTGCCCGCGGTGTTTATTAAGGAGCTCGTCAATTGCCGACTTCTTTGGAGACGGCCAGCGCTTGTGGTCCAACACAAATACTCTCCCTCCAGTCTTCACTGGTCCAGTGCGGGCAGCAGTCGGAGAACATTGGATGGGTAATCTTCTTGTGGGCTCTAGGCAAAGAAAACCAAGAGATACACATTTGTTATTTGGTTCAAACAAGATGCAACACTATTAGAATAAGGGGACACATGATTAGATGTGGCTGTGGCTGTGGCTGAAGCTCAGTAACAGAAGCTTTGTTGTCCAAGTCAGATGCTGGGATAGGGGCCACACGACTAGACGTAGTCACAGTAGAAGTTTGAAGAGGGTGAACAGAGTGGGGAACAAAGCTGAAAAGCCTGGTGGGAGGTGTGGAGGAAGGCTGCACTGGGTCTGCTCCCTGATCAGACAGTGCCTGGAGAAGGAGCACTTGTGGCGTGGCCGGGGTCCTTCTTGGTTTTATGTTTGTCCCAGTCTAAAGGGACCGGACAACATTCTGGCTCCCTGTACTCCAGGCCAAACCTCTCCCCGGTGTCTTCAGCTGCCAGACGAAGAGCAGGGTACTTTTCTTCACCAAAGACCCGTCTGGAAACAGCATTCAGGGAGCATATCAGTGCAAGGTCGAAAACAGGCGGGAGAGAAACGCCTGGCAGTTTCAGGTCCAGCAGACGCTGATAGTTCCAGCGACACACTCCTGTCATGGCCTGGGCCTGGAACAGCTCTGGAGAGACCTGCGTGCCGGTCACCCATTTGGCCTGGTGAAAGTGGTAGCCCTCCTGCTGCGACGTGCCTCTGATGGGGATCCAGACGGGGACTGCTGCACGCTCACCTGGCACATGGTTTAACTGTATCGTTCCTCCACGGCGGTACAGTATGCCCCCTTCCACCTCAGGATCACTGAGGCAACCGCGCAGAATGTGGACACGTTGGATCCTCCATCTCTTTAGCATGGAGGGCTTATAAAGAGGGATGCCATTCGGATCTGTGGTCAGGTGAAAGTGCTTCAACACCCCTTCCACTCTCTGAATAAGCGTCCCGGGCGGAGGAATCTTTATCCTGCAGTGCTCACGAATATGCTGCTTGGTGGGATTTGCAGGCTGGATGCCACAGAAGACGTATGCATCCTGGAGCCTCTGCAGGTCTTCCTGGTCCACCACAGAGAAGGCAGCCGACAGGAACTGTGCGAAGGTGCCGTATAACGGGTGATATTCTGAGGCACACAGATGTGGCCTCAGTAACAATTGTGTCAGTTGTTTGCCATGCATCCCAGTTGAGGTGTTTCTCCGCAGAAGACTCTGCAACCCTGAACGGTGCGCAGCAATCTCTGAGAAACACAAATAACATATGAAATAATGACACTTAATAGAGTTAATTTCTACCTGAAGTTCAGGATGGATGTGGTGGGTGGAGCAGAAGCGGCCACAGCGCCACTCATGGACAAATGGATATTACATCCATAGTGGGGATGAACGCCACAGCGCCACCCCCGGACAAAAGTATATTACATTCATAGTGGCCTTTCGCTCTCATTGGAAATGAATGGGGAAAGTTTAGCTCGTTTCAGCTGAACTATCCCCGCCAGCCGCGCGGGAGACCGGGGTTCGATTCCCCGACGGGGAGTACCTCTTTTGTATGTCACAATGTCAACAAACAAACCCTTCTCATTAGAACAAAACCTCTCTTAATCTTCTTCTTAAGGTGTTCAGGTGTCTTGTACAATCTGACAGTCTTTTACTGCCAAATCATTCCAGTCGTGGATAATGGAGCTGACCAGCTGCCAGCTGTGGGATTTCAACCAGTGCCTCCTGAGCGTAAGGAACCTTAATCTGGCGCTTTCGATCACTCATCCACCCAACCTAAAACGGTGCCCTGATCAGGAAAAAAAAACTGTGACCTTGTGAGGTTCACTGACAACAGAGGACACTCAAAAGGAGCCGCACAAAGCTGGGTACTTGTACAGATGTCAGCAGCAGAGTGGCGCAGCGGTAGCGTGATGGGCCCATAACCCAGAGGTCGATGGATCAAAACCATCCTCTGCTATGGCTGTACTCTTTACGTGTCCTTTGAAGATCTTGCAGATGTATGGTCTTTGTTACTTAGCTGACCTGGTCCAGTAAAGAGTTCACGCTTCCTTTACTGCTGTTCTCGATGCATTTATTGCTCTTGAGTGCATTCACACGCCATTGCGGGACATTGAAGCATCGTGAAACACCGTAACTGTCCTCACTAGTCCATTGTCACTCTTATGGACTTGAAAAATCCCAGCCAGTTTCCATTCGTTTCGGGGAACCTCCTCCTCTTTGACGATCACCACATCTCCAACTTGCATGTTTCTTCTTGGCGTATGCCATCTTTGTCTCAGAGCAGTGTTGGTCAGATACTCCTTCCACCATTTGTTCCAGAACTATTCCGACAAATATTGCAATTATCTCCATCTCATTTTAGTATACAAGTCCATCCATCCATCCATCCATTTTCCTCCGCTTATCCAGGTCCAGGTCGCGGGGGGCAGCAGTCTTAGTAGGGAAGCCCAGATTTCCCGGTCCCCGGCCACCTCCTCCATCTCCACCGGGAGGACACCAAGGTGTTCCCAGGCCAGCTGTGAGACATAATCCCTCCAGCGTGTCCTAGGTCTGCCCCGGGGCCTTTTCCTGGCTGGGTATGCCCGGAACACCTCACCAGGGAGGCGTCCGGGAGGCATCCGGACTAGATGCCCGAGCCACCTCAACTGACTCCTCTCGATGTGAAGGAGAAGCGGCTCTACTCTGAGCCCTCCCGGATGACTGAGCTCCTCACCCTATCTCTTAGGGTGAGTCCAGCTACCCTACGGAGGAAACTCATTTCAGCCGCCTGTATCCCAGATGTCATTCTTTCGGTCATGACCCAAAGCTCATGACCATAGGTGAGGGTGGGAACATAGATCGACCGGTAAATTGAAAGCTTTTTTAACCACGACGGTCCGTTACAGCGACCGCATTACTGCCGAGGCTGCGCCGATCCGTCTGTCGACCTCACGCTCCCACTTTCCCTCACTCGTGACCATACCTAAGATACCTAAACTCCTCCACCTGGGGTAGGACCTCATTCCCAACCCGGAGGGAGCACTCCACCCTTTTACGACTGAGAACCACGGCCTCTGATTTGGAGGTACTGAGTCTCATCCCAGACGCTTCGCACTCAGATGCAAACCGTCCCAGTAAGCGCTGAAGGTCACAGCCCGTAGAGGCCATAAGAACCACATCATCTGCAGATAGCAGAGATGAGATTCTAAGGTCCCTGAAACAGATTCCCTCAACACCTTGGCTGCGCCTAGAAATTCTGGGATGTCCATAAGTGCACTTGGCACCAGGACACCCTTGGCTGCAGGTCTATGATCGAATTTGCAGTCGTGTCATCAGACCTGCGTCCGCATGTTCTGGACAGGCGGGTGAAGAGAGGGGCTGAGCTGTCAACTGATCACCACCTGGTGATGAGTTGGATTAGATGGCGGGGGAGGATGCTGGACAGACCTGGTAGACCCAAACGAGTAGTGAGGGTGTGCTGGGAACGTCTGGCAGAGTCTCCCGTTCGTCGAGTCTTCAACTCTCACCTCTGGCAGAGCTTCGCCTGCATCCCGGGGGAGGACCGGGATATTGAGTCCGAATGGGCCATATTTCGTGCCTCCATTGCTGAGGCGGCTGACCGGAGCTGCGGCCGCAAGGCGGTCGGTGCCAGTCGTGGCGGCAGGCCCCGAACCCGATGGTGGACACCAGAGGTCAGGGCCGCCATCAAGCTGAAGAAGGAGTCCTATCGAGCATTGATGGCTTGTGGGACTCCGGAAGCAGCTGACAGGTACTGTAAGGCCAAACGGTTCGCGGCTTCGGCGGTTGTCGAGGCAAAAACTCGGGTGTGGGAGGAATTCGGTGAGGCCATGGAGCACGACTTTTGGTCGGCCTCGAAGGGGTTCTGGCAAACCGTCCGGACCCTCCGAAAAGGGAAGCATTGCCCAGTCCACACTGTTTACAGTGGAGACGGGGCCTGCTGACCTCGACTGGGGATTTGTTTTTGTGAAGTAGGTGCAGACACATCTATTAAAAAATGAAAATACAAAATATACAGTATACAGTATAAATATATGTACACAGTCTGTTTTTTGTTTGTTGTTCCGGAACTGCAGTCTGATTGTTTTTCCTAAGAGTCCAAACTGAGCGTTAATTTAACGCATATAGAGTGTCAAAGTGGCAGGATGAGGCAGAGGTGGGGTGTGAACAGTGTCGGGGGGGGGGGGGGGGGGGGTTCCGGGACTTGTTGATGAGGCTGACAGCAGACGGGAAGAAACTGTTCTTGTGGCGTGAGGTTTTGGTCCTGATGGACCGCAGCCTCCTCTCAAAGAGACTGTGTCCGGGGTAAAAAAAAAAAAAAAACTAGCAAGACAGCCTCAAGATCCAAAAGTGTTAAGGCAGTCCCATAGTGTCCCCACATCATGCCATGTGTCTATTTGCCTTGAGACATGAGTAAATTAGCTTAAATGCTAACATGCTAATGGTCATCATGTTAGCACCAAGCAAGAGAGTCTTTTTTCAGTCGGGTCTAAAAGTGGGGGCAATGTGAAGCTGTGTCTGTGCCACCTACTATGTTGCTGTGTCCCTGGTCCAATGTGTTCTCATCTTGGGTTGGAATGTCCCCATGCTGGTAACGGGTGGGGAATACAGTCCGTTGATGAGGATAAGCGGGATGGATTTCAGTGGTTAAAGTCTCCAGCTACCATAAAAACGGTCATGGGCCACGAGTCTGTTCTGAATTCCCCTTTGGCCAATCGACACCACATCATCGCAGCAGCAGTCCTCGTTAGTATAGTGGACAGTATCTCGGCCTGTCACGCGGAGGCCGCGCGGGTGTTGTTGACATTTGCTGCGAGCCAATCAGGATGCGAGATAGACGTCATACAAACAGAGAGACTTCGGAGAAATGAAGTCATGGGTTCGAATCCCGTCTAAGCATCAGTCAAGTCACCATTTTCTTCTCCACAATATCATTTTTTTTCCAATTAATCCCTATATGATTACAAACTATTCATATCAGGCTTATATTGATACCAGTGTTTGAAATAAAACACAAAATCAATGCAATGTAACAAAGAATATTTATTTATCAGGTTGCCATGCCACACTTAAAAACACTCTCAGAGATAAAAAAAAAAAAAAGAATACTAATAACAAGCTCTGAATAATAATAAAAAAATGTTCATTTATTTTGGTGTCGTTGTTTCTCCTTTTCATAAAAAGGAGAGGCCTGGAACTCCCTCCAGCTCATCTCTCTTTCCATCCCGTGCTCTCTATAGATAGAGAAGACTTTGGCAGGGCAGTAGATGTACTTCCCTGCTTGCCCTGGAAAGCCAGTGTGGATGTGGGGGCTGTTCGGACCCTGCTTTAGCTGTATCCTGCAGAACCGGCACTTTCGGACAGGGGGTGGAGGAGATTCCTCCCTCTTCCTCTTCTTCTGCTGTTTTTCCCTCCACCCTCTTTCTTGTCTCATCCACCTCTCGCTGGAAGAAATCTGTTTGACTGAACTCTTGAAATGGCATTTTGGGGTTTGTCAGACCTTCTGCACCATATTTTTGGAACACTTTTGTGGAGCAATAAAAGTATCTGACAGGGCCCCGCTGATAAAAGTCATGTATTGATGTCCCATCCCCTTGATATTTTGATTTTGGTTGGCCACAGCACAGGCATGTTTTTGTTTGATTTTTTTTTGACACGGGAGGTGGTTGCTCCTGCTTCAATGGGGTATGAGCAGGTGGTGGTGGTGGTGGTGGTGGAATGACCATAGCTGCAGGCAGTGTCACGACAGGCACAGCAGAGGTAGTGCTTAGCAACTGACAAAGCTGCTGTGTATGTTGCAGCTTCTCTGGGCCGGTATTTAGTGAAGATGATGTATTGAGAAATTTACTGTTGTGTTTTATGTATTTGGGAATATGCAATTTTGATGTTGGATGCAGCATGCTGTTGGGGTCTTTGCTGGACTTGTGGACAAGAGTGCCATACTCCCGAACCACAAGCTTGATCATGTCCTCGTGCCCGCGGTGTTTATTAAGGAGCTCGTCAATTGCCGACTTCATTGGAGACGGCCAGCGCTTGTGGTCCAACACAAATACTCTCCCTCCAGTCTTCACTGGTCCAGTGCGGGCAGCAGTCGGAGAACATTGGATGGGTAATCTTCTTGTGGGCTCTAGGCAAAGAAAACCAAGAGATACACATTTGTTATTTGGTTCAAACAAGATGCAACACTATTAGAACAAGGGGACACATGATTAGATAATTTACCTGGCTGTGGCTGAAGCTCAGTAACAGAAGCTTCATTGTCCAAGTCAGATGCTGGGATAGGGGCCACACGACTAGACGTAGTCGCAGTAGCAGTTTGAAGAGTGTGAACAGAGTGGGGAACGAAGCTGAAAAGCCTGGTGGGAGGTGTGGAGGAAGGCTGCACTGGGTCTGCTCCCTGATCAGACAGGATGCCTGGAGAAGGAGCACTTGTGGCGTGGCCGGGGTCCTTCTTGGTTTTATGTTTGTCCCAGTCTAAAGGGACCGGACAACATTCTGGCTCCCTGTACTCCAGGCCAAACCTCTCCCTGGTGTCTTCAGCTGCCAGATGAAGAGCAGGGTACTTTTCTTCGCCAAAGACCCGTCTGGAAACAGCATTCAGGGAGCATATCAGTGCAGGGTCGAAAACAGGCGGGAGAGAAACGCCTGGCAGTTTCAGGTCCAGCAGATGCTGATAGTTCCAGCGACACACTCCTGTCATGGCCTGGGCCTGGAACAGCTCTGGGGAGACCTGCGTGCCGGTCACCCATTTGGCCTGGTGAAAGTGGTAGCCCTCCTGCTGCGACGTGCCTCTGATGGGGATCCAGACGGGGACTGCTGCACGCTCACCTGGCACGTGGTTTAACTGTATCATTCCTCCACGGCGGTACAGTATGCCCCCTTCCACCTCAGGATCACTGAGGCAACCGCGCAGAATGTGGACTCGTTGGATCCTCCATCACTTTAGCATGGAGGGCTTATAAAGAGGGATGCCATTCGGATCTGTGGTCAGGTGAAAGTGCTTCAACACCCCTTCCACTCTCTGAATAAGCGTCCCGGGCGGAGGAATCTTTATCCTGCAGTGCTCACGAATATGCTGCTTGGTGGGATTTGCAGGCTGGATGCCACAGAAGACGTATGCATCCTGGAGCCTCTGCAGGTCTTCCTGGTCCACCACAGAGAAGGCAGCCAACAGGAACTGTGCGAAGGTGCCGTATAACGGGTGATGTTCTGAGGCACACTCACGAAGAAGCCGTCGCATACAGTGGAACAAGTCCATCTTGATGACGATACTGTTGTTGTAAGAGGTTCTTGATGCACATGTATTCAACAGGCTCCCAGATGTGGCCTCAGTAACAATTGCGTCAGTTGTTTGCCAGGCATCCCAGTTGAGGTGTTCCTCCGCAGAAGACTCTGCAACCCTGAACGGTGCGCAGCAATCTCTGAGAAACACAAATAACATATGAAACTAGAAAATTCCCGCGGAAATTTTGATGGACTGGCCACCTGTGCTGTGAACCTCGGGCCCGGTGCGCCAACGGCTACCGCGGTAGCACCTAGCAAGAAAGCCTCAAGTACGGAAAAGGTTGATGCAGTCCCATAGTGTCCCCACATCATGCCAAGTGTGTATTTGCCTTTAAACTTGAGTAAATTAGCTAAAATGCTAACATGCTAACGGCTATCGTGCTAACACGTGGCCAAACATCCTCAGGTCCCGAAAAGTTTGGGGAAGTCCCAACGTGTGCCTTTAGACATGAGTAAATTAGTAAAAATGCTAGCATGCTAACAGTCATCATGCTAACACCTAGCAAGAGAGTCTCAAGTTTAGAAAGTGCCAAGGTTATCCTATAACATCCCTACATCATGCCATGTGTGTATTTTCCTTTAGACATGAGTAAATTAGCTTAAATGCTAACATGCTAACGGCTACCATGCTAGCAGCTAGCAAGAGGGCCTCAAGTTTAGAAACTGCCAAGGTTGTCCTATAACCTCCCCACATCATGCCATGTGTGTATTTGCCTTTAAACATGAGTAAATTAGCTAAAATGCTAACATGCTAACAATCATTATGCTGGCACCTAGCAAGAGAGCCTCAAGTTTAGAAAGTGCCAAGGATGTCCTATAACATCCCTGCATCATGCATGTGTGTATTTGCCTTTAAACATGAGCAAATTAGCTTAAATGCTAACATGCTAACAGTCATCATGCTAGCACCTAGCAAAAGAGTCCCAAGTTTAGAAAGTGCCAAGGTTGTCCTATAAACTCCCTACATCATGCCATGTGTGTATTTGCCTTTAGACATGAGTAATTTAGCTTAAATGCTAACATGCTAACATGCTAACATGCTAGCACCTAGCAAGAAAGCCTCAAGTTTAGAAACTCCCAAGGATGTCCTATTACATCCCTGCATCATGCATGTGTGTATTTGCCTTTAAACATGAGCAAATTAGCTTAAATGCTAACATGCTAACAGTCATCATGCTAGCACCTAGCAAGAGAGCCTCAAGTTTAGAAAGTCCCAAGGTTGTCCTATAACCTCCCTACATCATGCCATGTGTGTATTTGCCTTTAGACATGAGTAAATTAGCTTAAATGCTCACATGCTAACAGTCATCATGCTAGCACCTAGCAAGAGAGCATCAAGTTGAGAAAGTGCCAAGGTTGTCCTATAACCTCCCTACATCATGCCATGTGTGTATTTGCCTTTAGACATGAGTAAATTAGCTTAAATGCTAACGTGCTAACGGCTACCATGCTAGCACCTAGCAAGAGGGCCTCAAATTTAGAAAGTGCCAAGGTTGTCCTATAACCTCCCTACATCATGCCATGTGTGTATTTGCCTTTAGACATGAGTAAATTAGCTTAAATGCTAACATGCTAATGGCTACCATGCTAGCACCTAGCAAGAGGGCCTAGCAACATAGCATCAAGTCTTGAAAGTTGCCAGGCACTGCTGTGGTGTCTGTACATGTCATGTGTTGTTTTCCAATTGACAGCAGCACTTGCATTGCCATGGAGGACTAAAGAGCAGGGAGTGTATGACATGCGGGTCGATACTGAACTATCGATTCCTGACATGATGATAACACAGCTTATTGCTGTATCATGGATTCTATAAAAATGTTGATATTTTGATACTTTGGTCTTTGAGATGCCTGGAGTCACTGTGCTTAATTAGAAAAATCTAACTTTTAAAATCAACATAATAAATGAGCTGTATGGTATCAGCTGGGAAGGGAATCATTGGAATCGCACATGTCAGGAGAAGGGGGGGTTTTGAAGGGAGGGGCTGTGAGGAGGAGGAGGTGGTGGCCATGGCAGTGAATGAGCTCAGAGGGCTGAATCGCTCATGTCGAACAGAAGCTTCTTACGGCCAAACGATTCGAGATATCGACACCACGAGACGACCGTGACCGGCCCGAGGGTCGGGGCTTCGCATAGATCTGCTCGTTTTGCATATCGGTTGAGAAACGACCGCAAGATGACGAGTTGAAAACACAGAAAATTAAAGATTTGGAGAAAGAAAAGACGGCGTCTTTAACATGGGAGTGAATGGGAGACATGCCGGCGCTCTTCTCGCTTCTGAGGGCCCAGAAGGCAATCCGTACATCTCTCAGACATAAGAGTGACATTTTTGGAAAGGGGACAAGATTTCCTACGTTTTCACCAAATTAAATCGAGCTGGCTAAAACGGTGTGGCCAGGAAGAGGAGTTGTTTGCAAAGCCAAAAAGTTTTCTCTTCGTCTCCCCTGCCACAGTGGAGTCAGAGTGGGAGACGCTGGAACTGCGCACACCTCCTTCTGACGAAGATAGAGGGAAAACTAAACATCCTACGACAAAACTAATTAGCCACAGAGAGAGTAGAGAAGTTTATCTCAAAAATGAGCCGTCAATCACGTTTCTACGTGGCCGTAAGGCTGAGCTACAAGGCTGTGAAAAGTCTGTAAATTTTCGTTTTTTCACAGGCATGAGCTGCTCTAAAAATAGAATAGGGTGTCCCTAATATAGTGGCAGATTTTTTTTTCTATCGCGAATACCGTCGCCATGGTTACA
Source organism: Doryrhamphus excisus (assembly GCF_030265055.1). Classification (NCBI taxonomy): domain Eukaryota; kingdom Metazoa; phylum Chordata; class Actinopteri; order Syngnathiformes; family Syngnathidae; genus Doryrhamphus; species Doryrhamphus excisus. The sequence continues at coordinate 26,778,616 of NC_080470.1, forward strand.
CAAACCGTTCCAAAAAATAAATACCGCTGTAGTCCCGAGCGCCACGTTTCCGGCGGTGTAACATGTGTGGGGGTCCTTCTTGTGTTTCGGCCGCATTACGCCCGCAAAAAGTGGAAGATTAAGATATAAGAAGAAGAAAAACTAGAAAATTCCCGCGGAAATTTTGATGGACTGGCCACCTGTGCTGTGAACCTCGGGCCCGGTGTACCAACGGCTACCGCGGTAGCACCTAGCAAGAAAGCCTCAAGTACGGAAAAGGTTGATGCAGTCCCATAGTGTCCCCACATCATGCCAAGTGTGTATTTGCCTTTAAACTTGAGTAAATTAGCTAAAATGCTAACATGCTAACGGCTACCCTGCTAGCACCTAGCAAGATGGCCTCAAGTTTAGAAACTACAAAGGTTGTCCTATAACCTCCCTATATCATGCCATAAGTGTATTAGCCTTTAAACGTGAGTAAATTAGCTTAAATGTTAACATGCTAACAGTTATCATGCTAGCACCTAGCAAGAGAGCCTCAAGTTTAGAAAGTGCCAAGGTTGTCCTATAACCTCCCCACATCATGCCATGTGTGTATTTGCCTTTAGACATGAGTGAATTAGCTTAAATGCTAACATACTAACGGCTACCATGCTAGCACCTAGCAAGAGAGCCTGAAGTTTAGAAAGTGCCAAGGTTGTCCTATAACCTCCCTACATCATGCCATGTGTGTATATGCCTTTAGACATGAGTAAATTAGCTTAAATGCTAACATGCTAACGGCTACTATGCTAACACCTAGCAAAACAGCCTCAGATCCTGAAAAGTTTGGGGCAGTCCTACAGTGTCCCCACATCATGCCAAGTGTGTATTTGCCTTTAAACTTTAGAAAATTAGCGAAAATGCTAACATGCTAACGGCTACCATGCTAGCACCTAGCAAAACAGCCTCAGGTCCTGAAAAGTTTGGGGCAGTCCTACAGTGTCCCCACATCATGCCATGTGTGTATTTGCCCTTAGACATGAGTAAATTAGCTAAAATGCTAACATGCTAACAGTCATCATTCTAGCGCCTAGCAAGAGAGCCTCAAGTTTAGAAAGTGCCAAGGTTGTCCTATAACCTCCCTACATCATGCCATATGTGTATTATCCTTTAGACATGAGTAAATTAGCTTAAATGCTAACATGCTAACAGCTACTATGCTAGCACCTAGCAAGAGGGCCTCAAGTTTAGAAACTGCCAAGGTTGTCCTATAACCTCCTTGCATCATGCCATGGGTGTATTTGCCTTTAAACATGAGTAAATTAGCTTAAATGCTAACATGCTAACAGTCATCATGCTAGCACCTAGCAAGAGAACCTCAAGTTTAGAAAGTGCCAAGGTTGTCCTATAACCTCCCTACATCATGCCATGTGTGTATTTGCCTTTAGACATGAGTAAATTAGCTAAAATGCTAACATGCTAACGGCTACCGTGCTAACACATAGCAAAACAGCCTCAGGTCCTGAAAAGTTTGGGGCAGTCCTACAGTGTCCCCACATCATGCCATGTGTGTATTTTCCTCTAGACATGAGTAAATTAGCTAAAATGCTAACATGCTAACAGTCATCATGCTAGCACCTAGCAAGAGGGCCTCAAGTTTAGAAAGTACCAAGGTTGTCCTATAACCTCCCCACATCATGACATGTGCTTAGTAGCCTTTAGGCATGAGTAAATTAGCTTAAATGCTAACATGCTAACAGTTATCATGCTAGCACCTAGCAAGAGAACCTCAACTTTAGAAAGTGCCAAGGTTGTCCTGTAACCTCCCTACATCATGCCATGTGTGTATTTGCCTTTAGACATGAGTAAATTAGCTAAAATGCTAACATGCTAACGGCTACCGTGCTAACACATAGCAAAACAGCCTCAGGTCCTGAAAAGTTTGGGGCAGTCCTACAGTGTCCCCACATCATGCCATGTGTGTATTTTCCTCTAGACATGAGTAAATTAGCTAAAATGCTAACATGCTAACAGTCATCATGCTAGCACCTAGCAAGAGGGCCTCAAGTTTAGAAAGTACCAAGGTTGTCCTATAACCTCCCCACATCATGACATGTGCTTAGTAGCCTTTAGGCATGAGTAAATTAGCTTAAATGCTAACATGCTAACAGTTATCATGCTAGCACCTAGCAAGAGAACCTCAACTTTAGAAAGTGCCAAGGTTGTCCTGTAACATCCCTACACCATGCCATGTGTGTATTTGCCTGTAGACATGAGTAAATTAGCTTAAATGCTAACATGCTAACAGGCATTATGCTAGCACCTAGCAAGAGAGCCTCAAGTTTAGAAAGTGCCAAGGTTGTCCTATAACGTCCCTGCATCATGCATGTGTTAATTTGCCTTTAAACCTGAGCAAAGTAGCTTAAATGCTAACATGCTAACAGTCATCATGCTAGCACCTAGCAATAGAGCCTCAAGTTTAGAAAGTGCCAAGGTTGTCCTATAACCTCCCTACATCATGCCATGTGTGTATTTGCCTTTAGACATGAGTAAATTAGCTTAAATGCTAACATGCTAACGGCTAACATGCTAGCAACTAGCAAGAGGGCCTCAAGTTTATTAAGTGCCAAGGTTGTCCTATAACCTCCCTACATCATGCCATGTGTGAATTTGCCTGTAGACATAAGTAAATTAGCTTAAATGCTAACATGCTAACGGCTACCATGCTAGCAACTAGCAAGAGGGCCTCAAGTTTAGAAAGTGCCAAGGTTGTCCTATAAACTCCCTACATCATGCCATGTGTGTATTTGCCTTTAGACATGAGTAAATTAGCTTAAATGTTAACATGCTAACGGCTAACATGCTAGCACCTAGCAAGACAGCCTCAAGTTTAGAAACTGCCAAGGATGTCCTATAACGTCCCTGCATCATGCATGTGTGTATTTGCCTTTAAACATTAGCAAATTAGCTTAAATGCTAACATGCTAACAGCCATCATGCTAGCACCTAGCAAGAGAGTCCCAAGTTTAGAAAGTGCCAAGGTTGTCCTATAACCTCCCTACATCATGCCATGGGTGTATTTGCCTTTAGACATGAGCAAATTAGCTTAAATGCTAACATGCTAACGGCTAACATGCTAGCACCTAGCAAGACAGCCTCAAGTTTAGAAACTGCCAAGGCTGTCCTATAACCTCCCTACATCATGCCATGTGTGTATTTGCCTTTAGACATGAGTAAATTAGCTTAAATGCTAACATGCTAACGGCTACCATGCTAGCACCTAGCGAGAGAGCCTCAAGTTTAGAAACTGCTAAGGTTGTCCTATAACCTCCCTACATCATGTCATGTGTGCAATTGCCTTTAAACGTGAGTAAATTAGCTTAAATGCTAACATGCTAACAGTCATCATGCTAGCACCTAGCAAGAGGGCCTCAAGTTTAGAAAGTACCAAGGTTGTCCTAAATCCTCCCCACATCATGACATGTGCTTAGTAGCCTTTAGGCATGAGTAAATTAGCCTAAATGCTAACATGCTAACGGCTACCATGCTAGCACCTAGCAAGAGGGCCTCAAGTTTAGAAACTGCCAAGGTTGTCCTATAACCTCCCCACATCATGCCATGTTTGTATTTGCCTTTAAACGTGAGCAAATTAGCTTAAATGCTAACATGCTAACGGCTAACATGCTAGCACCTAGCAAGAGGGTTTCAAGTTTAGAAAGTGCCAAGGTTGTCCTATAACCTCCCTACATCATGCCATGTGTGTATTTGCCTTTAGACATGAGTAAATTAGCTTAAATGCTAACATGCTAACATGCTAGCAATTAGCATTTAGCCACAGAGAGAGTTCAGACGTTTATCTCAAAAATGAGCCATCAATCACGTTTCTACGTGGCCGTATGGCTGAGCTACAAGGCTGTGAAAAGTCTGTAAATTCTCGTTTTCTATGTGCTGTTCTAAAAATAGAACAAGAAATTCCCTAATCAAGTGGCCCATTTTTTAACGTTTTCGTTAATAGCATCACCATGGTTACACAAAACTTTCCAAAAATTAAATACCGCTGTAGTCCCGAGCGCCACGTTTCCGGCGGTGTAACATGTGTGGGGGTCCTTCTTGCGGTTTTGGCCGCATTACGCGCGCAAAAAGTGGAAGATTAAGATATAAGAATAAAAAAAATAACTAGAAAATTCCCGCGGAAATTTTGATGGACTGGCCACCTGTGCTGTGAACCTCGGGCCCGGTGGGCCAACGGCTACCGCGGTAGCACCTAGCAAGAAAGCCTCAAGTACGGAAAAAGTTGATGCAGTCCCATAGTGTCCCCACATCATGCCAAGTGTGTAATTGCCTTTAAACTTGAGTAAATTAGCTTAAGTGCTAACATGCTAACAATCATTATGCTAGCACCTAGCAAGAGAGCCTCAAGTTTAGAAAGTGCCAAGGTTGTCCTATAACCTCCCTACATCATGCCATGTGTGTATTTGCCTTTAAACGTGAGAAAATTAGCTTAAATGCTAACATGCTAACAGTTATCATGCTAGCACCTAGGAAGAGAGCCTCAAGTATAGAAAGTGCCAAGGTTGTCCTATAACCTCCCTACATCATGCCATGTGTGTATTTGCCTTTAGACATGAGTAAATTAGCTTAAATGCTAACATGCTAGCACCTAGCAAGACAGCCTTAAGTTTAGAAACTGCCAAGGATGTCCTATGACGTCCCTGCATCATGCATGTGTGTATTTGCCTTTAAACGTGAGCAAATTAGCTTAAATGCTAACATGCTAACAGTCATCATGCTAGCACCTAGGAAGAGAGTCCCAAGTTTAGAAAGTGCCAAGGTTGTCCTATCACCTCCCTACATCATGCCATGTTTGTATTTGCCTTTAAACGTGAGAAAATTAGCTTAAATGCTAACATGCTAACAATCATTATGCTAGCACCTAGCAAGAGAGCCTCAAGTTTAGAAAGTGCCAAGGTTGTCCTATAACCTCCCTATATCATGCCATGTGTGTATTTGCCTTTAAACGTGAGTAAATTAGCTTAAATGCTAACATGCTAACAGTTATCATGCTAGCACCTAGCAAGAGAGCCTCAAGTTTAGAAAGTGCCAAGGTTGTCCTATAACCTTCCTAAATCATGCCATGTGTGTATTATCCTTTAGACATGAGTAAATTAGCTTAAATGCTAACATGCTAACAGTCATCATGCTAGCACCTAGCAAGAGAGCCTCAAGTTAAGAAAGTGCCTGGGTTGTCCTGTAACCTCCCTAAATCATGCCATGTGTGTATTATCCTTTAGACATGAGTAAATTAGCCTAAATGCTAACATGCTAACAGTTATCATGCTAGCACCTAGCAAGAGAGCCTCAAGTTTAGAAAGTGCCAAGGATGTCCTATAACGTTCCTGCATCATGCATGTGTGTATTTGCCTTTAAACATGAGCAAATTAGCTTAAATGCTAACATGCTAACAGTCATCATGCTAGCACCTAGCAAGAGACCCTCAAGTTTAGAAAGTGCCAAGGTTGTCCTATAACCTCCCTACATCATGTCATGTGTGTATTTGCCTTTAGACATGAGTAAATTAGCTTAAATGCTAACATGCTACCGGCTACCATGCTAGCACCTAGCAAGAGAGATTCAAGTTTACAAAGTGCCAAGGTTGTCCTTCAACCTCCCTATATCATGCCATGTGTGTATTTGCCTTTAAACGTGAGTAAATTAGCTTAAATGCTAACATGCTAACAGTTATCATGCTAGCACCTAGCAAGACAGCCTCAAGTTTAGAAAGTGCCAAGGTTGTCCTATAACCTCCCTACACCATGCCATATGTGTATTTGCCTGAAGACATGAGTAAATTAGCTTAATTGCTAACATGCTAACGGCTACCATGCTAGCACCTAGCAAGAGAGCATCAAGTTTAGAAAGTGCCAAGGTTGTCCTATAACCTCCCTATATCATGCCATGTGTGTATTTGCCTTTAAACGTGAGTAAATTAGCTTAAATGCTAACATGCTAACAGTTATCATGCTAGCACCTAGCAAGAGAGCCTCAAGTTTAGAAAGTGCCAAGGTTGTCCTATAACCTTCCTAAATCATGCCATGTGTGTATTATCCTTTAGACATGAGTAAATTAGCTTAAATGCTAACATGCTAACAGTCATCATGCTAGCACCTAGCAAGAGAGCCTCAAGTTAAGAAAGTGCCTGGGTTGTCCTGTAACCTCCCTAAATCATGCCATGTGTGTATTATCCTTTAGACATGAGTAAATTAGCCTAAATGCTAACATGCTAACAGTTATCATGCTAGCACCTAGCAAGAGAGCCTCAAGTTTAGAAAGTGCCAAGGATGTCCTATAACGTTCCTGCATCATGCATGTGTGTATTTGCCTTTAAACATGAGCAAATTAGCTTAAATGCTAACATGCTAACAGTCATCATGCTAGCACCTAGCAAGAGACCCTCAAGTTTAGAAAGTGCCAAGGTTGTCCTATAACCTCCCTACATCATGTCATGTGTGTATTTGCCTTTAGACATGAGTAAATTAGCTTAAATGCTAACATGCTACCGGCTACCATGCTAGCACCTAGCAAGAGAGATTCAAGTTTACAAAGTGCCAAGGTTGTCCTTCAACCTCCCTATATCATGCCATGTGTGTATTTGCCTTTAAACGTGAGTAAATTAGCTTAAATGCTAACATGCTAACAGTTATCATGCTAGCACCTAGCAAGACAGCCTCAAGTTTAGAAAGTGCCAAGGTTGTCCTATAACCTCCCTACACCATGCCATATGTGTATTTGCCTGAAGACATGAGTAAATTAGCTTAATTGCTAACATGCTAACGGCTACCATGCTAGCACCTAGCAAGAGAGCATCAAGTTGAGAAAGTGCCAAGGTTGTCCTATAACCTCCCTACACAAGGCCATATGTGTATTTGCCTGAAGACATGAGTAAATTAGCTTAAATGCTAACATGCTAACGGCTACCATGCTAGCACCTAGCAAGAGAGCATCAAGTTAGAAAGTGCCAAGGTTGTCCTATAACCTCCCTACATCATGCCATGTGTGTATTTGCCTTTAGACATGAGTAAATTAGCTTAAATGCTAACATGCTAACGGCTACCATGCTAGCACCTAGCAAGAGGGTTTCAAGTTTAGAAAGTGTCAAGGTTGTCCTATAACCTCCCTATATCTTGCCATGTGTGTATTTGCCTTTAAACGTGAGTAAATTAGCTTAAATGCTAACATGCTAACAGTTATCATGCTAGCACCTAGCAAGAGAGCCTCAAGTTTAGAAAGTGCCAAGGTTGTCCTATAACCTCCCTACATCATGCCATGTGTGTATTTGCCTTTAGACATGAGTAAATTAGCTTAAATGCTAACATGCTAACATGCTAACGGCTAACATGCTAGCACCTAGCAAGACAGCCTCAAGTTTAGAAACTGCCAAGGATGTCCTATGACGTCCCTGCATCATGCATGTGTGTTTTTGCCTTTAAACATGAGCAAATTAGCTTAAATGCTAACATGCTAACAGTCATCATGCTAGCACCTAGCAAGATAGTCCCAAGTTTAGAAAGTGCCAAGGTTGTCCTATAACCTCCCTACATCATGCCATGTGTGTATATACCTTTAGACATGAGTAAATTAGCTTAAATGCTAACATGCTAACGGCTACCATGTTAGCACCTAGCACCTAGTCCTTCTTGCGGTTTTGGCCGCATTACGCGCGCAAAAAGTGGAAGATTAAGATATAAGAATTAAAAAAAATAGAAAATTCCCGCGGAAATTTTGATGGACTGGCCACCTGTGCTGTGAACCTCGGGCCCGGTGGGCCAACGGCTACCGCGGTAGCACCTAGCAAGAAAGCCTCAAGTACGGAAAAAGTTGATGCAGTCCCATAGTGTCCCCACATCATGCCAAGTGTGTAATTGCCTTTAAACTTGAGTAAATTAGCTTAAATGCTAACATGCTAACAATCATTATGCTAGCACCTAGCAAGAGAGCCTCAAGTTTAGAAAGTGCCAAGGTTGTCCTATAACCTCCCTACATCATGCCATGTGTGTATTTGCCTTTAAATGTGAGTAAATTAGCTTAAATGCTAACATGCTAACAGTTATCATGCTAGCACCTAGCAAGAGAGCCTCAAGTTTAGAAAGTGCCAAGGTTGTCCTATAACCTCCCTACATCATGCCATGTGTGTATTTGCCTTTAGACATGAGTAAATTAGCTTCAGTGCTAACATGCTAACATGCTAGCAATTAGCATTTAGCCACAGAGAGAGTTCAGAAGTTTATCTAAAAAATGAGCCATCAATCACGTTTCTACGTGGCCGTATGGCTGAGCTACAAGGCTGTGAAAATTCTGTAAATTTTCGTTTCTTTCACTGGCATGAGCTGTTCTAAAAATAGAACTGGGGTGTCCCTAATATAGTGGCCGATTTTTTTTTCTATCGCGAATACCGTCGCCATGGTTACACGAAACGTTCCAAAAAATAAATACCGCTGTAGTCCCGAGCGTCACGATTCCGGCGGTGTACCATGTGTGGGGGTCCTTCATGTGGTTTCGGCCGCATTACGCGCGCAAAAAGTGGAAGATTAAGATATAAGAATAAAAACTAGAAAATTCCCGCGGAAATTTTGATGGACTGGCCACCTGTGCTGTGAACCTCGGGCCCGGTGTGCCAACGGCTACCGCGGTAGCACCTAGCAAGAAAGCCTCAAGTGCGGAAAAGGTTGATGCAGTCCCATAGTGTCCCCACATCATGCAAAGTGTGTATTTGCCTTTAAACTTGAGTAAATTAGCTAAAATGCTAACATGCTAACGGCTACCGTGCTAACACATAGCAAAACAGCCTCAGGTCCTGAAAAGTTTGGGGCAGTCCTACAGTGTCCCCACATCATGCCATGTGTGTATTTTCCTCTAGACATGAGTAAATTAGCTAAAATGCTAACATGCTAACAGTCATCATGCTAGCACCTAGCAAGAGGGCCTCAAGTTTAGAAAGTACCAAGGTTGTCCTATAACCTCCCCACATCATGACATGTGCTTAGTAGCCTTTAGGCATGAGTAAATTAGCTTAAATGCTAGCATGCTAACAGTTATCATGCTAGCACCTAGCAAGAGAACCTCAACTTTAGAAAGTGCCAAGGTTGTCCTGTAACATCCCTACACCATGCCCTGTGTGTATTTGCCTGTAGACATGAGTAAATTAGCTTAAATGCTAACATGCTAACAGGCATTATGCTAGCACCTAGCAAGAGAGCCTCAAGTTTAGAAAGTGCCAAGGATGTCCTATAACGTCCCTGCATCATGCATGTGTTAATTTGCCTTTAAACATGAGCAAAGTAGCTTAAATGCTAACATGCTAACAGTCATCATGCTAGCACCTAGCAAGAGAGCCTCAAGTTTAGAAAGTGCCAAGGTTGTCCTATAACCTCCCTACATCATGCCATGTGTGTATTTGCCTTTAGACATGAGTAAATTAGCTTAAATGCTAACATGCTAACGGCTAACATGCTAGAAACTACCAAGAGGGCCTCAAGTTTAGAAAGTGCCAAGGTTGTCCTATAACCTCCCTACATCATGCCATGTGTGAATTTGCCTGTAGACATAAGTAAATTAGCTTAAATGCTAACATGCTAATGGCTACCATGCTAGCAACTAGCAAGAGGGCCTCAAGTTTAGAAAGTGCCAAGGTTGTCCTATAAACTCCCTACATCATGCCATGTGTGTATTTTCCTTTAGACATGAGTAAATTAGCTTAAATGCTAGCATGCTAACGGCTAACATGCTAGCACCTAGCAAGACAGCCTCAAGTTTAGAAACTGCCAAGGATGTCCTATAACGTCCCTGCATCATGCATGTGTGTATTTGCCTTTAAACATTAGCAAATTAGCTTAAATGCTAACATGCTAACAGCCATCATGCTAGCACCTAGCAAGAGAGTCTTAAGTTTAGAAAGTGCCAAGGTTGTCCTATAACCTCCCTACATCATGCCATGTGTGTATTTGCCTTTAGACATGAGCAAATTAGCTTAAATGCTAACATACTAACGGCTAACATGCTACCACATAGCAAGACAGCCTCAAGTTTAGAAACTGCAAAGGATGTCCAATAACGTCCCTGCATCATGCATGTGTGTATTTGCCTTTAAACATGAGCAAATTAGCTTAAATGCTAACATGCTAACAGTCATCATGCTAGCACCTAGCAAGAGAGTCCCAACTTTAGAAAGTGCCAAGGTTGTCCTATAACCTCCCTACATCATGCCATCTGTGTATTTGCCTTTAGACATGAGCAAATTAGCTTAAATGCTAACATGCTAACGACTAACATGCTAGCACCTAGCAAGACAGCCTCAAGTTTAGAAACTGCCAAGGTTGTCCTATAACGTCCCTGCATCATGCATGTGTGTATTTGCCTTTAAACATGAGCAAATTAGCTTAAATGCTAACATGCTAACAGTCATCATGCTAGCACCTAGCAAGAGAGTCCCAACTTTAGAAAGTGCCAAGGTTGTCCTATAACCTCCCTACATCATGCCATCTGTGTATTTGCCTTTAGACATTAGCAAATTAGCTTAAATGCTAACATGCTAACGGCTAACATGCTAGCACCTAGCAAGACAGCCTCAAGTTTAGAAACTGCCAAGGTTGTCTTATAACGTCCCTGCATCATGCATGTGTGTATTTGCCTTTAAACATAAGCAAATTAGCTTGAATGCTAACATGCTAACAGTCATCATGCTAGCACCTAGCAAGAGAGTCCCAAGTTTAGAAAGTGCCAAGGTTGCCCTATAACCTCCCTACATCATGCCATGTGTGTATTTGCCTTTAAACGTGAGTAAATTGGCTTAAATGCTAACATGCTAACAGTTATCATGCTAGCACCTAGCAAGAGAGCCTCAAGTTTAGAAAGTGCCAAGGTTGTCCTATAACCTCCCTACATCATGCCATGTGTGTATTTGCCTTTAGACATGAGTAAATTAGCTTTAATGCTAACATGCTAACAATCATTATGCTAGCACCTAGCAAGAGAGCCTCAAGTTTAGAAAGTGCCAAGGTTGTCCTATAACCTCCCTACACCATGCCATATGTGTATTTGCCTAAAGACATGAGTAAATTAGCTTAAATGCTAACATGCTAACGGCTACCATGCTAGCACCTAGCAAGATGGCCTCAAGTTTAGAAACTACAAAGGTTGTCCTATAACCTCTCTATATCATGCCATGTGTGTATTTGCCTTTAAACAAGAGTAAATTAGCTTAAATGTTAACATGCTAACAGTTATCATGCTAGCACCTAGCAAGAGAGCCTCAAGTTTAGAAAGTGCCAAGGTTGTCCTATAACCTCCCTATATCATGCCATGTGTGTATTTGCCTTCAAATGTGAGTAAATTAGCTTAAATGCTAACATGCTAACAGTCGTCATGCTAGCACCTAGCAAGAGAGCCTCAAGTTTAGAAAGTGCCAAGGTTGTCCTATAACCTCCCTACATCATGCCATGTGTGTATTTGCCTTTAGACATGAGTAAATTAGCTTAAATGCTAACACGCTAACAGTCATTATACTAGCACCTAGCAAGAGAGCCTCAAGTTTAGAAAGTGCCAAGGTTGTCCTATAACCTCCCTACATCATGTCATGTGTGCATTTGCCTGTAGACATGAGTAAATTAGCTTAAATGCTAACATGCTAACGGCTACCATGCTAGCACCTAGCAAGAGGGCCTTAAGTTTAGAAACTGCCAAGGTTGTCCTATAACCTCCCCACATCATGCCATTTGTGTATTTGCCTTTAAACGTGAGTAAATTAGCTTATATGCTAACACGCTAACAGTCATTATGCTAGCACCTAGCAAGAGAGCCTCAAGTTTAGAAAGTGCCAAGGATGTCCTATAACGTCCCTGCATCATGCATGTGTGTATTTGCCTTTAAACATGAGCAAATTAGCTTAAATGCTAACATGCTAAAAGTCATCATGCTAGCACCTAGCAAGAGACCCTCAAGTTTAGAAAGTGCCAAGGTTGTCCTATAACCTCCCTACATCATGTCATGTGTGTATTTGCATTTAGACATGAGTAAATTAGCTTAAATGCTAACACGCTAACGGCTAACATGCTAGCACCTAGCAAGAGAGTTTCAAGTTTACAAAGTGCCAAGGTTGTCCTTCAACCTCCCTATATCATGCCATGTGTGTATTTGCCTTTAAACGTGAGTAAATTAGCTTAAATGCTAACATGCTAACAGTTATCATGCTAGCACCTAGCAAGAGACCCTCAAGTTTAGAAAGTGCCAAGGTTGTCCTATAACCTCCCTACATCATGCCATGTGTGTATTTGCCTTTAGACATGAGTAAATTAGCTTAAATGCTAACATGCTAACGGCTAACATGCTAGCACCTAGCAAGACAGCCTCAAGTTTAGAAACTACCAAGGTTGTCCTATAACCTCCCCACATCATGTCATGTGTGTATTTGCCTTTAAACGTGAGTAAATTAGCTTAAATGCTAACATGCTAACAATCATTATGCTAGCACCTAGCAAGAGAGCCTCAAGTTTAGAAAGTGCCAAGGTTGTCCTATAACCTCCCTACACCATTTCATATGTGTATTTGCCTTTAGACATGAGTAAATTAGCTTAAATGCTAACATGCTAACGGCTACCATGCTAGCACCTAGCAAGAGAGCCTCAAGTTTAGAAACTGCTAAGGTTGTCCTATAACCTCCCTACATCATGCCATGTGTGCAATTGCCTTTAAACGTGAGAAAATTAGCTTAAATGCTAACATGCTAACGGGTCCATGCTAGCACCTAGCAAGAGAGCCTCAAGTTTAGAAACTGCCAAGGTTGTCCTAGAACCTCCCTGCATCATGCCATGGGTGTATTTGCCTTTAAACATGAGTAAATTAGCTTAAATGCTAACATGCTAACATGCTAACAATTAGCATTTAGCCACAGAGAGAGTTCAGAAGTTTATCTAAAAAATGAGCCATCAACCACGTTTCTATGTGGCCGTATGGCTGAGCTACAAGGCTGTGAAATGTCTGTAAATTCTCGTTTTCTCTGGAATGCGGCTGTTCTAAAAATAGAATTCTGTACCTAATCAACTGGCCCATTTTTGAACGTTTCGGTTAATAGCGTCGCCATGGTTACACAAAACGTTCCAAAAAATAAATACCGCTGTAGTCCCGAGCGTCACGATTCCGACGGTGTAACATGTGTGGGGGTCCTTCTTGCGGTTTTGGCCGCATTACGCGCGCAAAAAAGGGAAGATTAAGATATAATAATAACTAGAAAATTCCCGCGGAAATTTTGATGGACTGGCCACCTGTGCTGTGAACCTCGGGCCCGGTGGGCCAACGGCTACCGCGGTAGCACCTAGCAAGAACGCCTCAAGTACGGAAAAAGTTGATGCAGTCCCATAGTGTCCCCACATCATGCAAAGTGTGTAATTGCCTTTAAACTTGAGTGAATTAGCTTAAATGCTAACATGCTAACAATCATTATGCTAGCACCTAGCAAGAGAGCCTCAAGTTTAGAAAGTGCCAAGGTTGTCCGATAACCTCCCTACATCATGCCATGTGTGTATTTGCCTTTAAACGTGAGTAAATTAGCTTAAATGCTAACATGCTAACAGTTATCATGCTAGCACCTAGCAAGAGAGCCTCAAGTTTAGAAAGTGCCAAGGTTGTCCTATAACCTCCCTACATCATGCCATGTGTGTATTTGCCTAGAGACATGAGTAAATTAGCTTAAATGCTAACATGCTAACAATCATTATGCTAACACCTAGCAAGAGAGCCTCAAGTTTAGAAAGTGCCAAGGTTGTCCTATAACCTCCCTACATCATGCCATGTGTGTATTTGCCTTTACATATGAGTAAATTAGCTTAAATTTTAACATGCTAACAGTCGTCATGCTACCACCTAGCAAGAGAGCCTCAAGTTTAGAAAGTGCCAAGGTTGTCCTATAACCTCCCTACACCATGCCATATGTGTATTTGCCTGAAGACATGAGTAAATTAGCTTAAATGCTAACATGCTAACGGGTACCATGCTAGCACCTAGCAAGAGAGCATCAAATTGAGAAAGTGCCAAGGTTGTCCTATAACCTCCCCACATCATGTCATGTGTGTATTTGCCTTTAAACATGAGTAAATTAGCTTAAATGCTAACATGCTAACAATCATTAAGCTAGCACCTAGCAAGAGAGCCTCAAGTTTAGAAAGTGCCAAGGTTGTCCTATAACCTCCCTACATCATGCCATGTGTGTATTTGCCTTTAGACATGAGTAAATTAGCTTAAATGCTAACATGCTAACGGCTACCATGCTAGCACCTAGCAAGAGAGCCTCAAGTTTAGAAAGTGCCAAGGTTGTCCTATAACCTCCCTACATCATGCCATGTGTGTATTTGCCTTTAGACATGAGTAAATTAGCCTAAATGCTAACATGCTAACGGCTAACATGCTAGCACCTAGCAAGACAGCCTCAAGTTTAGAAACTGCCAAGGATGTCCTATGACGTCCCTGCATCATGCATGTGTGTATTTGCCTTTAAACATGAGCAAATTAGCTTAAATGCTAACATGCTAACAGTCATCATGCTAGCACCTAGCAAGAGAGTCCCAAGTTTAGAAAGTGCCAAGGTTTCCTATAACCTCCCTACATCATGTCATGTGTGCATTTGCCTGTAGACATGAGTAAATTAACTTAAATGCTAACATGCTAACGGCTACCATGCTAGCACCTAGCAAGAGGGCCTTAAGTTTAGAAACTGCCAAGGTTGTCCTATAACCTCCCCACATCATGCCATGTGTGTATTTGCCTTTAAACGTGAGTAAATTAGCTTATATGCTAACACGCTAACAGTCATTATGCTAGCACCTAGCAAGAGAGCCTCAAGTTTAGAAAGTGCCAAGGATGTCCTATAACGTCCCTGCATCATGCATGTGTGTATTTGCCTTTAAACATGAGCAAATTAGCTTAAATGCTAACATGCTAACAGTCATCGTGCTAGCACCTAGCAAGAGACCCTCAAGTTTAGAAAGTGCCAAGGTTGTCCTATAACCTCCCTACATCATGTCATGTGTGTATTTGCATTTATACATGAGTAAATTAGCTTAAATGCTAACACGCTAACGGCTAACATGCTAGCACCTAGCAAGAGAATTTCAAGTTTACAAAGTGCCAAGGTTGTCCTTCAACCTCCCTATATCATGCAATGTGTGTATTTGCCTTTAAACGTGAGCAAATTAGCTTAAATGCTAACATGCTAACAGTCATCATGCTAGCACCTAGCAAGAGAGTCCCAAGTTTAGAAAGTGTCAAGGTTGTCCTATCACCTCCCTACATCATACCATGTGTGTATTTGCCTTTAAACGTGAGTAAATTAGCTTAAATGCTAACATGCTAACAATCATTATGCTAGCACCTAGCAAGAGAGCCTCAAGTTTAGAAAGTGCCAAGGTTGTCCTATAAACTCCCTACATCATGCCATGTGTGTATTTGCCTTTAGACATGAGTAAATTAGCTTAAATGCTAACATGCTAACAGTCATCATGCTAGCACCTAGCAAGAGAGTCCCAAGTTTAGAAAGTGTCAAGGTTGTCCTATCACCTCCCTACATCATACCATGTGTGTATTTGCCTTTAAACGTGAGTAAATTAGCTTAAATGCTAACATGCTAACAATCATTATGCTAGCACCTAGCAAGAGAGCCTCAAGTTTAGAAAGTGCCAAGGTTGTCCTATAACCTCCCTACACCATGCCATATGTGTATTTGCCTGAAGACATGAGTAAATTAGCTTAAATGCTAACATGCTAACGGCTACCATGCTAGCACCTAGCAAGATGGCCTCAAGTTTAGAAACTACAAAGGTTGTCCTATAACCTCTCTATATCATGCCATGTGTGTATTTGCCTTTAAACGTGAGTAAATTAGCTTAAATGTTAACATGCTAACAGTTATCATGCTAGCACCTAGCAAGAGAGCCTCAAGTTTAGAAAGTGCCAAGGTTGTCCTATAACCTCCCGACATCATGCCATGTGTGTATTTGCCTTTAAATGTGAGTAAATTAGCTTAAATGCTAACATGCTAACAGTCATCATGCTAGCACCTAGCAAGAGAGCCTCAAGTTTAGAAAATGCCAAGGTTGTCCTATAACCTCCCTATATCATGCCATGTGTGTATTTGCCTTCAAATGTGAGTAAATTAGCTTAAATGCTAACATGCTAACAGTCGTCATGCTAGCACCTAGCAAGAGAGCCTCAAGTTTAGAAAGTGCCAAGGTTGTCCTATAACCTCCCTACATCATGCCATGTGTGTATTTGCCTTTAGACATGAGTAAATTAGCTTAAATGCTAACACGCTAACAGTCATTATGCTAGCACCTAGCAAGAGAGCCTCAAGTTTAGAAAGTGCCAAGGTTGTCCTATAACCTCCCTACATCATGTCATGTGTGCATTTGCCTGTAGACATGAGTAAATTAGCTTAAATGCTAACATGCTAACGGCTACCATGCTAGCACCTAGCAAGAGGGCCTTAAGTTTAGAAACTGCCAAGGTTGTCCTATAACCTCCCCACATCATGCCGTTTGTGTATTTGCCTTTAAACGTGAGTAAATTAGCTTATATGCTAACACGCTAACAGTCATTATGCTAGCACCTAGCAAGAGAGCCTCAAGTTTAGAAAGTGCCAAGGATGTCCTATAACGTCCCTGCATCATGCATGTGTGTATTTGCCTTTAAACATGAGCAAATTAGCTTAAATGCTAACATGCTAAAAGTCATCATGCTAGCACCTAGCAAGAGACCCTCAAGTTTAGAAAGTGCCAAGGTTGTCCTATAACCTCCCTACATCATGTCATGTGTGTATTTGCATTTAGACATGAGTAAATTAGCTTAAATGCTAACACGCTAACGGCTAACATGCTAGCACCTAGCAAGAGAGTTTCAAGTTTACAAAGTGCCAAGGTTGTCCTTCAACCTCCCTATATCATGCCATGTGTGTATTTGCGTTTAAACGTGAGTAAATTAGCTTAAATGCTAACATGCTAACAGTTATCATGCTAGCACCTAGCAAGAGACCCTCAAGTTTAGAAAGTGCCAAGGTTGTCCTATAACCTCCCTACATCATGCCATGTGTGTATTTGCCTTTAGACATGAGTAAATTAGCTTAAATGCTAACATGCTAACGGCTAACATGCTAACACCTAGCAAAACAGCCTCAGGTCCTGAAAAGTTTGGGGCAGTCCTACAGTGTCCCCACATCATGCCATGTGTGTATTTGCCCTTAGACATGAGTAAATTAGCTAAAATGCGAACATGCTAACGGCTACCATGCTAGCACCTAGCAAGAGAGCATCAAGTTTAGAAAGCGCCAAGGTTGTCCTATAACCTACCTACACCATGCCATGTGTGTATTATCCTTTAGACATGAGTAAATTGGCTTAAATGCTAACATGCTAACAGCTACCATGCTAGCACCTAGCAAGAGGGCATCAAGTTTAGAAACTGCCAAGGTTGTCCGATAACCTCCCTGCATCATGCCATTGGTGTATTTGCCTTTAAACATGAGTAAATTAGCTTAAATGCTAACATGCTAACGGCTACCATGCTAGCACCTACCAAGAGAGCCTCAAGTTTAGAAAGTGCCAAGGTTGTCCTATAACCTCCCTACATCATGCCATGTGTGTATTTGCCTTTAGACATGAGTAAATTAGCTTAAATGCTAACACGCTAACGGCTAACATGCTAACACCTAGCAAAACAGCCTCAGGTCCTGAAAAGTTTGGGGCAGTCCTACAGTGTCCCCACATCATGCCAAGTGTGTATTTGCCTTTAAACTTTAGAAAATTAGCGAAAATGCTAACATGCTAACGGCTACCATGCTAACACCTAGCAAAACAGCCTCAGGTCCTGAAAAGTTTGGGGCAGTCCTACAGTGTCCCCACATCATGCCATGTGTGTATTTGCCCTTAGACATGAGTAAATTAGCTAAAATGCTAACATGCTAACAGTCATCATGCTAGCACCTAGCAAGAGAGCCTCAAGTTTAGAAAGTGCCAAGGTTGTCCTATAACCTCCCTACATCATGCCATGTGTGTATTTGCCTTTAGACATGAGTAAATTACCTTAAATGCTAACATGCTAACGGCTAACATGCTAGCACCTAGCAAGACAGCCTTAAGTTTAGAAACTACCAAGGTTGTCCTATAACCTCCCCACATCATGCCATGTGTGTATTTGCCTTTAAACGTGAGTAAATTAGCTTATATGCTAACATGCTAACAGTCATTATGCTAGCACCTAGCAAGAGAGCCTCAAGTTTAGAAAGTGCCAAGGATGTCCTATAACGTCCCTGCATCATGCATGTGTGTATTTGCCTTTAAACATGAGCAAATTAGCTTAAATGCTAACATGCTAACAGTCATCATGCTAGCACCTAGCCAGACAGCCTCAAGTTTAGAAACTGCCAAGGTTGTCCTATAACCTCCCTACATCATGCCATGTGTGTATTTGTCTTTAGACATGAGTAAATTAGCTTAAATGCTAACATGCTAACGGCTAACATGCTAGCACCGAGCAAGACAGCCTCAAATTTAGAATCTGCCAAGGATGTCCTATAACGTCCCTGCATCATGTCATGTGTGTATTTGCCTTTAAACGTGAGTAAATTAGCTTAAATGCTAACATGCTAATAATCATTATGCTAGCACCTAGCAAGAGAGCCTCAAGTTTAGAAAGTGCCAAGGTTGTCCTATAACCTCCCTACACCATGCCATATGTGTATTCTCCTTTAGACATGAGTAAATTAGCTTAAATGCTAACATGCTAACGGCTACCATGCTAGCACCTAGCAAGAGAGCCTCAAATTTAGAAACTGCTAAGGTTGTCCTATAACCTCCCTACATCATGCCATGTGTGTATTTGCCTGTAGACATGAGTAAATTAGACTAAATGCTAACATGCTAACGGCTACCATGCTAGCACCTAGCAAGAGGGCCTCAAGTTTAGAAACTGCCAAGGTTGTCCTATAACCTCCCCACATCATGTCATGTGTGTATTTGCCTTTAAACGCGAGTAAATTAGCTTAAATGCTAACATGCTAACAGTCATTATGATAGCACCTAGCAAGAGAACCTCAAGTTTAGAAAGTGCCAAGGATGTCCTATAACGTCCCCACATCATGACATGTGCTTAGTAGCCTTTAGGCATGAGTAAATTAGCTTAAATGCTAACATGCTAACAGTTATCATGCTAGAACCTAGCAAGAGAGCATCAAGTTGAGAAAGTGCCAACGTTGTTCTGTAACCTCCCTACATCATGCCATGTGTGAATTTGCCTGTAGACATAAGTAAATTAGCTTAAATGCTAACATGCTAACGGCTACCATGCAAGCAACTAGCAAGAGGCCCTCAAGTTTAGAAAGTGCCAAGGTTGTCCTATAACCTCCTTACATCATGCCATGGGTGTATTTGCCATTAGACATGAGTAAATTAGCTTAAATGCTAACATGCTAACGGCTACCATGCTAGCACCTAGCAAGAGGGCCTCAAGCTTAGAAATTGCCGAGGTTGTCCTCTAACCTCCCCACATAATGCCATGTGTGTATTTGCCTTTAAACGTGAGTAAATTAGCTTAAATGCTAACATGCTAACAGTCATTATGCTAGCACCTAGCAAAAGAGCCTCAAGTTTAGAAAGTGCCAAGGATGTCCTATAACGTCCCTGCATCATGCATGTGTGTATTTGCCTTTAAACATGAGCAAAGTAGCTTAAATGCTAACATGCTAACAGTCATCATGCTAGCACCTAGCAAGAGAGCCTCAAGTTTAGAAAGTGCCAAGTTAGTCCTATAACCTCCCTACATCATGCCATGTGTGTATTTGCCTTTAGACATGAGTAAATTAGCTTAAATGCTAACATGCTAACGGCTACCATGCTAACACCTAGCAAAACAGCCTCAGGTCTTGAAAAGTTTGGGGCAATCCTACAGTGTCCCCACATCATGCCATGTGTGTATTTGCTCTTAGACATGAGTAAATTAGCTAAAATGCTAACATGCTAACAGCTACCATGCTAGCACCTAGCAAGAGGGCCTCAAGTTTAGAAACTGCCAAGGTTGTCCTATAACCTCCCTGCATCATGCCATGGGTGTATTTGCCTTTAAACATGAGTAAATTAGCTTAAATGCTAACATAATAACAGTCATCATGCTAGCACCTAGCAAGAGGGCCTCAACTTTAGAAAGTGCCAAGGTTGTCCTATAACCTCCCTACATCATGCCATGTGTGTATTTGCCTTTAGACATGGGTAAATTAGCTTAAATGCTAACATGCTAACATGCTAGCAATTAGCATTTAGCCACAGAGAGAGTTCAGACGTTTATCTCAAAAATGAGCCATCAGTCACGTTTCTACGTGGCTGTATGGCTGAGCTAAAAGGCTGTGAAAAGTCTGTAAATTCTCGTTTTCTATGTGCTGTTCTAAAAATAGAACAGCGTTTCCCTAATCAAGTGGCCCATTTTTTAACGTTTTCGTTAATAGCGTCGCCATGGTTACACAAAACTTTCCAAAAAATAAATACCGCTGTAGTCCCGAGCGTCACGATTCCGACGGTGTAACATGTGTGGGGGTCCTTCTTGCGGTTTTGGCCGCATTACGCGCGGAAAAAGTGGAAGATTAAGATATACGGAATAATAATAACTAAACAGGAATAACAATATGGGCTGGCTCAGTAGCCAGCCCATAGACTGCTACTGCAAGTAGCAGTCTATGGGCTGGTTACTGAGCCAGTCCATAACTAGAAAATTCCCGCGGAAATTTTGATGGACTGGCCACCTGTGCTGTGAACCTTGGGCCCGGTGGGCCAACGGCTACCGCGGTAGCACCTAGCAAGAAAGCCTCAAGTACGGAAAAAGTTGATGCAGTCCCATAGTGTCCCCACATCATGCCAAGTGTGTAATTGCCTTTAAACTTGACTAAATTAGCTTAAATGCTAACATGCTAACAATCATTATGCTAGCACCTAGCAAGAGAGCCTCAAGTTTAGAAAGTGCCAAGGTTGTCCTATAACCTCCCTACATCATGCCATGTGTGTATTTGCCTTTAGACATGAGTAAATTAGCTTAAATGCTAACATGCTAGCACCTAGCAAGACAGCCTTAAGTTTAGAAACTGCCAAGGATGTCCTATAACATCCCTGCATCATGCATGTTTGTATTTGCCTTTAAACGTGAGCAAATTAGCTTAAATGCTAACATGCTAACAGTCATCATGCTAGCACCTAGCAAGAGAGTCCCAAGTTTAGAAAGTGCCAAGGTTGTCCTATCACCTCCCTACATCATGCCATGTGTGTATTTGCCTTTAAACGTGAGTAAATTAGCTTAAATGCTAACCCGCTAACAATCATTATGCTAGCACCTAGCAAGAGAGCCTCAAGTTTAGAAAGTGCCAAGGTTGTCCTAGAACCTCCCTACATCATGCCATGTGTGTATTTGCCTTTAGACATGAGTAAATTAGCTTAAATGCTAACATGCTAACGGCTACCATGCTAGCACCTAGCAAGAGAGCATCAAGTTGAGAAAGTGCCAAGGTTGTCCTATAACCTCCCCACATCATGCCATGTGTTTTTTTGCCTTTAGACATGAGTAAATTAGCTTAAATGCTAACATGCTAACGGCTACCATGCTAGCACCTAGCAAGAAGGTTTCAAGTTTACAAAGTGGCAAGGTTTTCCTATAACCTCCCTATATCATGCCATGTGTGTATTTGCCTTTAAACGTGAGTAAATTAGCTTAGATGCTAACATGCTAACAGTTATCATGCTAGCACCTAGCTAGAGAGCCTCAAGTTTAGAAAGCGCCAAGGTTGTCCTATAACCTCCCTACACCATGCTATGGGTGTATTTGCCTGAAGACATGAGTAAATTAGCTTAAATGCTAACATGCTAACGGCTACCATGCTAGCACCTAGCAAGAGAGCATCAAGTTTAGAAAGTGCCAAGGTTGTCCTATAACCTCCCTACATCATGCCATGTGTGAATTTGCCTTTAGACATGAGTGAATTAGCTTAAATGCTAACATGCTAACGGCTACCATGCTAGCACCTAGCAAGAGGGTTTCAAGTTTACAAAGTGCCAAGGTTGTCCTATAACCTCCCTCTATCATGCCATGTGTGTATTTGCCTTTAAACATGAGTAAATTAGCTTAGATGCTAACATGCTAACAGTTATCATGCTAGCACCTAGCAAGAGAGCCTCAAGTTTAGAAAGCGCCAAGGTTGTCCTATAACCTCCCGACATCATGTCATGTGTGTATTTGCCTTTAGACATGAGTAAATTAGCTTAAATGCTAACATGCTAACGGCTACCATGCTAGCACCTAGCAAGAGAGCATGAAGTTGAGAAAGTGCCAAGGTTGTCCTATAACCTCCCCACATCATGTCATGTGTGTATTTGCCTTTAAACATGAGTAAATTAGCTTAAATGCTAACATGCTAACAATCATTTAGCTAGCACCTAGCAAGAGAGCCTCAAGTTTAGAAAGTGCCAAGGTTGTCCTATAACCTCCCTACACCATGCCATATGTGTATTTGCTGAAGACATGAGTAAATTAGCTTAAATGCTAACATGCTAACGGCTACCATGCTAGCACCTAGCAAGAGAGCATCAAGTTGAGAAAGTGCCAAGGTTGTCCTATAACCTCCCTACATCATGCCATGTGTGTATTTGCCTTTAGACATGAGTAAATTAGCTTAAATGCTAACATGCTAACGGCTACCATGCTAGCACCTAGCAAGAGGGTTTCAAGTTTACAAAGTGCCAAGGTTTTCCTATAACCTCCCTATATCATGCCATGTGTGTATTTGCCTTTAAACGTGAGTAAATTAGCTTAGATGCTAACATGCTAACAGTTATCATGCTAGCACCTAGCAAGAGAGCCTCAAGTTTAGAAAGCGCCAGGGTTGTCCTATAACCTCCCTACACCATGCCATGTGTGTATTTGCCTGAAGACGTGAGTAAATTAGCTTAAATGCTAACATGCTAACGGCTAACATGCTAGCACCTAGCAAGACAGCCTCAAGTTTAGAAACTACCAAGGTTGTCCTATAGCCTCCCCACATCATGTCATGTGTGTATTTGCCTTTAAACGTGAGTAAATTAGCTTAAATGCTAACATGCTAACAATCATTATGCTAGCACCTAGCAAGAGAGCCTCAAGTTTAGAAAGTGCCAAGGTTGTCCTATAACTTCCCTACATCATGCCATGTGAGTATTTGCCTTTAGACATGAGTAAATTAGCTTAAATGCTAACATGCTAACGGCTAACATGCTAGCACCTAGCAAGACAGCCTCAAGTTTAGAAACTACCAAGGTTGTCCTATAGCCTCCCCACATCATGTCATGTGTGTATTTGCCTTTAAACGTCAGTAAATTAGCTTAAATGCTAACATGCTAACGGCTACCATGTTTGCACCTAGCAAGAGAGCATCAAGTTGAGAAACTGCCAAGGTTGTCCTATAACCTCCCTACATCATGCCATGTGTGTATTTGCCTTTAGACATGAGTAAATTAGCTTAAATGCTAACATGCTAACGGCTACCATGTTAGCACCTAGCAAGAGGGTTTCAAGCTTAGAACGTGCCAAGGTTGTCCTATAACCTCCCTATATCATACCATGTGTGTATTTGCCTTTAAACGTGAGTAAATTTGCTTACATGCTAACATGCTAACAGTTATCATGCTAGCACCTAGCAAGAGAGCCTCAAGTTTAGAAAGCGCCAAGGTTGTCCTATAACCTCCCTACATCATGCCATGTGTGTATTTGCCTTTAGACATGAGTAAATTAGCTTAAATGCTAACATGCTAACGGCTAACATGCTAGCACCTAGCAAGAGAACCTCAACTTTAGAAAGTGCCAAGGTTGTCCTGTAACATCCCTACACCATGCCCTGTGTGTATTTGCCTGTAGACATGAGTAAATTAGCTTAAATGCTAACATGCTAACAGGCATTATGCTAGCACCTAGCAAGAGAGCCTCAAGTTTAGAAAGTGCCAAGGATGTCCTATAACGTCCCTGCATCATGCATGTGTTAATTTGCCTTTAAACATGAGCAAAGTAGCTTAAATGCTAACATGCTAACAGTCATCATGCTAGCACCTAGCAAGAGAGCCTCAAGTTTAGAAAGTGCCAAGGTTGTCCTATAACCTCCCTACATCATGCCATGTGTGTATTTGCCTTTAGACATGAGTAAATTAGCTTAAATGCTAACATGCTAACGGCTAACATGCTAGCAACTACCAAGAGGGCCTCAAGTTTAGAAAGTGCCAAGGTTGTCCTATAACCTCCCTACATCATGCCATGTGTGAATTTGCCTGTAGACATAAGTAAATTAGCTTAAATGCTAACATGCTAACGGCTACCATGCTAGCAACTAGCAAGAGGGCCTCAAGTTTAGAAAGTGCCAAGGTTGTCCTATAAACTCCCTACATCATGCCATGTGTGTATTTTCCTTTAGACATGAGTAAATTAGCTTAAATGCTAGCATGCTAACGGCTAACATGCTAGCACCTAGCAAGACAGCCTCAAGTTTAGAAACTGCCAAGGATGTCCTATAACGTCCCTGCATCATGCATGTGTGTATTTGCCTTTAAACATTAGCAAATTAGCTTAAATGCTAACATGCTAACAGCCATCATGCTAGCACCTAGCAAGAGAGTCTTAAGTTTAGAAAGTGCCAAGGTTGTCCTATAACCTCCCTACATCATGCCATGTGTGTATTTGCCTTTAGACATGAGCAAATTAGCTTAAATGCTAACATGCTAACGGCTAACATGCTACCACATAGCAAGACAGCCTCAAGTTTAGAAACTGCAAAGGATGTCCAATAACGTCCCTGCATCATGCATGTGTGTATTTGCCTTTAAACATGAGCAAATTAGCTTAAATGCTAACATGCTAACAGTCATCATGCTAGCACCTAGCAAGAGAGTCCCAACTTTAGAAAGTGCCAAGGTTGTCCTATAACCTCCCTACATCATGCCATCTGTGTATTTGCCTTTAGACATGAGCAAATTAGCTTAAATGCTAACATGCTAACGGCTAACATGCTAGCACCTAGCAAGACAGCCTCAAGTTTAGAAACTGCCAAGGTTGTCATATAACGTCCTTGCATCATGCATGTGTGTATTTGCCTTTAAACATAAGCAAATTAGCTTAAATGCTAACATGCTAACAGTCATCATGCTAGCACCTAGCAAGAGACTCCCAAGTTTAGAAAGTGCCAAGGTTGTCCTATAACCTCCCCACATCATGCCATGTGTGTATTTGCCTTTAAACGTGAGTAAATTAGCTTAAATGCTAACATGCTAACAATCATTATGCTAGCACCTAGCAAGAGAGTCCCAACTTTAGAAAGTGCCAAGGTTGTCCTATAACCTCCCTACATCATGCCATCTGTGTATTTGCCTTTAGACATGAGCAAATTAGCTTAAATGCTAACATGCTAACGGCTAACATGCTACCACATAGCAAGACAGCCTCAAGTTTAGAAACTGCAAAGGATGTCCAATAACGTCCCTGCATCATGCATGTGTGTATTTGCCTTTAAACATGAGCAAATTAGCTTAAATGCTAACATGCTAACAGTCATCATGCTAGCACCTAGCAAGAGAGTCCCAACTTTAGAAAGTGCCAAGGTTGTCCTATAACCTCCCTACATCATGCCATCTGTGTATTTGCCTTTAGACATGAGCAAATTAGCTTAAATGCTAACATGCTAACGGCTAACATGCTAGCACCTAGCAAGACAGCCTCAAGTTTAGAAACTGCCAAGGTTGTCCTATAACGTCCCTGCATCATGCATGTGTGTATTTGCCTTTAAACATAAGCAAATTAGCTTAAATGCTAACATGCTAACAGTCATCATGCTAGCACCTAGCAAGAGAGTCCCAAGTTTAGAAAGTGCCAAGGTTGTCCTATAACCTCCCTACATCATGCCATGTGTGTATTTGCCTTTAAATGTGAGTAAATTAGCTAAAATGTTAACATGCTAACAGTCGTCATGCTAGCACCTAGCAAGAGAGCCTCAAGTTTAGAAAGTGCCAAGGTTGTCCTATAACCTCCCTACATCATGCCATGTGTGTATTTGCCTTTAGACATGAGTCAATTAGCTTAAATGCTAACATGCTAACGGGTCCATGCTAGCACCTAGCAAGAGAGCCTCAAGTTTAGAAACTGCCAAGGTTGTCCTAGAACCTCCCTGCATCATGCCATGGGTGTATTTGCCTTTAAACATGAGTAAATTAGCTTAAATGCTAACATGCTAACATGCTAACAATTAGCATTTAGCCACAGAGAGAGTTCAGAAGTTTATCTAAAAAATGAGCCATCAACCACGTTTCTACGTGGCCGTATGGATGAGCTACAAGGCTGTGAAATGTCTGTAAATTCTCGTTTTCTCTGGAATGCGGCTGTTCTAAAAATAGAATTCTGTACCTAATCAACTGGCCCATTTTTGAACGTTTCGGTTAATAGCGTCGCCATGGTTACACAAAACGTTCCAAAAAATAAATACCGCTGTAGTCCCGAGCGTCACGATTCCGACGGTGTAACATGTGTGGGGGTCCTTCTTGCGGTTTTGGCCGCATTACGCGCGCAAAAAAGGGAAGATTAAGATATAATAATAACTAGAAAATTCCCGCGGAAATTTTGATGGACTGGCCACCTGCGCTGTGAACCTCAGGCCCGGTGCGCCAACGGCTACCGCGGTAGCACCTAGCAAGAAAGCCTCAAGTACGGAAAAGGTTGATGCAGTCCCATAGTGTCCCCACACCATGCCAAGTGTGTATTTGCCTTTAAACTTGAGTAAATTAGCTAAAATGCTAAAATGCTAACATGATAACAGCTACCGTGCTAACACGTAGCAAAACAGCCTCAGGTCCTGAAAAGTTTGGGGCAGTCCTACAGTGTCCCCACATCATGCCATGTGTGTATTTTCCTTTAGACATGAGTAAATTAGGTAAAATGCTAACATGCTAACAGTCATCTTGCTAGCACCTAGCAAGAGGGCCTCAAGTTTAGAAAGTACCAAGGTTGTCCTATAACCTCCCCACATCATGAGATGTGCTTAGTAGCCTTTAGGCATGAGTAAATTAGCTTAAATCTTAACATGCTAACAGTTATCATGCTAGCACCTAGCAAGAGAGCCTCAAGTTTAAAAAGTGCCAAGGTTGTCCTATAACCTCCCGACATCATGCCATGTGTGTATTTGCCTTTAGACATGAGTAAATTAACTTCAATGCTAACATGCTAACGGCTACCATGCTAGCACCTAGCAAGAGAGCCTCAAGTTTAGAAAGTGCCAAGGTTGTCCTATAACCTCCCTACATCATGCCATGTGTGTATTTGCCTTTAAATGTGAGTAAATTACCTTAAATGCTAACATGCTAACAGTCATTATGCTAGCACCTAGCAAGAGAGCCTCAAGTTTAGAAAGTGCCAAGGATGTCCTATAACGTCCCCGCATCATGCATGTGTGTATTTGCCTTGAAACATGAGCAAAGTAGCTTAAATGCTAACATGCTAACAGTCATCATGCTAGCACCTAGCAAGAGAGGCTCAAGTTTAGAAAGTGCCAAGGTTGTCCTATAACCTCCCTACATCATGCCATGTGTGAATTTGCCCGTGGACATAAGTAAATTAACATAATTGCTAACATGCTAACGGCTACCATGCTAGCAACTAGCAAGAGGCCCTCAAGTTTAGAAAGTGCCAAGGTTGTCCTATAAACTCCCTACATCATGCCATGTGTGTATTTGCCTTTAGACATGAGTAAATTAGCTTAAATGCTAACATGCTAACGGCTAACATGCTAGCACCTAGCAAGACAGCCTCAAGTTTAGAAACTGCCAAGGATGTCCTATAATGTCCCTGCATCATGCATGTGTGTATTTGCCTTTAAACATTAGCAAATTAGCTTAAATGCTAACATGCTAACAGCCATCATGCTAGCACCTACCAAGAGGGCCTCAAGTTTAGAAAGTGCCAAGGTTGTCCTATAACCTCCCTACATCATGCCATGTGTGAATTTGCCTGTAGACATAAGTAAATTAGCTTAAATGCTAACATGCTAACGGCTACCATGCTAGCAACTAGCAAGAGGGCCTCAAGTTTAGAAAGTGCCAAGGTTGTCCTATAAACTCCCTACATCATGCCATGTGTGTATTTTCCTTTAGACATGAGTAAATTAGCTTAAATGCTAGCATGCTAACGGCTAACATGCTAGCACCTAGCAAGACAGCCTCAAGTTTAGAAACTGCCAAGGATGTCCTATAACGTCCCTGCATCATGCATGTGTGTATTTGCCTTTAAACATTAGCAAATTAGCTTAAATGCTAACATGCTAACAGCCATCATGCTAGCACCTAGCAAGAGAGTCTTAAGTTTAGAAAGTGCCAAGGTTGTCCTATAACCTCCCTACATCATGCCATGTGTGTATTTGCCTTTAGACATGAGCAAATTAGCTTAAATGCTAACATGCTAACGGCTAACATGCTACCACATAGCAAGACAGCCTCAAGTTTAGAAACTGCAAAGGATGTCCAATAACGTCCCTGCATCATGCATGTGTGTATTTGCCTTTAAACATGAGCAAATTAGCTTAAATGCTAACATGCTAACAGTCATCATGCTAGCACCTAGCAAGAGAGTCCCAACTTTAGAAAGTGCCAAGGTTGTCCTATAACCTCCCTACATCATGCCATCTGTGTATTTGCCTTTAGACATGAGCAAATTAGCTTAAATGCTAACATGCTAACGGCTAACATGCTAGCACCTAGCAAGACAGCCTCAAGTTTAGAAACTGCCAAGGTTGTCATATAACGTCCTTGCATCATGCATGTGTGTATTTGCCTTTAAACATAAGCAAATTAGCTTAAATGCTAACATGCTAACAGTCATCATGCTAGCACCTAGCAAGAGACTCCCAAGTTTAGAAAGTGCCAAGGTTGTCCTATAACCTCCCCACATCATGCCATGTGTGTATTTGCCTTTAAACGTGAGTAAATTAGCTTAAATGCTAACATGCTAACAATCATTATGCTAGCACCTAGCAAGAGAGTCCCAACTTTAGAAAGTGCCAAGGTTGTCCTATAACCTCCCTACATCATGCCATCTGTGTATTTGCCTTTAGACATGAGCAAATTAGCTTAAATGCTAACATGCTAATGGCTAACATGCTACCACATAGCAAGACAGCCTCAAGTTTAGAAACTGCAAAGGATGTCCAATAACGTCCCTGCATCATGCATGTGTGTATTTGCCTTTAAACATGAGCAAATTAGCTTAAATGCTAACATGCTAACAGTCATCATGCTAGCACCTAGCAAGAGAGTCCCAACTTTAGAAAGTGCCAAGGTTGTCCTATAACCTCCCTACATCATGCCATCTGTGTATTTGCCTTTAGACATGAGCAAATTAGCTTAAATGCTAACATGCTAACGGCTAACATGCTAGCACCTAGCAAGACAGCCTCAAGTTTAGAAACTGCCAAGGTTGTCCTATAACGTCCCTGCATCATGCATGTGTGTATTTGCCTTTAAACATAAGCAAATTAGCTTAAATGCTAACATGCTAACAGTCATCATGCTAGCACCTAGCAAGAGAGTCCCAAGTTTAGAAAGTGCCAAGGTTGTCCTATAACCTCCCTACATCATGCCATGTGTGTATTTGCCTTTAAATGTGAGTAAATTAGCTAAAATGTTAACATGCTAACAGTCGTCATGCTAGCACCTAGCAAGAGAGCCTCAAGTTTAGAAAGTGCCAAGGTTGTCCTATAACCTCCCTACATCATGCCATGTGTGTATTTGCCTTTAGACATGAGTCAATTAGCTTAAATGCTAACATGCTAACGGGTCCATGCTAGCACCTAGCAAGAGAGCCTCAAGTTTAGAAACTGCCAAGGTTGTCCTAGAACCTCCCTGCATCATGCCATGGGTGTATTTGCCTTTAAACATGAGTAAATTAGCTTAAATGCTAACATGCTAACATGCTAACAATTAGCATTTAGCCACAGAGAGAGTTCAGAAGTTTATCTAAAAAATGAGCCATCAACCACGTTTCTACGTGGCCGTATGGATGAGCTACAAGGCTGTGAAATGTCTGTAAATTCTCGTTTTCTCTGGAATGCGGCTGTTCTAAAAATAGAATTCTGTACCTAATCAACTGGCCCATTTTTGAACGTTTCGGTTAATAGCGTCGCCATGGTTACACAAAACGTTCCAAAAAATAAATACCGCTGTAGTCCCGAGCGTCACGATTCCGACGGTGTAACATGTGTGGGGGTCCTTCTTGCGGTTTTGGCCGCATTACGCGCGCAAAAAAGGGAAGATTAAGATATAATAATAACTAGAAAATTCCCGCGGAAATTTTGATGGACTGGCCACCTGCGCTGTGAACCTCAGGCCCGGTGCGCCAACGGCTACCGCGGTAGCACCTAGCAAGAAAGCCTCAAGTACGGAAAAGGTTGATGCAGTCCCATAGTGTCCCCACACCATGCCAAGTGTGTATTTGCCTTTAAACTTGAGTAAATTAGCTAAAATGCTAAAATGCTAACATGATAACAGCTACCGTGCTAACACGTAGCAAAACAGCCTCAGGTCCTGAAAAGTTTGGGGCAGTCCTACAGTGTCCCCACATCATGCCATGTGTGTATTTTCCTTTAGACATGAGTAAATTAGGTAAAATGCTAACATGCTAACAGTCATCTTGCTAGCACCTAGCAAGAGGGCCTCAAGTTTAGAAAGTACCAAGGTTGTCCTATAACCTCCCCACATCATGAGATGTGCTTAGTAGCCTTTAGGCATGAGTAAATTAGCTTAAATCTTAACATGCTAACAGTTATCATGCTAGCACCTAGCAAGAGAGCCTCAAGTTTAAAAAGTGCCAAGGTTGTCCTATAACCTCCCGACATCATGCCATGTGTGTATTTGCCTTTAGACATGAGTAAATTAACTTCAATGCTAACATGCTAACGGCTACCATGCTAGCACCTAGCAAGAGAGCCTCAAGTTTAGAAAGTGCCAAGGTTGTCCTATAACCTCCCTACATCATGCCATGTGTGTATTTGCCTTTAAATGTGAGTAAATTACCTTAAATGCTAACATGCTAACAGTCATTATGCTAGCACCTAGCAAGAGAGCCTCAAGTTTAGAAAGTGCCAAGGATGTCCTATAACGTCCCCGCATCATGCATGTGTGTATTTGCCTTGAAACATGAGCAAAGTAGCTTAAATGCTAACATGCTAACAGTCATCATGCTAGCACCTAGCAAGAGAGGCTCAAGTTTAGAAAGTGCCAAGGTTGTCCTATAACCTCCCTACATCATGCCATGTGTGAATTTGCCCGTGGACATAAGTAAATTAACATAATTGCTAACATGCTAACGGCTACCATGCTAGCAACTAGCAAGAGGCCCTCAAGTTTAGAAAGTGCCAAGGTTGTCCTATAAACTCCCTACATCATGCCATGTGTGTATTTGCCTTTAGACATGAGTAAATTAGCTTAAATGCTAACATGCTAACGGCTAACATGCTAGCACCTAGCAAGACAGCCTCAAGTTTAGAAACTGCCAAGGATGTCCTATAATGTCCCTGCATCATGCATGTGTGTATTTGCCTTTAAACATTAGCAAATTAGCTTAAATGCTAACATGCTAACAGCCATCATGCTAGCACCTAGCAAGAGAGTCCCAAGTTTAGAAAGTGCCAAGGTTGTCCTATAACCTCCCTACATCATGCCATGTGTGTATTTGCCTTTAGACATGAGCAAATTAGCTTAAATGCTAACATGCTAACGGCTAACATGCTACCACATAGCAAGACAGCCTCAAGTTTAGAAACTGCAAAGGATGTACAATAACGTCCCTGCATCATGCATGTGTGTATTTGCCTTTAAACATCAGCAAAATAGCTTAAATGCTAACATGCTAACAGTCATCATGCTAGCACCTAGCAAGAGAGTCCCAAATTTAGAAAGTGCCAAGGTTGTCCTATAACCTCCCTACATCATGCCATCTGTGTATTTGCCTTTAGACATGAGCAAATTAGCTTAAATGCTAACATGCTAACAGCTAACATGCTAGCACCTAGCAAGACAGCCTCAAGTTTAGAAACTGCCAAGGTTGTCCTATAACGTCCCTGCATCATGCATGTGTGTATTTGCCTTTAAACATAAGCAAATTAGCTTAAATGCTAACATGCTAACAGTCATCATGCTAGCACCTAGCAAGAGAGTCCCAAGTTTAGAAAGTGCCAAGGTTGTCCTATAACCTCCCTACATCATGCCATGTGTGTATTTGCCTTTAAATGTGAGTAAATTAGCTAAAATGTTAACATGCTAACAGTCGTCATGCTAGCACCTAGCAAGAGAGCCTCAATTTTAGAAAGTGCCAAGGTTGTCCTATAACCTCCCTACATCATGCCATGTGTGTATTTGCCTTTAGACATGAGTCAATTAGCTTAAATGCTAACATGCTAACGTCTAACATGCTAGCACCTAGCAAGACAGCCTCAAGTTTAGAAACTACCAAGGTTGTCCTATAACCTCCCCACATCATGTCATGTGTGTATTTGCCTTTAAACGTGAGTAAATTAGCTTAAATGCTAACATGCTAACAATCATTATGCTAGCACCTAGCAAGAGAGCCTCAAGTTTAGAAAGTGCCAAGGTTGTCCTATAACCTCCCTACACCATGCCATATGTGTATTTGCCTTTAGACATGAGCAAATTAGCTTAAATGCTAACATGCTAACGGCTACCATGCTAGCACCTAGCAAGAGAGCCTCAAGTTTAGAAACTGCTAAGGTTGTCCTATAACCTCCCTACATCATGCCATGTGTGCAATTGCCTTTAAACGTGAGAAAATTAGCTTAAATGCTAACATGCTAACGGGTCCATGCTAGCACCTAGCAAGAGAGCCTCAAGTTTAGAAACTGCCAAGGTTGTCCTAGAACCTCCCTGCATCATGCCATGGGTGTATTTGCCTTTAAACATGAGTAAATTAGCTTAAATGCTAACATGCTAACATGCTAACAATTAGCATTTAGCCACAGAGAGAGTTCAGAAGTTTATCTAAAAAATGAGCCATCAACCACGTTTCTACGTGGCCGTATGGCTGAGCTACAAGGCTGTGAAATGTCTGTAAATTCTCGTTTTCTCTGGAATGCGGCTGTTCTAAAAATAGAATGGTGTACCTAATCTAGTGGCCGATTTTTTTTTCTATCGCAAATAGCGTCGCCATGGTTACACGAAACGTTCCAAAAAATAAATACCGCTGTAGTCCCGAGCGTCACGATTCCGACGGTGTAACATGTGTGGGGGTCCTTCTTGCGGTTTTGGCCGCATTATGCGCACAAAAAGTGGAAGATTAAGATATAAGAATAACTAGAAAATTCCCGCGGAAATTTTGATGGACTGGCCACCTGTGCTGTGAACCTCGGGCCCGGTGGGCCAACGGCTACCGCGATAGCACCTAGCAAGAAAGCCTCAAGTACGGAAAAAGTTGAT
The DNA here is from genome assembly GCF_030265055.1 of Doryrhamphus excisus. NCBI lineage: Eukaryota > Metazoa > Chordata > Actinopteri > Syngnathiformes > Syngnathidae > Doryrhamphus > Doryrhamphus excisus. The sequence continues at coordinate 26,812,125 of NC_080470.1, forward strand.
GCAGTCCCATAGTGTCCCCACATCATGCCAAGTGTGTAATTGCCTTTAAACTTGAGTAAATTAGCTTAAATGCTAACATGCTAACAATCATTATGCTAGCACCTAGCAAGAGAGCCTCAAGTTTAGAAAGTGCCAAGGTTGTCCGATAACCTCCCTACATCATGCCATGTGTGTATTTGCCTTTAAACGTGAGCAAATTAGCTTAAATGCTAACATGCTAACAGTTATCATGCTAGCACCTAGCAAAGTGCCAAGGTTGTCCTATAACCTCCCTACATCATGCCATGTGTGTATTTGCCTTTAGACATGAGTAAATTAGCTTAAATGTTAACATGCTAACAATCATTATGCTAGCACCTAGCAAGAGAGCCTCAAGTTTAGAAAGTGCCAAGGTTGTCCTATAACCTCCCTACATCATGCCATGTGTGTATTTGCCTTTAAATATGAGTAAATTAGCTTAAATGTTAACATGCTAACAGTCGTCATGCTAGCACCTAGCAAGAGAGCCTCAAGTTTAGAAAGTGCCAAGGTTGTCCTATAACCTCCCTACACCATGCCATATGTTTATTTGCCTGAAGACATGAGTAAATTAGCTTAAATGCTAACATGCTAACGGCTACCATGCTAGCACCTAGCAAGAGAGCATCAAATTGAGAAAGTGCCAAGGTTGTCCTATAACCTCCCCACATCATGTCATGTGTGTATTTGCCTTTAAACGTGAGTAAATTAGCTTAAATGCTAACATGCTAACAATCATTAAGCTAGCACCTAGCAAGAGAGCCTCAAGTCTAGAAAGTGCCAAGGTTGTCCTATAACCTCCCTACACCATGCCATATGTGTATTTGCCTGAAGACATGAGTAAATTAGCTTAAATGCTAACATGCTAACGGCTACCATGCTAGCACCTAGCAAGATAGCATCAAGATGAGAAAGTGCCAAGGTTGTCCTATAACCTCCCCACATCATGTCATGTGTGTATTTGCCTTTAAAAGTGAGTAAATTAGCTTAAATGTTAACATGCTAACAATCATTATGCTAGCACCTAGCAAGAGAGTCTCAAGTTTAGAAAGTGCCAAGGTTGTCCTATAACCTCCCTACACCATGCCATATGTGTATTTGCCTGAAGACATGAGTAAATTAGCTTAAATGCTAACATGCTAACGGCTACCATGCTAGCACCTAGCAAGAGAGCATAAAGTTGAGAAAGTGCCAAGGTTGTCCTATAACCTCCCTACATCATGCCATGTGTGTATTTGCCTTTAGTCATGAGTAAATTAGCTTAAATACTAACATGCTAACGGCTAACATGCTAGCACCTAGCAAGAGAGCCTCAAGTTTAGAAACTGCCAAGGTTGTCCTATGACCTCCCTACATCATGCCATGTGTGTATTTGCCTTTAGACATGAGTAAATTAGCTTAAATGCTAACATGCTAACATGCTAGCAATTAGCATTCAGCCACAGAGAGAGTTCAGACGTTTATCTAAAAAATGAGCCATCAATCACGTTTCTACGTGGCGGTATGGCTGAGCTACAAGGCTGTGAAAAGTCTGTAAATTCTCGTTTCCTATGTGCTGTTCTAAAAATAGAACAAGAAATTCCCTAATCAAGTGGCCCATTTTTTAACGTTTTCGTTAATAGCGTCGCCATGGTTACACAAAACTTTCCAAAAATGAAATACCGCTGTAGTCCCGAGCGCCACGTTTCCGGCGGTGTAACATGTGTGGGGGTCCTTCTTGCGGTTTTGGCCGCATTACGCGCGCAAAAAGTGGAAGATTAAGATATAAGAATAAAAAAAATAATAATAACTAAACAGCAATAACAATATGGGCTGGCTCAGTAGCCAGCCCATAGACTGCTACTGCAAGTAGCAGTCTATGGGCTGGCTACTGGGCCAGTCCATAACTAGAAAATTCCCGCGGAAATTTTGATGGACTGGCCACCTGTGCTGTGAACCTCGGGCCCGGTGCGCCAACGGCTACCGCGGTAGCACCTAGCTAGAAAGCCTCAAGTACGGAAAAGTTTGATGCAGTCCCATAGTGTCCCCACATCATGCCAAGTGTGTATTTGCCTTTAAACATGAGTAAATTAGCTAAAATGCTAACATGCTAATGGCTACCGTGCTAACATGTAGCAAAACAGCCTCAGGTCCTGAAAAGTTTGTGGCAGTCCTACAGTGTCCCGACATCATGCCATGTGTGTATGTTCCTTTAGACATGAGTAAATTAGCTAAGATGCTAACATGCTAACAGTTATCATGCTAGCACCTAGCAAGAGGGCCTCAAGTTTAGAAAGTACCAAGGTATTCCTATAACCTCCCCACATCATGACATGTGCTTAGTAGCCTTTAGTAATGAGTAAATTAGCTTAAATCTTAACATGCTGACAGTTATCATGCTAGCACCTAGCAAGAGAGCCTCAAGTTTAAAAAGTGCCAAGGTTGTCCTATAACCTCCCGACATCATGCCATGTGTGTATTTGCCTTTAGACATGAGTAAATTTGCTTAAATGCTAACATGCTAACGGCTACGATGCTAGCACCTAGCAAGAGGGTTTCAAGTTTACAAAGTGCCAAGGTTGTCCTATTACCTCCCTACATCATGCCATGTGTGTATTTGCCTTTAGACATGAGTAAATTAGCTTAAATGCTAACATGCTAGCACCTAGCAAGACAGCCTTAAGTTTAGAAACTGCCAAGGATGTCCTATGACGTCCCTGCATCATGCATGTGTGTATTTGCCTTTAAACGTGAGCAGATTAGCTTAAATGCTAACATGCTAACAGTCATCATGCTAGCACCTAGCAAGAGAGTCCCAAGTTTAGAAAGTGCCAAGGTTGTCCTATCACCTCCCTACATCATGCCATGTGTGTATTTGCCTTTAAACGTGAGTAAATTAGCTTAAATGCTAACATGCTAACAATCATTAGGCTAGCACCTAGCAAGAGAGCCTCAAGTTTAGAAAGTGCCAAGGTTGTCCTATAACATCCCTACATCATGCCATGTGTGTATTTGCCTTTAGACATGAGTAAATTAGCTTAAATGCTAACATGCTAACGGCTAACATGCTAGCACCTAGCAAGACAGCCTCAAGTTTAGAAACTACCAAGGTTGTCCTATAACCTCCCCACATCATGTCATGTGTATATTTGCCTTTAAACGTGAGTAAATTAGCTTAAATGCTAACATGCTAACAATCATTATGCTAGCACCTAGCAAGACAGCCTCAAGTTTAGAAAGTGCCAAGGTTGTCCTATAACCTCCCTACACCATGCCATATGTGTATTTGCCTGAAGACATGAGTAAATTAGCTTAAATGTTAACATGCTAACGGCTACCACGCTAGCACCTAGCACGAGAGCATCAAGTTGAGAAAGTGCCAAGGTTGTCCTATAGCCTCCCTACATCATGCCATGTGTGTATTTGCCTTTAGACATGAGTAAATTAGCTTAAATGCTAACATGCTAACGGCTACCACGCTAGCACCTAGCACGAGAGCATCAAGTTGAGAAAGTGCCAAGGTTGTCCTATAACCTCCCTACATCATGCCATGTGTGTATTTGCCTTTAGACATGAGTAAATTAGCTTAAATGCTAACATGCTAACGGCTACCATGCTAGCACCTAGCAAGAGGGTTTCAAGTTTACAAAGTGCCAAGGTTGTCCTATAACCTCCCTATATCATGCCATGTGTGTATTTGCCTTTAAACGTGAGTAAATTAGCTTAGATGCTAACATGCTAACAGTTATCATGCTAGCACCTAGCAAGAGACCCTCAAGTTTAGAAAGTGCCAAGGTTGTCCTATAACCTCCCTACATCATGCCATGTGTGTATTTGCCTTTAGACATGAGTAAATTAGCTTAAATGCTAACATGCAAACGGCTACCATGCTAGCACCTAGCAAGAGAGCATCAAGTTGAGAAAGTGCCAAGGTTGTCCTACAACCTCCCCACATCATGTCATGTGTGTATTTGCCTTTGAACATGAGTAAATTAGCTTAAATGCTAACATGCTAACAATCATTATGCTAGCACCTAGCAAGAGAGCCTCAAGTTTAGAAAGTGCCAAGGTTGTCCTATAACCTCCCTACACCATGCCATATGTGTATTTGCCTGAAGACATGAGTAAATTAGCTTAAATGCTAACATGCTAACGGCTACCATGCTAGCACCTAGCAAGAGAGCATCAAGTTGAGAAAGTGCCAAGGTTGTCCTATAACCTCCCTACATCATGCCATGTGTGTATTTGCCTTTAGACATGAGTAAATTAGCTTAAATGCTAACATGCTAACGGCTACCATGCTAGCACCTAGCAAAAGAGCCTCAAGTTTAGAAAGTGCCAAGGTTGTCCTATAACCTCCCTACACCATGCCATGTGTGTATTTGCCTTTAGAAATGAGTAAATTAGCTTAAATGCTAACATGCTAACGGCTACCATGTTAGCACCTAACAAGAGGGTTTCAAGTTTAGAAAGTGCCAAGGTTGTCCTATAACCTCCCTATATCATACCATGTGTGTATTTGCCTTTAAACGTGAGTAAATTAGCTTAAATGCTAACATGCTAACAGGTATCATGCTCGCACCTAGCAAGAGAGCCTCAAGTTTAGAAAGTGCCAAGGTTGTCCTATAACCTCCCTACATCATGCCATGTGTGTATTTGCCTTTAGACATGAGTAAATTAGCTTAAATGCTAACATGCTAACGGCTAACATGCTAGCACCTAGCAAGAGAGCCTCAAGTTTAGAAACTGCCAAGGTTGTCTTATAACCTCCCTACATCATGCCATGTGTGTATTTGCCTTTAGACATGAGTAAATTAGCTTAATTGCTAACATGCTAACGGCTACCATGCTAGCACCTAGCAAGAGAGCATCAAGTTTAGAAAGTGCCAAGTTTGTCCTATAACCTCCCCACACCATGCCATATGTGTATTTGCCTGAAGACATGAGTAAATTAGCTTAAATGCTAACATGCTAACGGCTACCATGCTAGCACCTAGCAAGAGAGCATCAAGTTGAGAAAGTGCCAAGGTTGTCCTATAACCTCCCTACATCATGCCATGTGTGTATTTGCCTTCAGACATGAGTAAATTAGCTTAAATGCTAACATGCTAACATGCTAGCAATTAGCATTTAGCCACAGAGAGAGTTCAGACGTTTATCTCAAAAATGAGCCATCAATCACGTTTCTACGTTGCCGTATGGCTGAGCTACAAGGCTGTGAAAAGTCTGTAAATTCTCGTTTCCTATGTGCTGTTCTAAAAATAGAACAAGAAATTCCCTAATCAAGTGGCCCATTTTTTAACGTTTTCGTTAATAGCGTCGCCATGGTTACACAAAACTTTTCAAAAATGAAATACCGCTGTAGTCCCGAGCGCCACGTTTCCGGCGGTGTAACATGTGTGGGGGTCCTTCTTGCGGTTTTGGCCGCATTACGCGCGCAAAAAGTGGAAGATTAAGATATAAGAATAAAAAAAATAATAATAACTAAACAGCAATAACAATATGGGCTGGCTCAGTAGCCAGCCCATAGACTGCTACTGCAAGTAGCAGTCTATGGGCTGGCTACTGGGCCAGTCCATAACTAGAAAATTCCCGCGGAAATTTTGATGGACTGGCCACCTGTGCTGTGAACCTCGGGCCCGGTGTGCCAACGGCTACCGCGGTAGCACCTAGCAAGAAAGCCTCAAGTGCGGAAAAGGTTGATGCAGTCCCATAGTGTCCCCACATCATGCCAAGTGTGTATTTGCCTTTAAACTTGAGTAAATTAGCTAAAATGCTAACATGCTAACGGCTACCGTGCTAACACATAGCAAAACAGCCTCAGGTCCTGAAAAGTTTGGGGCAGTCCTACAGTGTCCCCACATTATGCCATGTGTGTATTTTCCTCTAGACATGAGTAAATTAGCTAAAATGCTAACATGCTAACAGTCATCATGCTAGCACCTAGCAAGAGGGCCTCAAGTTTAGAAAGTACCAAGGTTGTCCTATAACCTCCCCACATCATGACATGTGCTTAGTAGCCTTTAGGCATGAGTAAATTAGCTTAAATGCTAACATGCTAACAGTTATCATGCTAGCACCTAGCAAGAGAACCTCAACTTTAGAAAGTGCCAAGGTTGTCCTGTAACATCCCTACACCATGCCATGTGTGTATTTGCCTGTAGACATGAGTAAATTAGCTTAAATGCTAACATGCTAACAGGCATTATGCTAGCACCTAGCAAGAGAGCCTCAAGTTTAGAAAGTGCCAAGGATGTCCTATAATGTCCCTGCATCATGCATGTGTTAATTTGCCTTTAAACATGAGCAAAGTAGCTTAAATGCTAACATGCTAACAGTCATTATGCTAGCACCTAGCAAGAGAGCCTCAAGTTTAGAAAGTGCCAAGGTTGTCCTATAACCTCCCTACATCATGCCATGTGTGTATTTGCCTTTAAACGTGAGTAAATTGGCTTAAATGCTAACATGCTAACAGTTATCATGCTAGCACCTAGCAAGAGAGCCTCAAGTTTAGAAAGTGCCAAGGTTGTCCTATAACCTCCCTACATCATGCCATGTGTGTATTTGCCTTTAGACATGAGTAAATTAGCTTTAATGCTAACATGCTAACAATCATTATGCTAGCACCTAGCAAGAGAGCCTCAAGTTTAGAAAGTGCCAAGGTTGTCCTATAACCTCCCTACACCATGCCATATGTGTATTTGCCTGAAGACATGAGTAAATTAGCTTAAATGCTAACATGCTAACAGCTACCATGCTAGCACCTAGCAAAAGGGTTTCAAGTTTAGAAAGTGCCAACGTTGTCCTATAACCTCCCTATATCATGCCATGTGTGTATTTGCCTTTAAATGTGAGTAAGTTAGCTTAAATGTTAATATGCTAACAGTTATCATGCTAGCACCTAGCAAGAGGGCCTCAAGTTTAGAAAGTGCCAAGGTTGTCCTATAACCTCCCTACATCATGTCATGTGTGCATTTGCCTGTAGACATCAGTAAATTAGCTTAAATGCTAACATGCTAACGGCTACCATGCTAGCACCTAACAAGAGGGCCTGAAGTTTAGAAACTGCCAAGGTTGTCCTATAACCTCCCCACATCATGCCATGTGTGTATTTGCCTTTAAACGTGAGTAAATTAGCTTATATGCTAACACGCTAACAGTCATTATGCTAGCACCTAGCAAGAGAGCCTCAAGTTTAGAAAGTGCCAAGGATGTCCTATAACGTCCCTGCATCATGCATGTGTGTATTTGCCTTTAAACATGAGCAAATTAGCTTAAATGCTAACATGCTAACAGTCATCATGCTAGCACCTAGCAAGAGACCCTCAAGTTTAGAAAGTGCCAAGGTTGTCCTACAACCTCCCTACATCATGTCATGTGTGTATTTGCCTTTAGACATGAGTAAATTAGCTTAAATGCTAACATGCTAACGGCTAACATGCTAGCACCTAGCAAGAGAGCCTCAAGTTTAGAAACTGCTAAGGTTGTCCTATAACCTCCCTACATCATGTCATGTGTGCAATTGCCTTTAAACGTGAGTAAATTAGCTTAAATGCTAACGTGCTAACGGCTACCATGCTAGCACCTAGCAAGAGGGCCTCAAGTTTAGAAAGTGCCAAGGTTGTCCTATAACCTCCCTACATCATGTCATGTGTGCATTTGCCTGTAGACATGAGTAAATTAGCTTAAATGCTAACATGCTAACGGCTAACATGCTAGCACCTAGCAAGAGAGTTTCAAGTTTACAAAGTGCCAAGGTTGTCCTTCAATCTCCATATATCATGCCATGTGTGTATATGCCTTTAAACGTGAGTAAATTAGCTTAAATGCTAACATGCTAACAGTTATCATGCTAGCACCTAGCAAGAGACCCTCAAGTTTAGAAAGTGCCAAGGTTGTCCTATAACCTCCCTACATCATGCCATGTGTGTATTTGCCTTTAGACATGAGTAAATTAGCTTAAATGTTAACATGCTAACGGCTAACATGCTAGCACCTAGCAAGAGAGCCTCAAGTTTAGAAACTGCCAAGGATGTCCTATAACGTCCCTGCATCATGCATGTGTGTATTTGCCTTTAAACATGAGCAAATTAGCTTAAATGCTAACATGCTAACAGTCATCATGCTAGCACCTAGCAAGAGAGTCCCAAGTTTAGAAAGTGCCAACGTTGTCCTATAACATCCCTACATCATGCCATGTGTGTATTTGCCTTTAGACATGAGTAAATTAGCTTAAATGCTAACATGCTAACGGCTAACATGCTAGCACCTAGCAAGACAGCCTCAAGTTTAGAAACTACCAAGGTTGTCCTATAACCTTTCCACATCATGTCATGTGTGTATTTGCCTTTAAACGTGAGTAAATTAGCTTAAATGCTAACATGCTAATAATCATTATGCTAGCACCTAGCAAGAGAGCCTCAAGTTTAGAAAGTGCCAAGGTTGTCCTATAACCTCCCTACACCATGCCATATGTGTATTCTCCTTTAGACATGAGTAAATTAGCTTAAATGCTAACATGCTAACGGCTACCATGCTAGCACCTAGCAAGAGAGCCTCAAGTTTAGAAACTGCTAAGGTTGTCCTATAACCTCCCTACATCATGCCATGTGTGCAATTGCCTTTAAACGTGAGTAAATTAGCTTAAATGCTAACATGCTAACGGCTACCATGCTAGCACCTAGCAAGAGAGCCTCAAGTTTAGAAACTGCCAAGGTTGTCCTATGACCTCCCTACATCATGCCATGTGTGTATTTGCCTTTAGACATGAGTAAATTAGCTTAAATGCTAACATGCTAACATGCTAGCAATTAGCATTTAGCCACAGAGAGAGTTCAGAAGTTTATCTAAAAAATGAGCCATCAATCACGTTTCTACGTGGCCGTATGGCTGAGCTACAAGGCTGTGAAAAGTCTGTAAATTCTCGTTTTCTCTGGAATGCGGCTGTTCTAAAAATAGAATGGTGTACCTAATCTAGTGGCCGATTTTTTTTTCTATCGCGAATAGCGTCGCCATGGTTACACGAAACGTTCCAAAAAATAAATACCGCTGTAGTCCCGAGCGTCACGATTCCGACGGTGTAACATGTGTGGGGGTCCTTCTTGCGGTTTTGGCCGCATTACGCGCGCAAAAATTGGAAGATTAAGATATAATAAGAAGAAAAATAACTAGAAAATTCCCGCGGAAATTTTGATGGACTGGCCACCTGTGCTGTGAACCTCGGGCCCGGTGGGCCAACGGCTACCGCGGTAGCACCTAGCAAGAAAGCCTCAAGTACGGAAAAAGTTGATGCAGTCCCATAGTGTCCCCACATCATGGCAAGTGTGTAATTGCCTTTAAACTTGAGTAAATTAGCGTAAATGCTAACATGCTAACAATCGTTATGCTACCACCTAGCAAGAGAGCCTCAAGTTTAGAAAGTGCCAAGGTTGTCCTATAACCTCCCTATATCATGCCATGTGTGTATTTGCCTTTAGACATGAGTAAATTAGCTTAAATGCTAACATGCTAGCACCTAGCAAGACAGCCTTAAGTTTAGAAACTGCCAAGGATGTCCTATGACGTCCCTGCATCATGCATGTGTGTATTTGCCTTTAAACGTGAGCAAATTAGCTTAAATGCTAACATGCTAACAGTCATCATGCTAGCACCTAGCAAGAGAGTCCCAAGTTTAGAAAGTGCCAAGGTTGTCCTATCACCTCCCTACATCATGCCATGTGTGTATTTGCCTTTAAACATGAGTAAATTAGCTTAAATGCTAACATGCTAACAATCATTATGCTAGCACCTAGCAAGAGAGCCTCAAGTTTAGAAAGTGCCAAGGTTGTCCTATAACCTCCCTACATCATGCCATGTGTGTATTTGCCTTTAAACATGAGTAAATTAGCTTAAATGCTAACATGCTAACAATCATTATGCTAGCACCTAGCAAGAGAGCCTCAAGTTTAGAAAGTGCCAAGGTTGTCCTATAACCTCCCTACACCATGCCATATGTGTATTTGCCTGAAGACATGAGTAAATTAGCTTCAATGCTAACATGCTAACGGCTACCATGCTAGCTCCTAGCAAGAGAGCATCAAGTTGAGAAAGTGCCAAGGTTGTCCTATAACCTCCCTACATCATGCCATGTGTGTATTTGCCTTTAGACATGAGTAAATTAGTTAAAATGCTAACATGCTAACGGCTACCATGCTAGCACCTAGCAAGAGGGTTTCAAGTTTACAAAGTGCCAAGGTTGTCCTATAACCTCCCTATATCATGCCATGTGTGCATTTGCCTTTAAACGTGAGTAAATTAGCTTAGATGCTAACATGCTAACAGTTATCATGCTAGCACCTAGCAAGAGAGCCTCAAGTTTAGAAAGCGCCAAGGTTGTCCTATAACCTCCCTACACCATGCCATGTGTGTATTTGCCTGAAGACATGAGTAAATTAGCTTAAATGCTAACATGCTAACGGCTACCATGCTAGCACCTAGCAAGAGAGCATCAAGTTTAGAAAGTGCCAAGGTTGTCCTATAACCTCCCTACATCATGCCATGTGTGTATTTGCCTTTAGACATGAGTAAATTACCTTAAATTCTAACATGCTAACGGCTACCATGCTAGCACCTAGCAAGAGGGCCTCAAGTTTAGAAAGTGCCAAGGTTGTCCTATAACCTCCCGACATCATGCCATGTGTGTATTTGCCTTTAGACATGAGTAAATTAGCTTAAATGCTAACATGCTAATGGCTAACATGCTAGCACCTAGCAAGACGGCCTCAAGTTTAGAAACTGCCAAGGTTGTCCTATAACCTCCCTACATCATGCCATGTGTGTATTTGCCTTTAGACCTGAGTAAATTAGCTTAAATGCTAACATGCTAACAGTTATCATGCTAGCACCTAGCAAGAGAGCCTCAAGTTTAGAAAGTGCCAAGGTTGTCCTATAACCTCCCTACATCATGCCATGTGTGTATTTGCCTTTAGACATGAGTAAATTAGCTTAAATGCTAACATGCTAACAGTCATCATGCTAGCACCTAGCAAGAGAGTCCCAAGTTTAGAAAGTGCCAAGGTTGTCCTATAACCTCCCGACATCATGCCATGTGTGTATTTGCCTTTAGACATGAGTAAATTAGCTTAAATGCTAACATGCTAACGGATAACATGCTAGCACCTAGCAAGACAGCCTCAAGTTTAGAAACTGCCAAGGTTGTCCTATAACCTCCCCACATCATGTCATGTGTGTATTTGCCTTTTAACGTGAGTAAATTAGCTTGAATGCTAACATGCTAATAATCATTATGCTAGCACCTAGCAAGAGAGCCTCAAGTTTAGAAAGTGCCAAGGTTGTCCTATAACCTCCCTACATCATGCCATGTGTGTATTTGCCTTTAGATGTGAGTAAATTAGCTTAAATGCTAACATGCTAACATGCTAGCAATTAGCATTTAGCCACAGAGAGACTTCAGAAGTTTATCTCAAAAATTAGCCATCAATCACGTTTCTACGTGGCCGTATGGCTGAGCTACAAGGCTGTGAAAAGTCTGTAAATTCTCATTCTTTTCACTGGCATGAGCTGTTCTAAAAATAGCCCAAATGTCCCTAATTTTTTGAACCATTGATTTTTGCGTTTTTCAAACGCGAATAGCGTCGCCATGGTTACACAAAACGTTCCAAAAAATAAATACCGCTGTAGTCCCGAGTGCCACGTTTCCGGCGGTGTAACATGTGTGGGGATCCTTCCTGCGGTTTTGGCCGCATTACGCGCACAAAAGTGGGAAGATTAAGATATAAGAATAACTAGAAAATTCCCGCGGAAATTTTGATGGACTGGCCACCTGTGCTGTGAACCTCGGGCCCGGTGCACCAACGGCTACCGCGGTAGCACCTAGCAAGAAAGCCTCAAGTACGGAAAAGGTTGATGCAGTCCCATAGTGTCCCCACATCATGCCAAGAGTGTATTTGCCTTTAAACTTGAGTAAATTAGCTAAAATGCTAAAATGCTAAAATGCTAACATGATAACGGCTACCGTGCTAACACGTAGCAAAACAGCCTCAGGTCCTGAAAAGTTTGGGGCAGTCCTACAGTGTCCCCACATCATGCCATGTGTGTATTTTCCTTTAGATATGAGTAAATTAGCTAAAATGCTAACATGCTAACAGTCATCATGCTAGCACCTAGCAAGAGGGCCTCAAGTTTAGAAAGTACCAAGGTTGTCCTATAACCTCCCCACATCATGACATGTGCTTAGTAGCCTTTAATCATGAGTAAATTAGCTTAAATGCTAACATGCTAACAGTTATCATGCTAGCACCTAGCAAGAGAACCTCAACTTTAGAAAGTGCCATGGTTGTCCTGTAACATCCCTACACCATGCCATGTGTGTATTTGCCTGTATACATGAGTAAATTAGCTTAAATGCTAACATGCTAACGGCTACCATGCTAGCACCTAGCAAGAGGGTTTCAAGTTTACAAAGTGCCAAGGTTGTCCTATAACCTCCCTATATCATGCCATGTGTGTATTTGCCTTTAAACGTGAGTAAATTAGCTTAAATGCTAACATGCTAACAGTTATCATGCTAGCACCTAGCAAGAGAGCCTCAAGTTTAGAAAGTGCCAAGGTTGCCCTATAACCTCCCTACATCATGCCATGTGTGTATTTGCCTTTAGACATGAGTAAATTAGCTTAAATGCTAACATGCTAGCACCTAGCAAGACAGCCTTAAGTTTAGAAACTGCCAAGGATGTCCTATGACGTCCCTGCATCATGCATGTGTGTATTTGCCTTTAAACGTGAGCAAATTAGCTTAAATGCTAACATGCTAACAGTCATCATGCTAGCACCTAGCAAGAGAGTCCCAAGTTTAGAAAGTGCCAAGGTTGTCCTATCACCTCCCTACATCATGCCATGTGTGTATTTGCCTTTAAACGTGAGTAAATTAGCTTAAATGCTAACATGCTAACAATCATTATGCTAGCACCTAGCAAGAGAGCCTCAAGTTTAGAAAGTGCCAAGGTTGTCCTATAACCTACCTACATCATGCCATGTGTGTATTTGCCTTTAGACATGAGTAAATTAGCTTAAATGTTAACATGCTAACGGCTACCACGCTAGCACCTAGCAAGAGAGCATCAAGTTGAGAAAGTGCCAAGGTTGTCCTATAGCCTCCCTACATCATGCCATGTGTGTATTTGCCTTTAGACATGAGTAAATTAGCTTAAATGCTAACATGCTAACGGCTACCATGCTAGCACCTAGCAAGAGAGCCTCAAGTTTACAAAGTGCCAAGGTTGTCCTATAACCTCCCTATATCATGCCATGTGTGTATTTGCCTTTAAACGTGAGTAAATTAGCTTAGATGCTAACATGCTAACAGTTATCATGCTAGCACCTAGCAAGAGAGCCTCAAGTTTAGAAAGCGCCAAGGTTGTCCTATAACCTCCCTACACCATGCCATGTGTGTATTTGTCTGAAGACATGAGTAAATTAGCTTAAATGCTAACATGCTAACGGCTAACATGCTATCACCTAGCAAGAGAGTTTCAAGTTTACAAAGTGCCAAGGTTGTCCTTCAACCTCCCTATATCATGCCATGTGTGTATATGCCTTTAAACGTGAGTAAATTAGCTTAAATGCTAACATGCTAACAGTTATCATGCTAGCACCTAGCAAGAGACCCTCAAGTTTAGAAAGTGCCAAGGTTGTCCTATAACCTCCCTACATCATGCCATGTGTGTATTTGCCTTTAGACATGAGTAAATTAGCTTAAATGCTAACATGCTAACGGCTAACATGCTAGCACCGAGCAAGACAGCCTCAAGTTTAGAAACTGCCAAGGATGTCCTATAACGTCCCTGCATCATGCATATGTGTATTTGCCTTTAAACATGAGCAAATTAGCTTAAATGCTAACATGCTAACAGTCATCATGCTAGCACCTAGCAAGAAAGTCCCAAGTTTAGAAAGTGCCAAGGTTGTCCTATAACATCCCTACATCATGCCATGTGTGTATTTGCCTTTAGACATGAGTAAATTAGCTTAAATGCTAACATGCTAACGGCTAACATGCTAGCACCTAGCAAGAGAGCCTCAAGTTTAGAAACTACCAAGGTTGTCCTATAACCTCCCCACATCATGTCATGTGTATATTTGCCTTTAAACGTGAGTAAATTAGCTTAAATGCTAACATGCTAACAATCATTATGCTAGCACCTAGCAAGAGAGCCTCAAGTTTAGAAAGTGCCAAGGTTGTCCTATAACCTCCCTACACCATGCCATATGTGTATTTGCCTGAAGACATGAGTAAATTAGCTTAAATGCTAACATGCTAACGGCTACCATGTTAGCACCTAGCAAGAGGGTTTCAAGTTTAGAAAGTGCCAAGGTTGTCCTATAACCTCCCTATATCATGCCATGTGTGTATTTGCCTTTAAACGTGAGTAAATTAGCTTAAAGGCTAACATGCTAACAGTTATCATGCTAGCACCTAGCAAGAGAGCCTCAAGTTTAGAAAGTGCCAAGGTTGTCCTATAACCTCCCTACATCATGCCATGTGTGTATTTGCCTTTAGACATGAGTAAATTAGCTTAAATGCTAACATGCTAACGGCTAACATGCTAGCACCTAGCAAGAGAGCCTCAAGTTTAGAAACTGCCAAGGTTGTCCTATAACCTCCCTACATCATGACATGTGTGTATTTGCCTTTGGAGATGAGTAAATTAGCTTAAATGCTAACATGCTAACATGCTAGCAATTAGCATTTAGCCACAGAGAGAGTTCAGACATTTATCTCAAAAATGAGCCATCAATCACGTTTCTACGTGGCCGTATGGCTGAGCTACAAGGCTGTGAAAAGTCTGTAAATTCTCGTTTCTTTCACTGGCATGAGCTGTTCTAAAAATAGAACAGCGATTCCCTAATCAAGTGGCCCATTTTTTAACGTTTTCGTTAATAGCGTCGCCATGGTTACACAAAACTTTCCAAAAATTAAATACCGCTGTAGTCCCGAGCGCCACGTTTCCGGCGGTGTAACATGTGTGGGGGTCCTTCTTGCGGTTTTGGCCGCATTACGCGCGCAAAAAGTGGAAGATTAAGATATACGGAATAATAATAACTAAACAGCAATAACAATATGGGCTGGCTCAGTAGCCAGCCCATAGACTGCTACTGCAAGTAGCAGTCTATGGGCTGGCTACTGGGCCAGTCCATAACTAGAAAATTCCCGCGGAAATTTTGATGGACTGGCCACCTGTGCTGTGAACCTCGGGCCCGGTGGGCCAACGGCTACCGCGGTAGCACCTAGCAAGAACGCCTCAAGTACGGAAAAAGTTGATGCAGTCCCATAGTGTCCCCACATCATGCCAAGTGTGTAATTGCCTTTAAACTTGAGTAAATTAGCTTAAATGCTAACATGCTAACAATCATTATGCTAGCACCTAGCAAGAGAGCCTCAAGTTTAGAAACTGCCAAGGTTGTCCTATAACCTCCCTACATCATGCCATGTGTGTATTTGCCTTTAGACATGAGTAAATTAGCTTAAATGCTAACATGCTAGCACCTAGCAAGAGAGTCCCAAGTTTAGAAAGTGTCAAGGTTGTCCTATCACCTCCCTACATCATACCATGTGTGTATTTGCCTTTAAACGTGAGTAAATTAGCTTAAATGCTAACATGCTAAAAGTCATCATGCTAGCACCTAGCAAGAGACCCTCAAGTTTAGAAAGTGCCAAGGTTGTCCTATAACCTCCCTACATCATGTCATATTTGTATTTGCATTTAGACATGAGTAAATTAGCTTAAATGCTAACATGCTAACGGCTAACATGCTAGCACCTAGCAAGACAGCCTCAAGTTTAGAAACTACCAAGGTTGTCCTATAACCTCCCCACATCATGTCATGTGTGTATTTGCCTTTAAACGTGAGTAAATTCGCTTAAATGCTAACATGATAACAATCATTATGATAGCACCTAGCAAGAGAGCCTCAAGTTTAGAAAGTGCCAAGGTTGTCCTATAACCTCCCTACACCATTTCATATGTGTATTTGCCTTTAGACATGAGTAAATTAGCTTAAATGGTAACATGCTAACGGCTACCATGCTAGCACCTACCAAGAGAGCCTCAAGTTTAGAAACTGCTAAGGTTGTCCTATAACCTCCCTACATCATGCCATGTGTGCAATTGCCTTTAAACGTGAGAAAATTAGCTTAAATGCTAACATGCTAACGGGTCCATGCTAGCACCTAGCAAGAGAGCCTCAAGTTTAGAAACTGCCAAGGTTGTCCTAGAACCTCCCTGCATCATGCCATGGGTGTATTTGCCTTTAAACATGAGTAAATTAGCTTAAATGCTAACATGCTAACATGCTAACAATTAGCATTTAGCCACAGAGAGAGTTCAGAAGTTTATCTAAAAAATGAGCCATCAACCACGTTTCTACGTGGCCGTATGGCTGAGCTACAAGGCTGTGAAATGTCTGTAAATTCTCGTTTTCTCTGGAATGCGGCTGTTCTAAAAATAGAATTCTGTACCTAATCAACTGGCCCATTTTTGAACGTTTCGGTTAATAGCGTCGCCATGGTTACACAAAACGTTCCAAAAAATAAATACCGCTGTAGTCCCGAGCGTCACGATTCCGACGGTGTAACATGTGTGGGGGTCCTTCTTGCGGTTTTGGCCGCATTACGCGCGCAAAAAAGGGAAGATTAACATATAATAATAACTAAACGCACAAGGAATAACAATATGGGCTGGCTCAGTAGCCAGCCCATAGACTGCTACTGCAAGTAGCAGTCTATGGGCTGGCTACTGGGCCAGTCCATAACTAGAAAATTCCCGCGGAAATTTTGATGGACTGGCCACCTGTGCTGTGAACCTCGGGCCCGGTGGGCCAACGGCTACCGCGGTAGCACCTAGCAAGAAAGCCTCAAGAACCGAAAAAGTTGATGCAGTCCCATAGTGTCCCCACATCATGCCAAGTGTGTAATTGCCTTTAAACTTGAGTAAATTAGCTTAAATGCTAACATGCTAACAATCATTATGCTAGCACCTAGCAACAGAGCATCAAGTTGAGAAAGTGCCAAGGTTGTCCTATAACCTCCCCACATCATGTCATGTGTGTATTTGCCTTTAAACGTGAGTAAATTAGCTAAAATGCTAACATGCTTACAATCATCATGCTAGCACCTAGCAAGAGAGCCTCAAGTTTAGAAAGTGCCAAGGTTGTCCTATAACCTCCCTACACCATGCCATATGTGTATTTGACTGAAGACATGAGTAAATTAGCTTAAATGCTAACATGCTAACGGCTACCATGCTAGCACCTAGCAAGAGAGCATCAAGTTCAGAAAGTGCCAAGGTTGTCCTATAACCTCCCTACATCATGTCATGTGTATATTTTCCTTTAGACATGAGTAAATTAGCTTAAATGCTAACATGCTAACGGCTACCATGCTAGCACCTAGCAAGAGGGCCTCAAGTTTAGAAAGTGCCAAGGTTGTCCTATAACCTCCCTACATCATGCCATGTGTGTATTTGCCTTTAGACATGAGTAAATTAGCTTAAATGCTAACATGCTAATGGCTACCATGCTAGCACCTAGCAAGAGGGCCTAGCAACATAGCATCAAGTCTTGAAAGTTGCCAGGCACTGCTGTGGTGTCTCTACATGTCATGTGTTGTTTTCCAATTGACAGCAGCACTTGCATTGCCATGGAGGACTAAAGAGCAGAGAGTTTATGGCATGCGGGTCGATACAGAACTATCGATTCCTGACATGATGATAACACAGCTTATTGCTGTATCATGGATTCTATAAAAATGTTGATATTTTGATACTTTGGTCTTTGAGGTGCCTGGAGTCACTGTGCTTAATTAGAAAAATCTAACTTTTAAAATCTACACAATAAATGAGCTGTATGGTATCAGCTGGGAAGGGAATCATTGGAATCGCACATGTCAAGAAAAGGGGGTTTTTGAAGGGAGGGGCTGTGAGGAGGAGGAGGTGGTGGCCATGGCAGTGAATGAGCTCAGAGGGCTGAATCGCTCATGTCGAACAGAAGCTTCTTACGGCCAAACGATTCGAGATATCGACACCACGAGATGACCGTGACCGGCCCGAGGGTCGGGGCTTCGCATAGATCTGCTCGTTTTGCATATCGGTTGAGAAACGACCGCAAGATGACGAGTTGAAAACACAGAAAATTAAAGGTTTGGAGAAAGAAAAAGACGGCGTCTTTAACATGGGAGTGAATGGGAGAAATGCCGGCGCTCTTCTCGCTTCTGAGGGCCCAGAAGGCAATCCGTACATCTCTCAGACATAAGAGTGACATTTTTGGAAAGGGGACAAGATTTCCTACGTTTTCACCAAATTAAATCGAGCTGGCTAAAACGGTGTGGCCGGGAAGAGGAGTTGTTTGCAAAGCCAAAAAGTTTTCTCTTCGTCTCCCCTGCCACAGTGGAGTCAGAGTGGGAGACGCTGCAACTGCGCACACCTCCTTCTGACGAAGATAGAGGGAAAACTAAACATCCTACGACAAAACTAATTAGCCACAGAGAGAGTAGAGAAGTTTATCTCAAAAATGAGCCGTCAATCACGTTTCTACGTGGCCGTATGGCTGAGCTACAAGGCTGTGAAAAAGTCTTTAAATTCTCGCTTTTTCACTGGCATGAGCTCTTCTAAAAATAGAATAGGGTGTCCCTAATATAGTGGCGGATTGTTTTTTCTATCGCGAATACCGTCGCCATGGTTACACAAACCGTTTCAAAAAATAAATACCGCTGTAGTCCCGAGCGCCACGTTTCCGGCGGTGTAACATGTGTGGGGGTCCTTCTTGTGGTTTCGGCCGCATTACGCGCGCAAAAAGTGGCAGATTAAGATATAAGAATAAAAACTAGAAAATTCCCGCGGAAATTTTGATGGACTGGCCACCTGTGCTGTGAACCTCGGGCCCGGTGTGCCAACGGCTACCGTGGTAGCACCTAGCAAGAAAGCCTCAAGTACGGAAAAAGTTGATGCAGTCCAATAGTGTCCCCACATCATGCCAAGTGTGTAATTGCCTTTAAACTTGAGTAAATTAGCTTAAATGCTAACATGCTAACAATCATTATGCTAGCACCTAGCAAGAGAGCCTCAAGTTTAGAAAGTGCCAAGGTTGTCCTATAACCTCCCTACATCATGCCATGTGTGTATTTGCCTTTAAATGTGAGTAAATTAGCTTAAATGCTAACATGCTAACAGTTATCATGCTAGCACCTAGCAAGAGAGCCTCAAGTTAAAAAAGTGCCAAGGTTGTCCTATAACCTCCCTATATCATGCCATGTGTGTATTTGCCTTTAGACATGAGTAAATTAGCTTAAATGCTAACATGCTAGCACCTAGCAAGACAGCCTTAAGTTTAGAAACTGCCAAGGATGTCCTATGACGTCCCTGCATCATGCATGTGTGTATTTGCCTTTAAACGTGAGCAAATTAGCTTAAATGCTAACATGCTAACAGTCATCATGCTAGCACCTAGCAAGAGAGTCCCAAGTTTAGAAAGTGCCAAGGTTGTCCTATCACCTCCCTACATCATGCCATGTGTGTATTTGCCTTTAAACATGAGTAAATTAGCTTAAATGCTAACATGCTAACAATCATTATGCTAGCACCTAGCAAGAGAGCCTCAAGTTTAGAAAGTGCCAAGGTTGTCCTATATCCTCCCTACATCATGCCATGTGTGTATTTGCCTTTAGACATGAGTAAATTAGCTTAAATGCTAACATGCTAACGGCTACCATGCTAGCACCTAGCAAGAGAGCATCAAGTTGAGAAAGTGCCAAGGTTGTCCGACAACCTCCCCACATCATGTCATGTGTGTATTTGCCTTTAAACATGAGTAAATTAGCTTAAATGCTAACATGCTAACAATCATTATGCTAGCACCTAGCAAGAGAGCCTCAAGTTTAGAAAGTGCCAAGGTTGTCCTATAACCTCCCTACACCATGCCATATGTGTATTTGCCTGAAGACATGAGTAAATTAGCTTAAATGCTAACATGCTAACGGCTACCATGCTAGCACCTAGCAAGAGAGCATCAAGTTGAGAAAGTGCCAAGGTTGTCCTATAACCTCCCTACATCATGCCATGTGTGTATTTGCCTTTAGACATGAGTAAATTAGCTTAAATGCTAACATGCTAACGGCTACCATGCTAGCACCTAGCAAGAGGGTTTCAAGTTTACAAAGTGCCAAGGTTGTCCTATAACCTCCCTATATCATGCCATGTGTGTATTTGCCTTTAAACGTGAGTGAATTAGCTTAGATGCTAACATGCTAACAGTTATCATGCTAGCACCTAGCAAGAGAGCCTCAAGTTTAGAAAGCGCCAAGGTTGTCCTATAACCTCCCTACACCATGCCATGTGTGTATTTGCCTGAAGACATGAGTAAATTAGCTCAAATGCTAACATGCTAACGGCTACCATGCTAGCACCTAGCAAGAGAGCATCAAGTTTAGAAAGTGCCAAGGTTGTCCTACAACCTCCCTACATCATGCCATGTGTGTATTTGCCTTTAGACATGAGTAAATTAGCTTAAATGCTAACATGCTAACGGCTACCATGCTAGCACCTAGCAAGAGGGTTTCAAGTTTACAAAGTGCCAAGGTTGTCCTATAACCTCCCTATATCATGCCATGTGTGTATTTGCCTTTAAACGTGAGTAAATTAGCTTAGATGCTAACATGCTAACAGTTATCATGCTAGCACCTAGCAAGAGAGCCTCAAGTTTAGAAAGCGCCAAGGTTGTCCTATAACCTCCCTACACCATGCCATGTGTGTATTTTCATTTAGACATGAGTAAATTAGCTTAAATGCTAACATGCTAACGGGTCCATGCTAGCACCTAGCAAGAGAGCATCAAGTTTAGAAACTGCCAAGGTTGTCCTAGAACCTCCCTGCATCATGCAATGGGTGTATTTGCCTTTAAACATGAGTAAATTAGCTTAAATGCTAACATGCTAACATGCTAACAATTAGCATTTAGCCACAGAGAGAGTTCAGAAGTTTATCTAAAAAATGAGCCATCAACCACGTTTCTACGTGGCCGTATGGCTGAGCTACAAGGCTGTGAAATGTCTGTAAATTCTCGTTTTCTCTGGAATGCGGCTGTTCTAAAAATAGAATTCTGTACCTAATCAACTGGCCCATTTTTGAACGTTTCGGTTAATAGCGTCGCCATGGTTACACAAAACGTTCCAAAAAATAAATACCGCTGTAGTCCCGAGCGTCACGATTCCGACGGTGTAACATGTGTGGGGGTCCTTCTTGCGGTTTTGGCCGCATTACGCGCAAAAAAAGTGGAAGATTAAGATATAAGAATAATAAAAATTGGTAAACACCACAAGGAATAACAATATGGGCTGGCTCAGTAGCCAGCCCATAGACTGCTACTGCAAGTAGCAGTCTATGGGCTGGCTACTGGGCCAGTCCATAACTAAACGCACAAGGAATAACAATATGGGGTAGCAGTCTATGGGCTGGCTACTGAGCCAGTCCATAACTAGAAAATTCCCGCGGAAATTTTGATGGACTGGCCACCTGTGCTGTGAACCTCGGGCACGGTGCGCCAACGGCTACCGCGGTAGCACCTAGCAAGAAAGCCTCAAGTACGGAAAAAGTTGATGCAGTCCCATAGTGTCCCCACATCATGCCAAGTGTGTAATTGCCTTTAAACTTGAGTAAATTAGCTTAAATGCTAACATGCTAACAATCATTATGCTAGCACCTAGCAAGAGAGCCTCAAGTTTAGAAAGTGCCAAGGTTGTCCTATAACCTCCCTACATCATGCCATGTGTGTATTTGCCTTTAGACATGAGTAAATTAGCTTAATTGCTAACATGCTAGCACCTAGCAAGACAGCCTTAAGTTTAGAAACTGCCAAGGATGTCCTATGACATCCCTTCATCATGCATGTGTGTATTTGCCTTTAAACATGAGCAAAATAGCTTAAATGCTAACATGCTAACAGTCATCATGCTAGCACCTAGCAAGAGAGTCCCAAGTTTAGAAAGTGCCAAGGTTGTCCTATCACCTCCCTACATCATGCCATGTGTGTATTTGCCTTTAAACGTGAGTAAATTAGCTTAAACGCTAACATGCTAACAATCATTATGCTAGCACCTAGCAAGAGAGCCTCAAGTTTAGAATTTGCCAAGGTTGTCCTATAACCTCCCTACATCATGCCATGTGTGTATTTGCCTTTAGACATGAGTAAATTAGCTTAAATGCTAACATGCTAACGGCTAACATGCTAGCACCTAGCAAGAGAGTTTCAAGTTTACAAAGTGCCAAGGTTGTCCTTCAACCTCCCCATATCATGCCATGTGTGTATTTGCCTTTAAACGTGAGTAAATTAGCTTAAATGCTAACATGCTAATAGTTATCATGCTAGCACCTAGCAAGAGACCCTCAAGTTTAGAAAGTGCCAAGGTTGTCCTATAACCTCCCTACATCATGCCATGTGTGTATTTGCCTTTAGACATGAGTAAATTAGCTTAAATGCTAACATGCTAACGGCTAACATACTAGCACCTAGCAAGACAGCCTCAAGTTTAGAAACTGCCAAGGATGTCCTATAACGTCCCTGCATCATGCATGTGTTAATTTGCCTTTAAATATGAGCAAATTAGCTTAAATGCTAACATGCTAACAGTCATCATGCTAGCACCTAGCAAGACAGCCTCAAGTTTAGAAACTACCAAGGTTGTCCTATAGCCTCCCCACATCATGTCATGTGTGTATTTGCCTTTAAACGTGAGTAAATTAGCTTAAATGCTAACATGCTAACAATCATTAAGCTAGCACCTAGCAAGAGAGCCTCAAGTCTAGAAAGTGCCAAGGTTGTCCTATAACCTCCCTACACCATGCCATATGTGTATTTGCCTGAAGACATGAGTAAATTAGCTTAAATGCTAACATGCTAACGGCTACCAAGCTAGCACCTAGCAAGATAGCATCAGGATGAGAAAGTGCCAAGGTTGTCCTATAACCTCCCCACATCATGTCATGTGTGTATTTGCCTTTAAACGTGAGTAAATTAGCTCAAATGCTAACATGCTAACAATCATTATGCTAGCACCTAACAAGAGAGCCTCAAGTTTATAAAGTGCCAAGGTTGTCCTATAACCTCCCTACACCATGCCATATGTGTATTTGCTTGAAGACATGATTAAATTAGCTTAAATGCTAACATGCTAACGGCTACCATGCTAGCACCTAGCAAGAGAGCATCAAGTTGAGAAAGTGCCAAGGTTGTCCTATAACCTCCCTACATCATGCCATGTGTGTATTTGCCTTTAGACATGAGTAAATTAGCTTAAATGCTAACATGCTAACGGCTAACATGCTAGCACCTAGCAAGACAGCTTCAAGTTTAGAAACTGCCAAGGATGTCCTATGACGTCCCTGCATCATGCATGTGTGTATTTGCCTTTAAACATGAGCAAATTAGCTTAAATGCTAACATGCTAACAGTCATCATGCTAGCACCTAGCAAGAGAGTCCCAAGTTTAGAAAGTGCCAAGGTTTCCTATAACCTCCCTACATCATGTCATGTGTGCATTTGCCTGTAGACATGAGTAAATTAGCTTAAATGCTAACATGCTAACGGCTACCATGCTAGCACCTAGCAAGAGGGCCTTAAGTTTAGAAACTGCCAAGGTTGTCCTATAACCTCCCCACATCATGCCATGTGTGTATTTGCCTTTAAACGTGAGTAAATTAGCTTATATGCTAACACGCTAACAGTCATTATGCTAGCACCTAGCAAGAGAGCCTCAAGTTTAGAAAGTGCCAAGGATGTCCTATAACGTCACTGCATCATGCATGTGTGTATTTGCCTTTAAACATGAGCAAATTAGCTTAAATGCTAACATGCTAACAGTCATGATGCTAGCACCAAGCAAGAGAGTCCCAAGTTTAGAAAGTGCCAAGGTTGTCCTATAACCCCCCTACATCATGCCATGTGTGTATTTGCCTTTAAATGTGAGTAAATTAGCTTAAATGCTAACATGCTAACAGTCGTCATGCTAGCACCTAGCAAGAGAGCCTCAAGTTTAGAAAGTGCCAAGGTTGTCCTATAACCTCCCTATATCAAGCCATGTATGTATTTGCCTTTAGAGATGAGTAAATTAGCTTAAATGCTAACATGCTAACGGCTACCATGCTAGCACCTAGCAAGAGGGCTTCAAGTTTACAAAGTGCCAATGTTGTCCTTCAACCTCCCTATATCATGCCATGTGTGTATTTGCCTTTAGACATGAGTAAATTAGCTTAAATGCTAACATGCTAACAGTTGTCATGCTAGCACCTAGCAAGAGAGCCTCAAGTTTAGAAAGTGCCAAGGTTGTCCTATAACCTCCCTAAATCATGCCATGTGCGTATTATCCCTTAGACATGAGTAAATTAGCTTAAATGCTAACATGCTAACGGCTACCCTGCTAGCACCTAGCAAGAGGGCCTGGAGTTTAGAAACTGCCAAGGTTGTCCTATAACCTCCCTACACCATGCCATATGTGTATTTGCCTGAAGACATGAGTAAATTAGCTTAAATGCTAACATGCTAACGGCTACCATGCTAGCACCTAGCAAGAGAGCATCAAGTTGAGAAACTGCCAAGGATGTCCTATAACGTCCCTGCATCATGCATGTGTGTATTTGCCTTTAAACATGAGCAAATTAGCTCAAATGCTAACATGCTAACAGTCATCATGCTAGCACCTAGCAAGAGAGTCCCAAGTTTAGAAAGTGCCAAGGTTGTCCTATAACCTCCCTACACCATGCCATACGTGTATTTGCCTGAAGACATGAGTATATTAGCTTAAATGCTAACATGCTAACGGCTACCATGCTAGCACCTAGCAAGAGAGCATCAAGTTTAGAAAGTGCCAAGGATGTCCTATAACGTCCCTGCATCATGCATGTGTGTATTTGCCTTTAAACATGAGCAAATTAGCTTAAATGCTAACATGCTAAAAGTCATCATGCTAGCACCTAGCAAGAGACCCTCAAGTTTAGAAAGTGCCAAGGTTGTCCTATAACCTCCCTACATCATGTCATATGTGTATTTGCATTTAGACATGAGTAAATTAGCTTAAATGCTAACATGCTAACGGCTAACATGCTAGCACCTAGCAAGACAGCCTCAAGTTTAGAAACTACCAAGGTTGTCCTATAACCTCCCCACATCATGTCATGTGTGTATTTGCCTTTAAACGTGAGTAAATTAGCTTAAATGCTAACATGCTAACAATCATTATGATAGCACCTAGCAAGAGAGCCTCAAGTTTAGAAAGTGCCAAGGTTGTCCTATAACCTCCCTACACCATTTCATATGTGTATTTGCCTTTAGACATGAGTAAATTAGCTTAAATGGTAACATGCTAACGGCTACCATGCTAGCACCTACCAAGAGAGCCTCAAGTTTAGAAACTGCTAAGGTTGTCCTATAACCTCCCTACATCATGCCATGTGTGCAATTGCCTTTAAACGTGAGAAAATTAGCTTAAATGCTAACATGCTAACGGGTCCATGCTAGCACCTAGCAAGAGAGCCTCAAGTTTAGAAACTGCCAAGGTTGTCCTAGAACCTCCCTGCATCATGCCATGGGTGTATTTGCCTTTAAACATGAGTAAATTAGCTTAAATGCTAACATGCTAACATGCTAACAATTAGCATTTAGCCACAGAGAGAGTTCAGAAGTTTATCTAAAAAATGAGCCATCAACCACGTTTCTACGTGGCCGTATGGCTGAGCTACAAGGCTGTGAAATGTCTGTAAATTCTCGTTTTCTCTGGAATGCGGCTGTTCTAAAAATAGAATTCTGTACCTAATCAACTGGCCCATTTTTGAACGTTTCGGTTAATAGCGTCGCCATGGTTACACAAAACGTTCCAAAAAATAAATACCGCTGTAGTCCCGAGCGTCACGATTCTGACGGTGTAACATGTGTGGGGGTCCTTCTTGCGGTTTTGGCCGCATTACGCGCGCAAAAAAGGGAAGATTAAGATATAATAATAACTAGAAAATTCCCGCGGAAATTTTGATGGACTGGCCACCTGTGCTGTGAACCTCAGGCCCGGTGCGCCAACGGCTACCGCGGTAGCACCTAGCAAGAAAGCCTCAAGTACGGAAAAGGTTGATGCAGTCCCATAGTGTCCCCACATCATGCCAAGTGTGTATTTGCCTTTAAACTTGAGTAAATTAGCTAAAATGCTAAAATGCTAACATGATAACAGCTACCGTGCTAACACGTAGCAAAACAGCCTCAGGTCCTGAAAAGTTTGGGGCAGTCCTACAGTGTCCCCACATCATGCCATGTGTGTATTTTCCTTTAGACATGAGTAAATTAGGTAAAATGCTAACATGCTAACAGTCATCATGCTAGCACCTAGCAAGAGGGCCTCAAGTTTAGAAAGTACCAAGGTTGTCCTATAACCTCCCCACATCATGAGATGTGCTTAGTAGCCTTTATACATGAGTAAATTAGCTTAAATGCTAACATGCTAACGGCTACCATGCTAGCACCTAGCAAGAGAGCCTCAAGTTTAGAAAGTGCCAAGGTTGTCCTATAACCTCCCTACATCATGCCATGTGTGTATTTGCCTTTAAATGTGAGTAAATTAGCTTAAATGCTAACATGCTAACAGTCATTATGCTAGCACCTAGCAAGAGAGGCTCAAGTTTAGAAACTGCAAAGGATGTCCAATAACGTCCCTGCATCATGCATGTGTGTATTTGCCTTTAAACATGAGCAAATTAGCTTAAATGCTAACATGCTAACAGTCATCATGCTAGCACCTAGCAAGAGAGTCCCAACTTTAGAAAGTGCCAAGGTTGTCCTATAACCTCCCTACATCATGCCATCTGTGTATTTGCCTTTAGACATGAGCAAATTAGCTTAAATGCTAACATGCTAACGGCTAACATGCTAGCACCTAGCAAGACAGCCTCAAGTTTAGAAACTGCCAAGGTTGTCCTATAACGTCCCTGCATCATGCATGTGTGTATTTGCCTTTAAACATAAGCAAATTAGCTTCAATGCTAACATGCTAACAGTCATCATGCTAGCACCTAGCAAGAGAGTCCCAAGTTTAGAAAGAGCCAAGGTTGTCCTATAACCTCCCTACATCATGCCATGTGTGTATTTGCCTTTAAATGTGAGTAAATTAGCTTAAATGTTAACATGCTAACAGTCGTCATGCTAGCACCTAGCAAGAGAGCCTCAAGTTTAGAAAGTGCCAAGGTTGTCCTATAACATCCCTACATCATGCCATGTGTGTATTTGCCTTTAGACATGAGTAAATTAGCTTAAATGCTAAGATGCTAACGGCTAACATGCTAGCACCTAGCAAGACAGCCTCAAGTTTAGAAACTACCAAGGTTGTCCTATAACCTCCCCACATCATGTCATGTGTATATTTGCCTTTAAACGTGAGTAAATTAGCTTAAATGCTAACATGCTAACAATCATTATGCTAGCACCTAGCAAGACAGCCTCAAGTTTAGAAAGTGCCAAGGTTGTCCTATAACCTCCCTACACCATGCCATATGTGTATTTGCCTGAAGACATGAGTAAATTAGCTTAAATGCTAACATGCTAACGGCTACCATGCTAGCACCTAGCAAGAGAGTTTCAAGTTTACAAAGTGCCAAGGTTGTCCTTCAACCTCCCTATATCATGCCATGTGTGTATTTGCCTTTAAACGTGAGTAAATTAGCTTCAATGCTAACATGCTAACAGTTATCATGCTAGCACCTAGCAAGAGACCCTCAAGTTTAGAAAGTGCCAAGGTTGTCCTATAACCTCCCTACATCATGCCATGTGTGTATTTGCCTTTAGACATGAGTAAATTAGCTTAAATGCTAACATGCTAACGGCTAACATACTGGCACCTAGCAAGACAGCCTCAAGTTTAGAAACTGCCAAGGATGTCCTATAACGTCCCTGCATCATGCATGTGTAAATTTGCCTTTAAACATGAGCAAATTAGCTTAAATGCTAACATGCTAACAGTCATCATGCTAGCACCTAGCAAGAGAGTCCCAAGTTTAGAAAGTGCCAAGGTTGTCCTGTAACCTCCCGACATCATGCCATGTGTGTATTTGCCTTTAGACATGAGTAAATTAGCTTAAATGCTAACATGCTAACGGCTAACATGCTAGCACCTAGCAAGACAGCCTCAAGTTTAGAAACTACCAAGGTTGTCCTATAGCCTCCCCACATCATGTCATGTATGTATTTGCCTTTAAACGTGAGTAAATTAGCTTAAATGCTAACATGCTAACAATCATTATGCTAGCACCTAGCAAGAGAGCCTCAAGTTTAGAAAGTGCCAAGGTTGTCCTATAACCTCCCTACACCATGCCATATGTGTATTTGCCTGAAGACATGAGTAAATTAGCTTAAATGCTAACATGCTAACGGCTACCATGCTAGCACCTAGCAAGAGAGCATCAAGTTGAGAAAGTGCCAAGGTTGTCCTATAACCTCCCTACATCATGCCATGTGTGTATTTGCCTTTAGACATGAGTAAATTAGCTTAAATGCTAGCATGCTAACGGCTACCATGTTAGCACCTAGCAAGAGGGTTTCAAGTTTAGAAAGTGCCAAGGTTGTCCTATAACCTCCCTATATCATGCCATGTGTGTATTTGCCTTTAAACGTGAGTAAATTAGCTTAAATGCTAACATGCTAACAGTCATCATGCTAGCACCTAGCAAGAGAGTCCCAAGTTTAGAAAGTGCCAAGGTTGTCCTATAACCTCCCTACATCATGCCATGTGTGTATTTGCCTTTAGACGTGAGCAAATTAGCTTAAATGCTAACATGCTAACGGATAACATGCTAGCACCTAGCAAGACAGCCCCAAGTTTATAAACTACCAAGGTTGTCCTATAACCTCCCCACATCATGTCATGTGTGTATTTGCCTTTAAACATGAATAAATTAGCTTAAATGCTAACATGCTAACAGTCGTCATTCTAGCACCTAGCCAGAGAGCCTCAAGTTTAGAAAGTGCCAAGGTTGTCCAATAACCTCCCTACATCATGCCATGTGTGTATTTGCCTTTAAATGTGAGTAAATTAGCTTACATGCTAACATGCTAACAAATATCATGCTAGCACCTAGCAAGAGGGCCTCAAGTTCAGAAACTGCCAAGGTTGTCCTATAACCTCCCTACATCATGCCATGTGTGCATTTGCCTGTAGACATGAGTAAATTAGCTTAAATGCTAACATGCTAACGGCTACCATGCTAGCACCTAGCAAGAGGGCCTTAATTTTAGAAACTGCCAAGGTTGTCCTATAACCTCCCCACATCATGCCATGTGTGTATTTGCCTTTAAACGTGAGTAAATTAGCTTATATGCTAACACGCTAACAGTCATTATGCTAGCAGCTAGCAAGAGAGCCTCAAGTTTAGAAAGTGCCAAGGATATCCTATAACGTCCCTGCGTCATGCATGTGTGTATTTGCCTTTAAACATGACCAAATTAGCTTAAATGCTAACATGCTAACAGTCATCATGCTAGCACCTAGCAAGAGAGTCCCAAGTTTAGAAAGTGCCAAGGTTGTCCTATAACATCCCTACATCATGCCATGTGTGTATTTGCCTTTAGACATGAGTAAATTAGCTTAAATGCTAACATGCTAACGGCTACCATGTTAGCACCTAGCAAGAGGGTTTCAAGTTTAGAAAGTGCCAAGGTTGTCCTATAACCTCCCTATATCATGCCATGTGTGTATTTGCCTTTAAACGTGAGTAAATTAGCTTAAAGGCTAACATGCTAACAGTTATTATGCTAGCACCTAGCAAGAGAGCCTCAAGTTTAGAAAGTGCCAAGGTTGTCCTATAACCTCCCTACATCATGCCATGTGTGTATTTGCCTTTAGACATGAATAAATTAGCTTAAATGCTAACATGCTAACGGCTAACATGCTAGCACCTAGCAAGAGAGCCTCAAGTTTAGAAACTGCCAAGGTTGTCCTATGACCTCCCTACATCATGCCATGTGTGTGTTTGCCTTTAGACATGAGTAAATTAGCTTAAATGCTAACATGCTAACATGCTAGCAATTAGCATTTAGCCACAGAGAGAGTTCAGACGTTTATCTCAAAAATGAGCCATCAACCACGTTTCTACGTGGCCGTATGGCTGAGCTAAAAGGCTGTGAAAAGTCTGTAAATTCTCGTTTTCTATGTGCTGTTCTAAAAATAGAACAGGGATTCCCTAATCAAGTGGCCCATTTTTTAACATTTTCGTTAATAGCGTCGCCATGGTTACACAAAACTTTCCAAAAATTAAATACCGCTGTAGTCCCGAGCGCCACGTTTCCGGCGGTGTAACATGTGTGGGGGTCCTTCTTGCGGTTTTGGCCGCATTACGCGCGCAAAAAGTGGAAGATTAAGATATACGGAATAATAACTAAACAGCAATAACAATATGGGCTGGCTCAGTAGCCAGCCCATAGACTGCTACTGCAAGTAGCAGTCTATGGGCTGGCTACTGAGCCAGTCCATAAAAAAATAATAATAACTAAACAGCAATAACAATATGGGCTGGCTCAGTAGCCAGCCCATAGACTGCTACTTGCAGTAGCAGTCTATGGGCTGGCTACTGGGCCAGTCCATAACTAAACGCACAAGGAATAACAATATGGGCTGGCTCAGTAGCCAGCCCATAGACTGCTACTCCAAGTAGCAGTCTATGGGCTGGCTACTGAGCCAGTCCATAACTAGAAAATTCCCGCGGAAATTTTGATGGACTGGCCACCTGTGCTGTGAACCTCGGGCCCGGTGGGCCAACGGCTACCGCGGTAGCACCTAGCAAGAAAGCCTCAAGTACGGAAAAAGTTGATGCAGTCCCATAGTGTCCCCACATCATGCCAAGTGTGTAATTGCCTTTAAACTTGAGTAAATTAGCTTAAATGCTACCATGCTAACAATCATTATGCTAGCACCTGGCAAGAGAGCCTCAAGTTTAGAAAGTGCCAAGGTTGTCCTATAACCTCCCTACATCATGCCATGTGTGTATTTGCCTTTAGACATGAGTAAATTAGCTTAAATGCTAACATGCTAACATGCTAGCACCTAGCAAGACAGCCTTAAGTTTAGAAACTGCCAAGGATGTCCTATGACGTCCCTGCATCATGCATGTGTGTATTTGCCTTTAAACGTGAGTAAATTAGCTTAAATGCTAACATGCTAACAGTCATCATGCTAGCACCTAGCAAGAGAGTCCCAAGTTTAGAAAGTGCCAAGGTTGTCCTATAATCTCCCTACATCATGCGTTGTGTGTATTTGCCTTTAGACATGAGTAAATTAGCTTAAATGCTAACATGCTAACGGCTACCACGCTAGCACCTAGCAAGAGAGCATCAAGTTGAGAAAGTGCCAAGGTTGTCCTATAACCTCCCCACATCATGTCATGTGTGTATTTGCCTTTAAACGTGAGTAAATTAGCTTAAATGCTAACATGCTTACAATCATTATGCTAGCACCTAGCAAGAGAGCCTCAAGTTTAGAAAGTGCCAAGGTTGTCCTATAACCTCCCTACACCATGCCATATGTGTATTTGACTGAAAACATGAGTAAATTAGCTTAAATGCTAACATGCTAACGGCTACCATGCTAACACCTAGCAAAACAACCTCAGGTCCTGAAAAGTTTGGGGCAATCCTACAGTGTCCCCACATCATGCCAAGTGTGTATTTGCCTTTAAATGTGATTAAATTAGCTAACATGCCAACGGCTACCATGCTAACACCTAGCAAAACAGCCTCAGGTCCTGAAAAGTTTGGGGCAGTCCTACAGTGTCCCCACATCATGCCAAGTGTGTATTTGCCTTTAAACTTTAGAAAATTAGCGAAAATGCTAACATGCTAACGGCTACCATGCTAACACCTAGCAAAACAGCCTCAGGTCCTGAAAAGTTTGGGGCAGTCCTACAGTGTCCCCACATCATGCCATGTGTGTATTTGCCCTTAGACATGAGTAAATTAGCTAAAATGCTAACATGCTAACAGTCATCATGCTAGCACCTAGAAAGAGAGCCTCAAGTTTAGAAAGTGCCAAGGTTGTCCTATAACCTCCCTACATCATGCCATGTGTGTATTTGCCTTTAGACATGAGTAAATTAGCTTAAATGCTAACATGCTAGCACCTAGCAAGACAGCCTTAAGTTTAGAAACTGCCAAGGATGTCCTATGACGTCCCTGCATCATGCATGTGTGTATTTGCCTTTAAACGTGAGGAAATTAGCTTAAATGCTAACATGCTAACAGTCATCATGCTAGCACCTAGCAAGAGAGTCCCAAGTTTAGAAAGTGCCAAGGTTGTCCTATCACCTCCCTACATCATGCCATGTGTGTATTTGCCTTTAAACGTGAGCAAATTAGCTTAAATGCTAACATGCTAACAGTCATCATGCTAGCACCTAGCAAGAGGGCCTTAAGTTTAGAAACTGCCAAGGTTGTCCTATAACCTCCCTACATCATGTCATGTGTATATTTTCCTTTAGACATGAGTAAATTAGCTTAAATGCTAACATGCTAACGGCTACCATGCTAGCACCTAGCAAGAGGACCTGAAGTTTAGAAAGTGCCAAGGTTGTCCTTCAACCTCCCTATATCATGCCATGTGTGTATTTGCCTTTAAACGTGAGTAAATTAGCTTAAATGCTAACATGCTAACAGTTATGATGCTAGCGCCTAGCAAGAGACCCTCAAGTTTAGAAAGTGCCAAGGTTGTCCTATAACCTCCCTACATCATGCCATGTGTGTATTTGCCTTTAGACATGAGTAAATTAGCTTAAATGCTAACATGCTAACGGCTAACATGCTAGCACCTAGCAAGACGGCCTCAAGTTTAGAAACTGCCAAGGTTGTCCTATAACCTCCCTACATCATGCCATGTGTGTATTTGCCTTTAGACCTGAGTAAATTAGCTTAAATGCTAACATGCTAACAGTTATCATGCTAGCACCTAGCAAGAGAGCCTCAAGTTTAGAAAGTGCCAAGGTTGTCCTATAACCTCCCTACATCATGCCATGTGTGTATTTGCCTTTAGACATGAGTAAATTAGCTTAAATGCTAACATGCTAACAGTCATCATGCTAGCACCTAGCAAGAGAGTCCCAAGTTTAGAAAGTGCCAAGGTTGTCCTATAACCTCCCGACATCATGCCATGTGTGTATTTGCCTTTAGACATGAGTAAATTAGCTTAAATGCTAACATGCTAACGGATAACATGCTAGCACCTAGCAAGACAGCCTCAAGTTTAGAAACTGCCAAGGTTGTCCTATAATTTCCCCACATCATGTCATGTGTGTATTTGCCTTTTAACGTGAGTAAATTAGCTTGAATGCTAACATGCTAACAATCATTATGCTAGCACCTAGCAAGAGAGCCTCAAGTTTAGAAAGTGCCAAGGTTGTCCTATAACCTCCCTACACCATGCCATATGTGTATTTGCCTGAAGACATGAGTAAATTAGCTTAAATGCTAACATGCTAACGGCTACCATGTTAGCACCTAGCAAGAGGGTTTCAAGTTTAGAAAGTGCCAAGGTTGTCCTATAACCTCCCTATATCATGCCATGTGTGTATTTGCCTTTAAACGTGAGTAAATTAGCTTAAAGGCTAACATGCTAACAGTTATCATGCTAGCACCTAGCAAGAGAGCCTCAAGTTTAGAAAGTGCCAAGGTTGTCCTATAACCTCCCTACATCATGCCATGTGTGTATTTGCCTTTAGACATGAGTAAATTAGCTTAAATGCTAACATGCTAACGGCTAACATGCTAGCACCTAGCAAGAGAGCCTCAAGTTTAGAAACTGCCAAGGTTGTCCTATGACCTCCCTACATCATGCCATGTGTGTATTTGCCTTTAGACATGAGTAAATTAGCTTAAATGCTAACATGCTAACATGCTAGCAATTAGCATTTAGCCACAGAGAGAGTTCAGACATTTATCTCAAAAATGAGCCATCAATCAGGTTTCTACGTGGCCGTATGGCTGAGCTAAAAGGCTGTGAAAAGTCTGTAAATTCTCGTTTTCTATGTGCTGTTCTAAAAATAGAACAGCGATTCCCTAATCAAGTGGCCCATTTTTTAACGTTTTCGTTAATAGCGTCGCCATGGTTACACAAAACTTTCCAAAAATTAAATACCGCTGTAGTCCCGAGCGCCACGTTTCCGGCGGTGTAACATGTGTGGGGGTCCTTCTTGCGGTTTTGGCCGCATTACGCGCGCAAAAAGTGGAAGATTAAGATATACGGAATAACTAGAAAATTCCCGCGGAAATTTTGATGCACTGGCCACCTGTGCTGTGAACCTCGGGCCCGGTGGGCCAACGGCTACCGCGGTAGCACCTAGCAAGAAAGCCTCAAGTACGGAAAAAGTTGATGCAGTCCCATAGTGTCCCCACATCATGCCAAGTGTGCAATTGCCTTTAAACTTGAGTAAAATAGCTTAAATGCTAACATGCTAACAATCATTATGCTAGCACCTAGGAAGAGAGCCTCAAGTTTAGAAAGTGCCAAGGTTGTCCTATAACCTCCCTACATCATGCCATGTGTGTATTTGCCTTTAAACGTGAGTAAATTGGCTTAAATGCTAACATGCTAACAGTTATCATGCTAGCACCTAGCAAGAGAGCCTCAAGTTTAGAAAGTGCCAAGGTTGTCCTATAACCTCCCTACATCATGCCATGTGTGTATTTGCCTTTAGACATGAGTAAATTAGCTTTAATGCTAACATGCTAACAATCATTATGCTAGCACCTAGCAAGAGAGCCTCAAGTTTAGAAAGTGCCAAGGTTGTGCTATAACCTCCCTACACCATGCCATATGTGTATTTGCCTGAAGACATGAGTAAATTAGCTTAAATGCTAACATGCTAACGGCTACCATGCTAGCACCTAGCAAGAGGGTTTCAAGTTTAGAAAGTGCCAAGGTTGTCCTATAACCTCCCTATATCATGCCATGTGTGTATTTGCCTTTAAATGTGAGTAAATTAGCTTAAATGTTAACATGTAACAGTTATCATGCTAGCACCTAGTAAGAGGGCCTCAAGTTTAGAAAGTGCCAAGGTTGTCCTATAACCTCCCTACATCATGTCATGTGTGCATTTGCTTGTAGACATGAGTAAATTAGCTTAAATGCTAACATGCTAACGGCTACCATGCTAGCACCTAGCAAGAGGGCCTGAAGTTTAGAAACTGCCAAGGTTGTCCTATAACCTCCCCACATCATGCCATGTGTGTATTTGCCTTTAAACGTGAGTAAATTAGCTTATATGTTAACACGCTAACAGTCATTATGCTAGCACCTAGCAAGAGAGCCTCAAGTTTAGAAAGTGCCAATGATGTCCTATAACGTCCCTGTATCATGCATGTGTGTATTTGCCTTTAAACATGAGCAAATTAGCTTAAATGCTAACATGCTAACAGTCATCATGCTAGCACCTAGCAAGAGACCCTCAAGTTGAGAAAGTGCCAAGGTTGTCCTATAACCTCCCTACATCATGTCATGTGTGTATTTGCCTTTAGACATGAGTAAATTAGCTTAAATGCTAACATGCTAACGGCTAACATGCTAGCACCTAGCAAGAGAGTTTCAAGTTTACAAAGTGCCAAGGTTGTCCTTCAACCTCCCTATATCATGCCATGTGTGTATTTGCCTTTAAACGTGGGTAAATTAGCTTAAATGCTAACATGCTAACAGTTATCATGCTAGCACCTAGCAAGAGACCCTCAAGTTTAAAAAGTGCCAAGGTTGTCCTATAACCTCCCTATATCATGCCATGTGTGTATTTGCCTTTAGAAATGAGTAAATTAGCTTAAATGCTAACATGCGAACGGCTAACATGCTAGCACCTAGCAAGACAGCCTCAAGTTTAGAAACTGCCAAGGATGTCCTATAACGTCCCTGCATCATGCATGTGTGTATTTACCTTCAAACATGAGCAAATTAGCTTAAATGCTAACATGCTAATAGTCATCATGCTAGCACCTAGCAAGAGAGTCCCAAGTTTAGAAAGTGCCAAGGTTGTCCTATAACATCCCTACATCATGCCATGTGTGTATTTGCCTTTAGACATGAGTAAATTAACTTAAATGCTAACATGCTAACGGCTAACATGCTAGCACCTAGCAAGACAGCCTTAAGTTTAGAAACTACCAAGGTTGTCCTATAACCTCCCCACATCATGCCATGTGTGTATTTGCCTTTAAACGTTAGTAAATTAGCTTATATGCTAACACACTAACAGTCATTATGCTAGCACCTAGCAAGAGAGCTTCAAGTTTTGAAAGTGCCAAGGATGTCCTATAACGTCCCTGCATCATGCATGTGTGTATTTGCCTTTAAACATGAGCAAATTAGCTTAAATGCTAACATGCTAACAGTCATCATGCTAGCACCTAGCAAGACAGCCTCAAGTTTAGAAACTGCCAAGGTTGTCCTATAACCTCCCTACATCATGCCATGTGTGTATTTGCCTTTAGACATGAGTAAATTAGCTTAAATGCTAACATGCTAACGGCTAACATGCTAGCACCGAGCAAGACAGCCTCAAGTTTAGAAACTGCCAAGGATGTCCTATAACGTCCCTGCATCATGTCATGTGTGTATTTGCCTTTAAACGTGAATAAATTAGCTTAAATGCTAACATGCTAACAATCATTATGCTAGCACCTAGCAAGAGAGCCTCAAGTTTAGAAAGTGCCAAGGTTGTCCTATAACCTCCCTACATCATGTCATGTGTGCAATTGCCTTTAAACGTGAGTAAATTAGCTTAAATGCTAACATGCTAACAGGTCCATGCTAGCACCTAGCAAGAGAGCCTCAAGTTTAGAAACTGCCAAGGTTGTCCTCGAACCTCCCTGCATCATGCCATGGGTGTATTTGCCTTTAAACATGAGTAAATTAGCTTAAATGCTAACATGCTAACATGCTAGCAATTAGCATTTAGCCACAGAGAGAGTTCAGAAGTTTATCTAAAAAATGAGCCATCAACCACGTTTCTCCGTGGCCGTATGGCTGAGCTACAAGGCTGTGAAAAGTCTGTAAATTCTCGTTTTCTCTGGAATGCGGCTGTTCTAAAAATAGAATGGTGTACCTAATCTAGTGGCCGATTTTTTTTTCTATCGCAAATAGCGTCGTCATGGTTACACGAAACGTTCCAAAAAATAAATACCGCTGTAGTCCCGAGCGTCACGATTCCGACGGTGTAACATGTGTGGGGGTCCTTCTTGCGGTTTTGGCCGCATTACGCGCACAAAAAGTGGAAGATTAAGATATAAGAATAACTAGAAAATTCCCGCGGAAATTTTGATGGACTGGCCACCTGTGCTGTGAACCTCGGGCCCGGTGCGCCAACGGCTACCGCGGTAGCACCTAGTAAGAAAGCCTCAAGTACGGAAAAGGTTGATGCAGTCCCATAGTGTCCCCACATCATGCCAAGTGTGTATTTGCCTTTAAACTTGAGTAAATTAGCTTAAATGCTAACATGCTAACAGTTATCATGCTAGCACCTAGCAAGAGAGCCTCAAGTTTAGAAACTACAAAGGTTGTCCTATAAACTGTCTATATCATGCCATGTGTGTATTTGCCTTTAAACGTGAGTAAATTAGCTTAAATGTTAACATGCTAACAGTTATCATGCTAGCACCTAGCAAGAGCGCCTCAAGTTTATAAAGTGCCAAGGTTGTCCTATAACCCCCCGACATCATGCCATGTGTGTATTTGCCTTTAGACATGAGTAAATTAGCTTAAATGATAATATGCTAACGGCTACCATGCTAGCACCTAGCAAGAGAGCCTCAAGTTTAGAAAGTGCCAAGGTTGTCCTATAACCTCCCTACATCATGCCATGTGTGTATTTGCCTTTAAATGTGAGTAAATTAGCTTAAATGCTAACATGCTAACAGTCATCATGCTAGCACCTAGCAAGAGAGCCTCAAGTTTAGAAAGTGCCAAGGTTGTCCTATAACCTCCCTATATCATGCCATGTGTGTATTTGCCTTCAATGTGAGTAAATTAGCTTAAATGCTAACATGCTAACAGTCGTCATGCTAGCACCTAGCAAGAGAGCCTCAAGTTTAGAAAGCGCCAAGGTTGTCCTATAACCTCCCTACACCATGCCATGTGTGTATTTGCCTGAAGACATGAGTAAATTAGCTTAAATGCTAACATGCTAACGGCTACCATGCTAGCACCTAGCAAGAGAGCATCAAGTTTAGAAAGTGCCAAGGTTGTCCTATAACCTCCCTACATCATGCCATGTGTGTATTTGCCTTTAGACATGAGTAAATTACCTTAAATTCTAACATGCTAACGGCTACCATGCTAGCACCTAGCAAGAGGGCCTCAAGTTTAGAAAGTGCCAAGGTTGTCCTATAACCTCCCGACATCATGCCATGTGTGTATTTGCCTTTAGACATGAGTAAATTAGCTTAAATGCTAACATGCTAACGGCTAACATGCTAGCACCTAGCAAGACGGCCTCAAGTTTAGAAACTGCCAAGGTTGTCCTATAACCTCCCTACATCATGCCATGTGTGTATTTGCCTTTAGACCTGAGTAAATTAGCTTAAATGCTAACATGCTAACAGTTATCATGCTAGCACCTAGCAAGAGAGCCTCAAGTTTAGAAAGTGCCAAGGTTGTCCTATAACCTCCCTACATCATGCCATGTGTGTATTTGCCTTTAGACATGAGTAAATTAGCTTAAATGCTAACATGCTAACAGTCATCATGCGAGCACCTAGCAAGAGAGCCTCAAGTTTAAAAAGTGCCAAGATTGTCCTATAACCTCCCGACATCATGCCATGTGTGTATTTGCCTTTAGACATGAGTAAATTAGCTTAAATGCTAACATGCTAACGGCTACCATGCTAGCACCTAGCAAGAAAGCCTGAAGTTTAGAAACTACCAAGGTTGTCCTATAGCCTCCCCACATCATGTCATGTGTGTATTTGCCTTTAAATGTGAGTAAATTAGCTTAAATGCTAACATGCTAACAATCATTATGCTAGCACCTAGCAAGAGAGCCACAAGTTTAGAAAGTGCCAAGGTTGTCCTATAACCTCCCTACACCATGCCATATGTGTATTTGCCTGAAGACATGAGTAAATTAGCTTAAATGCTAACATGCTAACGGCTACCATGCTAGCACCTAGCAAGAGAGCATCAAGTTGAGAAAGTGCCAAGGTTGTCCTATAACCTCCCTACACCATGCCATATGTGTATTTGCCTGAAGACATGAGTAAATTAGCTTAAATGCTAACATGCTAACGGCTACCATGCTACCACCTAGCAAGAGAGCATCAAGTTGAGAAAGTGCCAAGGTTGTCCTATAACCTCCCTACATCATGCCATGTGTGTATTTGCCTGTAGACATGAGTAAATTAGCTTAAATGCTAACATGCTAACGGCTACCACCTAGCAAGAGAGCCTCAAATTTAGAAAGTGCCAAGATTGTCCAATAACCTCCCTACATCATGCCATGCGTGTATTTGCCTTTAAATGTGAGTAAATTAGCTTAAATGCTAACATGCTAACAGCCACCATGCTAACACCTAGCAAGAGGGTTTCAAGTTTAGAAACTGCCAAGGATGTCCTATAACATCCCCGCATCATGCATGTGTGTATTTGCCTTTAAACATGATCAAAATAGCTTAAATGCTAACATGCTAACGGCTAACATGCTAGCACCTAGCAAGAGGGCCTCAAGTTTAGAAAGTGCCAAGGTTGTCCTATAACCTCCCTATATCATGCCATGTGTGAATTTGCCTGTAGACATAAGTAATTTAGCTTAAATGCTAGCATGCTAACGGCTACCATGCTAGCACCTAGCAAGAGGCCCTCAAGTTTAGAA
Source organism: Doryrhamphus excisus (assembly GCF_030265055.1). Classification (NCBI taxonomy): domain Eukaryota; kingdom Metazoa; phylum Chordata; class Actinopteri; order Syngnathiformes; family Syngnathidae; genus Doryrhamphus; species Doryrhamphus excisus. The sequence goes on from NC_080470.1 coordinate 26,852,021, forward strand.
AGTGCCAAGGTTGTCCTATAACCTCCCTACATCATGCCATGTTTGTATTTGCCTTTAGACATGAGTAGATTAGCTTAAATGCTAACATGCTAACGGCTAACATGCTAGCACCTAGCAAGACAGCCTCAAGTTTAGAAACTACCAAGGTTGTCCTATAACCTCCCCACATCATGTCATGTGTGTATTTGCCTTTAAACGTGAGTAAACTAGCTTAAATGCTAACATGCTAACAATCATTATGCTAGCACCTAGCAAGAGAGCTTCAAGTTTAGAAAGTGCCAAGGTTGTCCTATAACCTCCCTACACCATGCCATGTGTGTATTTTCCTTTAGACATGAGTAAATTAGCTTAAATGCTAGCATGCTAACGGCTAACATGCTAGCACCTAGCAAGACAGCCTCAAGTTTAGAAACTGCCAAGGATGTCCTATAACGTCCCTGCATCATGCATGTGTGTATTTGCCTTTAAACATTAGCAAATTAGCTTAAATGCTAACATGCTAACAGCCATCATGCTAGCACCTAGCAAGAGAGTCCCAAGTTTAGAAAGTGCCAAGGTTGTCCTATAACCTCCCTACATCATGCCATGTGTGTATTTGCCTTTAGACATGAGCAAATTAGCTTAAATGCTAACATGCTAACATGCTAACGGCTAACATGCTAGCACCTAGCAAGACAGCCTCAAGTTTAGAAACTGCCAAGGTTGTCCTATAACGTCCCTGCATCATGCATGTGTGTATTTGCCTTTAAACATAAGCAAATTAGCTTAAATGCTAACATGCTAACAGTCATCATGCTAGCACCTAGCAAGAAAGTCCCAAGTTTAGAGAGTGCCAAGGTTGTCCTATAACCTCCCTACATCATGCCATGTGTGTATTTGCCTTTAGACATTAGTAAATTAGCTTAAATGCTAACATGCTAACGGCTAACATGCTAGCACCTAGCAAGACAGCCTCAAGTTTAGAAACTGCCAAGGTTGTCCTATAACCTCCCAACATCATGTCATGTGTGTATTTGCCTTTTAACGTGAGTAAATTAGCTTGAATGCTAACATGCTAACAATCATTATGCTAGCACCTAGCAAGAGAGCCTCAAGTTTAGAAAGTGCCAAGGTTGTCCTATAACCTCCCTACATCATGCCATGTGTGTATTTGCCTTTAGATGTGAGTAAATTAGCTTAAATGCTAACATGCTAGCAATTAGCATTTAGCCACAGAGAGACTTCAGAAGTTTATCTCAAAAATTAGCCATCAATCACGTTTCTACGTGGCCGTATGGCTGAGCTACAAGGCTGTGAAAAGTCTGTAAATTCTCATTCTTTTCACTGGCATGAGCTGTTCTAAAAATAGCCCAAATGTCCCTAATTTTTTGAACCATTGATTTTTGCGTTTTTCAAACGCGAATAGCGTCGCCATGGTTACACAAAACGTTCCAAAAAATAAATACCGCTGTAGTCCCGAGTGCCACGTTTCCGGCGGTGTAACATGTGTGGGGATCCTTCCTGCGGTTTTGGCCGCATTACGCGCACAAAAGTGGGAAGATTAAGATATAAGAATAACTAGAAAATTCCCGCGGAAATTTTGATGGACTGGCCACCTGTGCTGTGAACCTCGGGCCCGGTGCGCCAACGGCTACCGCGGTAGCACCTAGCAAGAAAGCCTCAAGTACGGAAAAAGTTGATGCAGTCCCATAGTGTCCCCACATCATGCCAAGTGTGTAATTGCCTTTAAACTTGAGTAAATTAGCTTAAATGCTAACATGCTAACAATCATTATGCTAGCACCTAGCAAGAGAGCCTCAAGTTTAGAAAGTGCCAAGGTTGTCCTATAACCTCCCTACATCATGCCATGTGTGTATTTGCCTTTAAACATGAGTAAATTAGCTTAAATGCTAACATGCTAACAGTTATCATGCTAGCACCTAGCAAGAGAGCCTCAAGTTTAGAAAGTGCCAAGGATGTCCTATAACGTCCCTGCATCATGCATGTGTGTATATGCCTTTAAACGTGAGTAAATTAGCTTAAATGCTAACATGCTAACAGTTATCATGCTAGCACCTAGCAAGAGACCCTCAAGTTTAGAAAGTGCCAAGGTTGTCCTATAACCTCCCTACATCATGCCATGTGTGTATTTGCCTTTAGACATGAGTAAATTAGCTTAAATGCTAACATGCTAACGGCTAACATGCTAGCACCTAGCAAGACAGCCTCAAGTTTAGAAACTGCCAAGGATGTCCTATAACGTCCCTGCATCATGCATATGTGTATTTGCCTTTAAACATGAGCAAATTAGCTTAAATGCTAACATGCTAACAGTCATCATTTTAGCACCTAGCAAGAGAGTCCCAAGTTTAGAAAGTGCCAAGGTTGTCCTATAACCTCCCTACACCATGCCATATGTGTATTTGCCTGAAGACATGAGTAAATTAGCTTAAATGCTAACATGCTAACGGCTACCATGCTAGCACCTAGCAAGAGAGTTTCAAGTTTACAAAGTGCCAAGGTTGTCCTTCAACCTCCCTTTATCATGCCATGTGTGTATTTGCCTTTAAACGTGAGTAAATTAGCTTCAATGCTAACATGCTAACAGTTATCATGCTAGCACCTAGCAAGAGACCCTCAAGTTTAGAAAGTGCCAAGGTTGTCCTATAACCTCCCTACATCATGCCATGTGTGTATTTGCCTTTAGACATGAGTAAATTAGCTTAAATGCTAACATGCTAACGGCTAACATACTAGCACCTAGCAAGACAGCCTCAAGTTTAGAAACTGCCAAGGATGTCCTATAACGTCCCTGCATCATGCATGTGTAAATTTGCCTTTAAACATGAGCAAATTAGCTTAAATGCTAACATGCTAACAGTTATCATGCTAGCACCTAGCTAGAGAGTCCCAAGTTTAGAAAGTGACAAGGTTGTCCTGTAACCTCCCTACATCATGCCATGTGTGTATTTGCCTTTAGACATGAGTAAATTAGCTTAAATGCTAACATGCTAACGGCTAACATGCTAGCACCTAGCAAGACAGCCTCAAGTTTAGAAACTACCAAGGTTGTCCTATAGCCTCCCCACATCATGTCATGTGTGTATTTGCCTTTAAACGTGAGTAAATTAGCTTAAATGCTAACATGCTAACAATCATTATGCTAGCACCTAGCAAGAGAGCCTCAAGTTTAGAAAATGCCAAGGTTGTCCTATAACCTCCCTACACCATGCCATATGTGTATTTGCCTGAAGACATGAGTAAATTAGCTTAAATGCTAACATGCTAACGGCTACCATGCTAGCACCTAGCAAGAGAGCATCAAGTTGAGAAAGTGCCAAGGTTGTCCTATAACCTCCCTACATCATGCCATGTGTGTATTTGCCTTTAGACATGAGTAAATTAGCTTAAATGCTAACATGCTAACGGCTACCATGTTAGCACCTAGCAAGAGGGTTTCAAGTTTAGAAAGTGCCAAGGTTGTCCTATAACCTCCCTATATCATGCCATGTGTGTATTTGCCTTTAAACGTGAGTAAATTAGCTTAAAGGCTAACATGCTAACAGTTATCATGCTAGCACCTAGCAAGAGAGCCTCAAGTTTAGAAAGTGCCAAGGTTGTCCTATAACCTCCCTACATCATGCCATGTGTGTATTTGCCTTTAGACATGAGTAAATTAGCTTAAATGCTAACATGCTAACGGCTAACATGCTAGCACCTAGCAAGAGAGCCTCAAGTTTAGAAACTGCCAAGGTTGTCCTATGACCTCCCTACATCATGCCATGTGTGTATTTGCCTTTAGACATGAGTAAATTAGCTTAAATGCTAACATGCTAACATGCTAGCAATTAGCATTTAGCCACAGAGAGAGTTCAGACGTTTATCTCAAAAATGAGCCATCAATCACGTTTCTACGTGGCCGTATGGCTGAGCTAAAAGGCTGTGAAAAGTCTGTAAATTCTCGTTTTCTATGTGCTGTTCTAAAAATAGAACAGCGATTCCCTAATCAAGTGGCCCATTTTTTAACGTTTTCGTTAATAGCGTCGCCATGGTTACACAAAACTTTCCAAAAATTAAATACCGCTGTAGTCCCGAGCGCCACGTTTCCGGCGGTGTAACATGTGTGGGGGTCCTTCTTGCGGTTTTGGCCGCATTACGCGCGCAAAAAGTGGAAGATTAAGATATACGGAATAATAACTAAACAGCAATAACAATATGGGCTGGCTCAGTAGCCAGCCCATAGACTGCTACTGCAAGTAGCAGTCTATGGGCTGGCTACTGAGCCAGTCCATAATAATAATAGCTAAACAACAATAACAATATGGGCTGGCTCAGTAGCCAGCCCATAGACTGCTACTGCAAGTAGCAGTCTATGGGCTGGCTACTGGGCCAGTCCATAACTAGAAAATTCCCGCGGAAATTTTGATGGACTGGCCACCTGTGCTGTGAACCTCGGGCCCGGTGCGCCAACGGCTACCGCGGTAGCACCTAGCAAGAAAGCCTCAAGTGCGGAAAAGGTTGATGCAGTCCCATCGTGTCCCCACATCATGCCATGTGTGTATTTTCCTCTAGACATGAGTAAATTAGCTAAAATGCTAACATGCTAACAGTCATCATGCTAGCACCTAGCAAGAGGGCCTCAAGTTTAGAAAGTACCAAGGTTGTCCTAAACCCTCCCCACATCATGACATGTGCTTAGTAGCCTTTAGGCATGAGTAAATTAGCTTAAATGCTAACATGCTAACAGTTATCATGCTAGATCCTAGCAAGAGAACCTCAACTTTAGGAAGTGCCAAGGTTGTCCTGTAACATCACTACACCATGCCATGTGTGTATTTGCCTGTAGACATGAGTAAATTAGCCTAAATGCTAACATGCTAACGGCTACCATGCTAGCACCTAGCAAGAGGGCATCAAGTTTAGAAACTGCCAGGGTTGTCCTATAACCTCCCCACATCATGCCATGTTTGTATTTGCCTTTAAACGTGAGCAAATTCGCTTAAATGCTAACATGCGAACGGCTAAAATGCTAGCACCTAGCAAGAGAGTTTCAAGTTTACAAAGTGCCAAGGTTGTCCTTCAACCTCCCTATATCATGCCATGTGTGTATTTGCCTTTAAACATGAGCAAATTAGCTTAAATGCTAACATGCTAACAGTCATCATGCTAGCACCTAGCAAGAGAGCCTCAAGTTTAGATACTGCCAAGGTTGTCCTATAACCTCCCCACATCATGCCATGTGTGTATTTGCCTGAAGACATGAGTAAATTAGCTTAAATGCTAACATGCTAACGGCTACCATGCTAGCACCTAGCAAGAGAGCATCAAGTTTAGAAAGTGCCAAGGTTGTCCTATAACCTCCCTACATCATGCCATGTGTGTATTTGCCTTTAGACATGAGTAAATTAGCTTAAATGCTAACATGCTAACGGCTACCATGCTAGCACCTAGCAAGAGGGTTTCAAGTTTACAAAGTGCCAAGGTTGTCCTATAACCTCCCTATATCATGCCATGTGTGTATTTGCCTTTAAATGTGAGTAAATTAGCTTGGATGCTAACATGCTAACAGTTATCATGCTAGCACCTAGCAAGAGAGCCTCAAGTTTAGAAAGCGCCAAGGTTGTCCTATAACCTCCCTATATCATGCCATGTGTGTATTTGCCTTTACACATGAGTAAATTAGCTTAAATGCTAACATGCTAACGGCTACCATGCTAGCACCTAGCAAGAGGGTTTCAATTTCGAGAAGTGCCAAGGTTGTCCTATAACCTCCCTATATCATGCCATATGTGTATTTGCCTTTAAACTTGAGTAATTTAGCTTAAATGCTAACATGCTAACATGCTAACAGTTATCATGCCAGCACCTAGCAAGAGAGCCTCAAGTTTAGAAAGTGCCAAGGTTGTCCTATAACCTCCCCACATCATGCCATGTGTGTATTTGCCTGAAGACATGAGTAAATTAGCTTAAATGCTAACATGCTAACGGCTACCCTGCTAGCACCTAGCAAGATGGCCTCAAGTTTAGAAACTACAAAGGTTGTCCTATAACCTCTCTATATCATGCCATGTGTGTATTTGCCTTTAAACGTGAGTAAATTAGCTTAAATGTTAACATGCTAACAGTTATCATGCTAGCACCTAGCAAGAGAGCCTCAAGTTTAGAAAGTGCCAAGGTTGTCCTATAACCTCCCGACATCATGCCATGTGTGTATTTGCCTTTAAATGTGAGTAAATTAGCTTAAATGCTAACATGCTAACAGTCATCATGCTAGCACCTAGCAAGAGAGCCTCAAGTTTAGAAAGTGCCAAGGTTGTCCTATAACCTCCCTATATCATGCCATGTGTGTATTTGCCTTCAAATGTGAGTAAATTAGCTTAAATGCTAACATGCTAACGGCTACCATGCTAGCACCTAGCAAGAGAGCATCAAGTTTAGAAAGTGCCAAGGTTGTCCTATAACCTCCCTACATCATGCCATGTGTGTATTTGCCTTTAGACATGAGTAAATTAGCTTAAATGCTAACATGCTAACGGCTACCATGCTAGCACCTAGCAAGAGGGTTTCAAGTTTACAAAGTGCCAAGGTTGTCCTATAACCTCCCTATATCATGCCATGTGTGTATTTGCCTTTAAATGTGAGTAAATTAGCTTGGATGCTAACATGCTAACAGTTATCATGCTAGCACCTAGCAAGAGAGCCTCAAGTTTAGAAAGCGCCAAGGTTGTCCTATAACCTCCCTATATCATGCCATGTGTGTATTTGCTTTTACACATGAGTAAATTAGCTTAAATGCTAACATGCTAACGGCTACCATGCTAGCACCTAGCAAGAGGGTTTCAATTTCGAGAAGTGCCAAGGTTGTCCTATAACCTCCCTATATCATGCCATATGTGTATTTGCCTTCAAATGTGAGTAAATTAGCTTAAATGCTAACATGCTAACAGTCGTCATGCTAGCACCTAGCAAGAGAGCCTCAAGTTTAGAAAGTGCCAAGGTTGTCCTATAACCTCCCTACATCATGCCATGTGTGTATTTGCCTTTAGACATGAGTAAATTAGCTTAAATGCTAACACGCTAACAGTCATTATGCTAGCACCTAGCAAGAGAGCCTCAAGTTTAGAAAGTGCCAAGGTTGTCCTATAACCTCCCTACATCATGTCATGTGTGCATTTGCCTGTAGACATGAGTAAATTAGCTTAAATGCTAACATGCTAACGGCTACCATGCTAGCACCTAGCAAGAGGGCCTTAAGTTTAGAAACTGCCAAGGTTGTCCTATAACCTCCCCACATCATGCCATTTGTGTATTTGCCTTTAAACGTGAGTAAATTAGCTTATATGCTAACATGCTAACAGTCATTATGCTAGCACCTAGCAAGAGAGCCTCAAGTTTAGAAAGTGCCAAGGATGTCCTATAACGTCCCTGCATCATGCATGTGTGTATTTGCCTTTAAACATGAGCAAATTAGCTTAAATGCTAACATGCTAAAAGTCATCATGCTAGCACCTAGCAAGAGACCCTCAAGTTTAGAAAGTGCCAAGGTTGTCCTATAACCTCCCTACATCATGTCATGTGTGTATTTGCATTTAGACATGAGTAAATTAGCTTAAATGCTAACACGCTAACGGCTAACATGCTAGCACCTAGCAAGAGAGTTTCAAGTTTACAAAGTGCCAAGGTTGTCCTTCAACCTCCCTATAACATGCCATGTGTGTATTTGCCTTTAAACGTGAGTAAATTAGCTTAAATGCTAACATGCTAACAGTTATCATGCTAGCACCTAGCAAGAGACCCTCAAGTTTAGAAAGTGCCAAGGTTGTCCTATAACCTCCCTACATCATGCCATGTGTGTATTTGCCTTTAGACATGAGTAAATTAGCTTAAATGCTAACATGCTAACGGCTAACATGCTAGCACCTAGCAAGACAGCCTCAAGTTTAGAAACTACCAAGGTTGTCCTATAACCTCCCCACATCATGTCATGTGTGTATTTGCCTTTAAACGTGAGTAAATTAGCTTAAATGCTAACATGCTAACAATCATTATGCTAGCACCTAGCAAGAGAGCCTCAAGTTTAGAAAGTGCCAAGGTTGTCCTATAACCTCCCTACACCATTTCATATGTGTATTTGCCTTTAGACATGAGTAAATTAGCTTAAATGGTAACATGCTAACGGCTACCATGCCAGCACCTACCAAGAGAGCCTCAAGTTTAGAAACTGCTAAGGTTGTCCTATAACCTCCCTACATCATGCCATGTGTGCAATTGCCTTTAAACGTGAGAAAATTAGCTTAAATGCTAACATGCTAACGGGTCCATGCTAGCACCTAGCAAGAGAGCCTCAAGTTTAGAAACTGCCAAGGTTGTCCTAGAACCTCCCTGCATCATGCCATGGGTGTATTTGCCTTTAAACATGAGTAAATTAGCTTAAATGCTAACATGCTAACATGCTAACAATTAGCATTTAGCCACAGAGAGAGTTCAGAAGTTTATCTAAAAAATGAGCCATCAACCACGTTTCTACGTGGCCGTATGGCTGAGCTACAAGGCTGTGAAATGTCTGTAAATTCTCGTTTTCTCTGGAATGCGGCTGTTCTAAAAATAGAATTCTGTACCTAATCAACTGGCCCATTTTTGAACGTTTCGGTTAATAGCGTCGCCATGGTTACACAAAACGTTCCAAAAAATAAATACCGCTGTAGTCCCGAGCGTCACGATTCCGACGGTGTAACATGTGTGGGGGTCCTTCTTGCGGTTTTGGCCGCATTACGCGCGCAAAAAAGGGAAGATTAAGATATAATAATAACTAGAAAATTCCCGCGGAAATTTTGATGGACTGGCCACCTGTGCTGTGAACCTCGGGCCCGGTGTGCCAACGGCTACCGTGGTAGCACCTAGCAAGAAAGCCTCAAGTACGGAAAAAGTTGATGCAGTCCAATAGTGTCCCCACATCATGCCAAGTGTGTAATTGCCTTTAAACTTGAGTAAATTAGCTTAAATGCTAACATGCTAACAATCATTATGCTAGCACCTAGCAAGAGAGCCTCAAGTTTAGAAAGTGCCAAGGTTGTCCTATAACCTCCCTACATCATGCCATGTGTGTATTTGCCTTTAAATGTGAGTAAATTAGCTTAAATGCTAACATGCTAACAGTTATCATGCTAGCACCTAGCAAGAGAGCCTCAAGTTAAAAAAGTGCCAAGGTTGTCCTATAACCTCCCTATATCATGCCATGTGTGTATTTGCCTTTAGACATGAGTAAATTAGCTTAAATGCTAACATGCTAGCACCTAGCAAGACAGCCTTAAGTTTAGAAACTGCCAAGGATGTCCTATGACGTCCCTGCATCATGCATGTGTGTATTTGCCTTTAAACGTGAGCAAATTAGCTTAAATGCTAACATGCTAACAGTCATCATGCTAGCACCTAGCAAGAGAGTCCCAAGTTTAGAAAGTGCCAAGGTTGTCCTATCACCTCCCTACATCATGCCATGTGTGTATTTGCCTTTAAACATGAGTAAATTAGCTTAAATGCTAACATGCTAACAATCATTATGCTAGCACCTAGCAAGAGAGCCTCAAGTTTAGAAAGTGCCAAGGTTGTCCTATATCCTCCCTACATCATGCCATGTGTGTATTTGCCTTTAGACATGAGTAAATTAGCTTAAATGCTAACATGCTAACGGCTACCATGCTAGCACCTAGCAAGAGAGCATCAAGTTGAGAAAGTGCCAAGGTTGTCCGACAACCTCCCCACATCATGTCATGTGTGTATTTGCCTTTAAACATGAGTAAATTAGCTTAAATGCTAACATACTAACAATCATTATGCTAGCACCTAGCAAGAGAGCCTCAAGTTTAGAAAGTGCCAAGGTTGTCCTATAACCTCCCTACACCATGCCATATGTGTATTTGCCTGAAGACATGAGTAAATTAGCTTAAATGCTAACATGCTAACGGCTACCATGCTAGCACCTAGCAAGAGAGCATCAAGTTGAGAAAGTGCCAAGGTTGTCCTATAACCTCCCTACATCATGCCATGTGTGTATTTGCCTTTAGACATGAGTAAATTAGCTTAAATGCTAACATGCTAACGGCTACCATGCTAGCACCTAGCAAGAGGGTTTCAAGTTTACAAAGTGCCAAGGTTGTCCTATAACCTCCCTATATCATGCCATGTGTGTATTTGCCTTTAAACGTGAGTGAATTAGCTTAGATGCTAACATGCTAACAGTTATCATGCTAGCACCTAGCAAGAGAGCCTCAAGTTTAGAAAGCGCCAAGGTTGTCCTATAACCTCCCTACACCATGCCATGTGTGTATTTGCCTGAAGACATGAGTAAATTAGCTCAAATGCTAACATGCTAACGGCTACCATGCTAGCACCTAGCAAGAGAGCATCAAGTTTAGAAAGTGCCAAGGTTGTCCTACAACCTCCCTACATCATGCCATGTGTGTATTTGCCTTTAGACATGAGTAAATTAGCTTAAATGCTAACATGCTAACGGCTACCATGCTAGCACCTAGCAAGAGGGTTTCAAGTTTACAAAGTGCCAAGGTTGTCCTATAACCTCCCTATATCATGCCATGTGTGTATTTGCCTTTAAACGTGAGTAAATTAGCTTAGATGCTAACATGCTAACAGTTATCATGCTAGCACCTAGCAAGAGAGCCTCAAGTTTAGAAAGCGCCAAGGTTGTCCTATAACCTCCCTACACCATGCCATGTGTGTATTTTCATTTAGACATGAGTAAATTAGCTTAAATGCTAACATGCTAACGGGTCCATGCTAGCACCTAGCAAGAGAGCATCAAGTTTAGAAACTGCCAAGGTTGTCCTAGAACCTCCCTGCATCATGCAATGGGTGTATTTGCCTTTAAACATGAGTAAATTAGCTTAAATGCTAACATGCTAACATGCTAACAATTAGCATTTAGCCACAGAGAGAGTTCAGAAGTTTATCTAAAAAATGAGCCATCAACCACGTTTCTACGTGGCCGTATGGCTGAGCTACAAGGCTGTGAAATGTCTGTAAATTCTCGTTTTCTCTGGAATGCGGCTGTTCTAAAAATAGAATTCTGTACCTAATCAACTGGCCCATTTTTGAACGTTTCGGTTAATAGCGTCGCCATGGTTACACAAAACGTTCCAAAAAATAAATACCGCTGTAGTCCCGAGCGTCACGATTCCGACGGTGTAACATGTGTGGGGGTCCTTCTTGCGGTTTTGGCCGCATTACGCGCAAAAAAAGTGGAAGATTAAGATATAAGAATAATAAAAATTGGTAAACACCACAAGGAATAACAATATGGGCTGGCTCAGTAGCCAGCCCATAGACTGCTACTGCAAGTAGCAGTCTATGGGCTGGCTACTGGGCCAGTCCATAATAATTATAACTAAACAGCAATAACAATATGGGCTGGCTCAGTAGCCAGCCCATAGACTGCTACTGCAAGTAGCAGTCTATGGGCTGGCTACTGGGCCAGTCCATAACTAAACGCACAAGGAATAACAATATGGGCTGGCTCAGTACTACTTGCAGTAGCAGTCTATGGGCTGGCTACTGAGCCAGTCCATAACTAGAAAATTCCCGCGGAAATTTTGATGGACTGGCCACCTGCGCTGTGAACCTCGGGCCCGGTGCGCCAACGGCTACCGCGGTAGCACCTAGCAAGAAAGCCTCAAGTACGGAAAAGGTTGATGCAGTCCCATAGTGTCCCCACATCATGCCAAGTGTGTATTTGCCTTTAAACTTGAGTAAATTAGCTAAAATGCTAACATGCTAATGGCTACCGTGCTAACACGTAGCAAAACAGCCTCAGGTCCTGAAAAGTTTGGGGCAGTCCTACAGTGTCCCCACATCATGCCATGTGTGTATTTTCCTTTAGACATGACTAAATTAGCTTAAATGCTAACATGCTAACGGCTACCCTGCTAGCACCTAGCAAGATGGTCTCAAGTTTAGAAACTACAAAGTTTGTCCTATAACATCCCACTGCTACTGCAAGTAGCAGTCTATGGGCTGGCTACTGAGCCAGTCCATAACTAGAAAATTCCCGCGGAAATTTTGATGGACTGGCCACCTGTGCTGTGAACCTCGGGCCCGGTGCGCCAACGGCTACCGCGGTAGCACCTAGCAAGAAAGCCTCAAGTACGGAAAAGGTTGATGCAGTCCCATAGTGTCCCCACATCATGCCAAGTGTGTATTTGCCTTTAAACGTGAGTAAATTAGCTTAAATGCTAACATGCTAACAATCATTATGCTAGCACCTAGCAAGACAGCCTCAAGTTTAGAAAGTGCCAAGGTTGTCCTATAACCTCCCTACATCATGCCATGTGTGTATTTGCCTTTAAACATGAGTAAATTAGCTTAAATGCTAACATGCTAACAGTTATCATGCTAGCACCTAGCAAGAGAGCCTCAAGTTTAGAAAGTGCCAAGGTTGTCCTATAACCTCCCTACATCATGCCATTTGTGTATTTGCCTTTAGACATGAGTAAATTAGCTTAATTGTTAACATGCTAGCACCTAGCAAGACAGCCTTAGGTTTAGAAACTGCCAAGGATGTCCTATGACGTCCCTGCATCATGCATGTGTGTATTTGCCTTTGAACGTGAATAAATCAGCTTAAATGCTAACATGCTAACAATCATTATGCTAGCACCTAGCAAGAGAGCCTCAAGTTTAGAAAGTGCAAAGGTTGTCCTATAACCTCCCTACATCATGCCATGTGTGTATTTGCCTTTAGACATGAGTAAATTAGCTTAAATGCTAACGTGCTAACGGCTACCATGCTAGCACCTAGCAAGAGGGCCTCAAGTTTAGAAAGTGCCAAGGTTGTCCTATAACCTCCCTACATCATGTCATGTGTGCATTTGCCTGTAGACATGAGTAAAGTAGCTTAAATGCTAACATGCTAACGGCTACCATGCTAGCACCTAGCAAGAGGGCCTTAAGTTTAGAAACTGCCAAGGTTGTCCTATAACCTCCCCACATCATGCCATGTGTGTATTTGCCTTTAAATGTGAGTAAATTAGCTTATATGCTAACACGCTAACAGTCATTATGCTAGCACCTAGCAAGAGAGCCTCAAGTTTAGAAAGTGCCAAGGATATCCTATAACGTCCCTGCATCATGCATGTGTGTATTTGCCTTTAAACATGAGCAAATTAGCTTAAATGCTAACATGCTAACAGTCATCATGCTAGCACCTAGCAAGAGAGTCCCAAGTTTAGAAAGTGCCAAGGTTGTCCTATAACCTCCCTACATCATGCCATGTGTGTATTTGCCTTTAGACATGAGTAAATTAGCTTAAATGCTAACTTGCTAACGGCTAACATGCTAGCACCTAGCAAGACAGCCTCAAGTTTAGAAACTGCCAAGGATGTCCTATAACGTCCCTGCATCATGCATATGTGTATTTGCCTTTAAACATGAGCAAATTAGCTTAAATGCTAACATGCTAACAGTCATCATGCTAGCACCTAGCAAGAGAGTCCCAAGTTTAGAAAGTGCCAAGGTTGTCCTATAGCATCCCTACATCATGCCATGTGTGTATTTGCCTTTAGACATGAGTAAATTAGCTTAAATGTTAACATGCTAACGGCTAACATGCTAGCACCTAGCAAGACAGCCTCAAGTTTAGAAACTACCAAGGTTGTCCTATAACCTCCCCACATCATGTCATGTGTATATTTGCCTTTAAACGTGAGTAAATTAGCTTAAATGCTAACATGCTAACAGTCGTCATGCTAGCACCTAGCAAGAGAGCCTCAAGTTTAGAAAGTGCCAAGGTTGTCCTATAACCTCCCTACATCATGCCATGTGTGTATTTGCCTTTAGACATGACTAAATTAGCTTAAATGCTAACGTGCTAACGGCTACCATGCTAGCACCTAGCAAGAGGGCCTCAAGTTTAGAAAGTGCCAAGGTTGTCCTATAACCTCCCTATATCATGTCATATGTGCATTTGCCTGTAGACATGAGTAAATTAGCTTAAATGCTAACATGCTAACGGCTACCATGCTAGCACCTAGCAAGAGGGACTTATTTTGGAAACTGCCAAGGTTGTCCTATAACGTCCCTGCATCATGCATGTGGGTATTTGCCTTTAAACATGAGCAAATTAGCCTAAATGCTAACATGCTAACAGTCATCATGCTAGCACCTAGCAAGAGAGTCCCAAGTTTAGAAAGTGCCAAGGTTGTCCTATAACCTCCCTACATCATGCCATGTGTGTATTTGCCTTTAGACATGAGTAAATTAGCTTAAATGCTAACATGCTAACGGCTAACATGCTAGTACCTAGCAAGAGAGTTTCAAGTTTACAAAGTGCCAAGGTTGTCCATCAACCTATCCTATATCATGCCATGTGTGTATTTGCCTTTAAACGTGAGTAAATTAGCTTAAATGCTAACATGCTAACAGTTATCATGCTAGCACCTAGCAAGAGACCCTCAAGTTTAGAAACTGCCAAGGTTGTCCTATAACCTCCCCACATCATGTCATGTGTGTATTTGCCTTTAAACGTGAGTAAATTAGCTTAAATGCTAACATGCTAACAGCCATTATGCTAGCACCTAGCAAGAGAGCCTCAAGTTTAGAAAGTGCCAAGGATGTCCTATCACGTCCCTGCATCATGCATGTGTGTATTTGCCTTTAAACATGAGCAAATTAGCTTAAATGCTAACATGCTAACAGTCATCATGCTAGCACCTAACAAGAGAGTCCCAAGTTTATAAAGTGCCAAGGGTGTCCTATAACCTCCCTACATCATGCCATGTGTGTATTTGCCTTTAGACATGAGTAAATTAGCTTAAATGCTAACATGCTAACGGCTAACATGCTAGCACCTCGCAAGAGAGTTTCAAGTTTACAAAGTGCCAAGGTTGTCCTTCAACCTCCCTATATCATGCCATGTGTGTATATGCCTTTGAACGTGAGTAAATTAGCTTAAATGCTAACATGCTAACAGTTATCATGCTAGCACCTAGCAAGAGACCCTCAAGTTTAGAAAGTGCCAAGGTTGTCCTATAACCTCCCTACATCATGCTATGTGTGTATTTGCCTTTAGACATGAGTAAATTAGCTTAAATGTTAACATGCTAGCACCTAGCAAGTCAAGTCAAGTCAAGTTTATTTATATAGCCCTTAATCACAAAAGAGCCTCAAAGGGCTTAACAAGCAGGCAACAGAAGAAGACAGACAATAGACGACAAACGACATCCCCTGATCTGAACCCCCATCAGGGCAAGGAAAAACTCAAAACCCATTAGGGAAAAAGAAACCTTGAGAAGGGACCGCAGATGGGGGAATCCCCCTTCTAGGATGACCAGGCTGCAATGGATGTGGAGAGGTTAACATGTGACAGTTAAATATAAACATAGAGTATAATAGTCCAGGTCCAAGATGTGATGCCATTAGGACAGTTGGGCAGCCACGGGTCTTGAGATGATCACTATCCCTCTGCTGCAGCGCCTCCAAGGTAGGCCACGACCGATGTCCAGTTTCGTCAAGGCAAACTTCCAAAACAGCCTCTCCTGGACCCCCCCCCCTCAGCCGGGGGGGGCGGTATGGGAGAGAGAAGGAGCGGCAGTCAAAACAGGCAGGGAATATTTTTAACTAAACGCTAAAGTATAGAAATGAGTCTTAAGTCGGGACTTGAACATTTCTACTGAGGTAGCAGCTCTAATATTAACAGGTAGATCATTCCACAACGTTGGGGCCCGAATGGAAAAGGCTCTAGAGCCCGCATACTTCTTTCTGGCTCTCGGGATAGTCAAAAGACCGGCGTGTTGTGAGCGTAGGTTTCTAGACGGAGCATAGGGTACAATTAGGTCCACCAGATAACAAGGTGCCAACCCGTGTAATATTTTGTAAACCAGAAGCAGTACCTTAAAGTCACATCTTAAATGAACTGGGAGCCAGTGCAGGTTGGCTAGTATTGGTGAAATATGGTCACACTTACGTGTCCTTGTAAGAAGTCGCGCTGCAGCATTTTGTACTAACTGCAAGCTTTTGAGACTCGCCATTGGAAGACCAGAAAGCAGTACATTACAGTAGTCAAGGCGAGACGTGACAAATGCATGGACTAGGGTCTCTGCATCAGAGGTGGATAGAATAGGTCGTATCTTCGCAATATTGCGAAGATGAAAAAATGCTATTTTAGTAACATTCTTAATGTGTTTATGAAAGGATAGAGTCGGGTCCAATATCACACCCAGATTTTTCACAGAGTCACTTTGGGAAATTATGCTATTATCAAAACTCAGAGTGGTGTCCTTAAACAGGCGGCTCTGTTTAGCAGGGCCAATGATCACCATCTCAGTTTTATCAGAGTTCAGGAGTAAAAAGTTACAGGACATCCAATGTTTAATATCAATGAGGCAAGCCTCCAAATTAGAGCAGTCCCGCGGGTCAGTTAACTTTAGTGGGACATATAGGTGAGTGTCATCAGCATAAGAGTGAAAGCTAATCTTATGTTTGCGAATGATGTCGCCAAGCGGCAACATGTAAATGTTAAACAAAAGAGGGCCGAGCACTGAACCTTGTGGAACTCCACAAGTGACACCACAGAACTCTGAAGTCATATCATCACAAACGACACGATGCGTCCGATCCTTAAGGTAGGATCTAAACCAAGAGAGTACCGGACCAGTAACACCAATATATGTTTGAAGGCGTTCCAGTAGGATAGAGTGATTGACAGTGTCGAAAGCAGCACTGAGATCAAGTAATAACAATATTGTAGATGTGTCACAGTCCATAGAAAGAAGAAGATCATTCGTCACTTTTGCAAGGGCTGATTCAGTGGAATGGTTTCTCCTGAAACCAGACTGAAAAGGTTCAAAGAGATCACCCAAAGCCATGTGGTCATTGAGCTGTTGTGCTACAATTCTTTCAAGGATCTTGGACAGAAATGGGAGGTTAGACACCGGCCTATAGTGGGAAATACTCCCGGGGTCGAGGGTTGGTTTCTTCAGCAGGGGTCGAATCACTGCAGTCTTGAAAGCTGCAGGCACAGTGCCAGATGAGAGTGATAGATTAAATATATTTAAGAGTGAGGGGGCTAGAATTGGGAACAGTTCTTTAACAAGTTTCCCAGGAAGCGGGTCAAGCAGACATGTTGTCTGCTTTGCTGTACTGACAAGTTTTGTAAGCTCGTCCAGAGATACTTCCTCAAAGTAGGAGAAACTAGTGGGACAGAGGCTGGAAGTAGTCCCAGCAGCGATCATGGCGGTTGACATGTTAAGCCCGTCTGGCGGTAGGGAGTACTTTATTTCCTTCCTGATGAGCTCAACTTTATTTGCGAAGAATCGCAAGAACTCATCGGCTGAGAAGGGGGAACTACTAGGAGAGGTCCTCTTCTGGGTTAGCAGTGCCACTGTGTCGAATAAGTATTTAGGGTTATTTTTATGGAGGTCAATTAGTCTAGAGAAATAGTTGTTTTTTGCCGCAACAAGAGCCTGTTTATATTTAGTCAGACTATCCCCCCATGCCTGTCGGAAGACCTCAAGTTTAGTTGCACGCCATCTGCGCTCCAATCTCCGACAAAATTGTTTCAGCCTTCGAGTTTCAGCTGTAAACCAAGGAGTAAGTCTTTTGACATGACACTTAAATCTCAAAGGTGCAACAGTATCAAGAGCTTTACATAACACCTTGTTGAAATCATTTGTAAGGTTGTCTATAGGACCCTTATAGGAAGGGAAAGAGGATACCACTGAGGGCAGTAACTCAGCAAGTGCAGTAGCAGTCGAAGAACTAATATTACGACTGCTAGAGCACTGGTTCCGGTCCAAGCGGTGGGATTGGGTCAAGATTTCAAATGTTATAAAATAATGGTCAGACACAGTGGTTACGTAAGGGAGGACTGTTACGTTGGAGGTCCTAATACCTCGAATTAAAACCAGATCCAGGGTATTACCACTGATATGGGTTGGCTCATTAATTAATTGAACAAAATCAAAGGTATCGATTATTGTCTGAAAAGCCACACTAAGGGACTCTTCAGGAGAATTGACATGGATATTGAAATCACCCATGAGTACAATATTGTCTGCGTGGGTTACCAGGTCTGCAATAAATTCAGAAAATTCATCCAAGAAGCCCGAGTACGGACCAGGAGGACGATAGAGAAGTGCTAGATAAAATGGTAATGATGCGGTCGATCGCAAAACGAGGACCTCAAAAGTTTTAATTTCAGATTTTGACCAAGTGCTGAGGTTAAGAGCAGATTCATGGATGAGAGCAACACCCCCACCTTTCCTATTAGGACGTGAGACCTGAGAACTCAAAAAATTAGGTGGAGACGCCTCATTAAGGGATATAAATTCGTTTGGTTTTAACCAGGTCTCGCAAAGACCCATTATGTTGAGATTATGATCTCTTATCAGATCATTAATGAGCACAGCCTTTGAGGAGAGCGATCTAATATTCATAAGACCAATTTTCGTAAAGGTTGGCTGACTGAGGCTGTTCACTCCCAAAGAATTGATAGTAGTAATATTAACAAGATTGCTCCGTCTAGAACCCATGCCATATTTTGACTTGTTGTACACACGATAAGAAGTCAAGACCATAGGGGTCTGATAGTTGTTTGTTGAATCATCACTAGTACAAGAGGGAGGTTCAAGTTTATCACGAGGCCCTACCTCAGTAGAAGGCAAGACAGACTGTGGTGCATTTATGGGTTGTGAATCTGTATGCATAGTATGTTGCTTTATTCTACAGAAAGGGCTATGTGTATTGTTCAAGTCCGGCATAGCGCCAGTTAACCATAACCTTACAGACTCCACACCCGTTCTAACAGGCTCGCTAATCACCTGTCCCCCGGCTTGTTCTAGTGCAGGAAGTCATGTGGGACTTAAACAGTAATCTATATTTCTGGAAAGGGTAAGAGCACCTTCCCTATTAGGGTGAAGGCCATCTCTACCAAACAGTCGGGGGTTCCTCCAGAAGGAAGGCCAGTTATCTACAAACTGAAATCCCTGTTCATTACAGAAGCCAGCCAGCCACCGGTTTAGCGAGAATAATCTACTAAACCTCTCATCATTGCCTCTCGCAGGCAAGGGACCAGAGACAACTACTCGATGCCGACACATCTTTCTGGCGAGATTACAAGTCCTTGCTATGTTCCTTTTTGTAATCTCTGATTGCCTCATCATAGTGTCATTGGAGCCGACGTGTATCACTATATCAGAGAAACTAGTGTTATTTGCTTTATGTTGGTGTTTGGACCTGTTGCGAGTCAGCTCCCTAAGGCTAGCTTCAATATCGGGTGCTCTGGCCCCAGGAATACACATTACGGTGGCTGGGTTCTTGAGCTTAATGTTACGGGTGATGGAGTCACCTATAACTAATGTGCGGGAGCCAGTAGACTGTGACATAGTGGGGCTTTCTAAGGGAGTGTAACTGTTATGCGTCTGAATTGGCTCACCGCGGTTAGCCGGCCGCTTAGGGCTAATGCTAACCAGACTAGTAGGTTGGCTACAACCTACGCTATCCGGTGTGCCCGCCACATCTATCGTTACGAAATTACTCTGCTCTAGTTGGCGGACACGTTCCTCCAGCAGGGAAAGCCTCTCAAGGAGGAGGGAGCAGGAATTGCAAGAAGCCATACTCACGTTTCTTGTTGATCGGCGAGTTAGTAGGAAGCTCGAAGAACAACTCCGGTGACACCGCTGGAAGTCCAAGTCGACGGGCAAGCTTGGTCCAGTCAGTCGTTTTAGTTTATAAAAGAAGAAAAATATATATATATATATATTGTTTGAGAAAAAAAAAAGTCTAGAAGAAAAGATCTGTTGAAGATCGGAATGAACGGAGCTAGCTTAAATCAACGAGCGAGCGCAAGACAGCCTTAAGTTTAGAAACTGCCAAGGATGTCCTATGACGTCCCTGCATCATGCATGTGTGTATTTGCCTTTAAACGTGAGCAAATTAGCTTAAATGCTAACATGCTAACAGTCATCATGCTAGCACCTAGCAAGAAAGTCCCCAGTTTAGAAAGTGCCAAGGTTGTCCTATCACCTCCCTACATCATGCCATGTGTGTATTTGCCTTTAAACGTGAGTAAATTAGCTTAAATGCTAACATGCTAACAATCATTATGCTAGCACCTAGCAAGAGAGCCTCAAGTTTAGAAAGTGCCAAGTTTGTCCTATAACCTCCCTACATCATGCCATATGTGTATTTGCCTTTAGACATGAGTAAATTAGCTTAAATGCTAACATGCTAACGGCTAACATGCTAGCACCTAGCATGACAGCCTCAAGTTTAGAAACTGCCATGGATGTCCTATGACGTCCCTGCATCATGCATGTGTGTATTTGCCTTTAAACATGAGCAAATTAGCTTAAATGCTAACATGCTAACGGCTACCATGCTAGCACCTAGCAAGAGGGCCTCAAGTTTAGAAACTGCCAAGGTTGTCCTATAACCTCCCCACATCATGTCATGTGTGTATTTGCCTTTAAACGTGAGTAAATTAGCTCAAATGCTAACATGCTAACAGTCATTATGCTAGCACCTAGCAAGAGAGCCTCAAGGTCAGAAAGTGCCAAGGATGTCCTATAACGTCCCCGCATCATGCATGTGTGTATTTGCCTTTAAACATGAGCAAAGTAGCTTAAATGCTAACATGCTAACAGTCGTCATGCTAGCACCTAGCAAGAGAGCCTCAAGTTTAGAAAGTGCCAAGGTTGTCCTATAACCTCCCTACATCATGCCATGTGTGTATTTGCCTTTAGACATGAGTAAATTAGCTTAAATGCTAACATGCTAACGGCTACCATGCTAGCACCTAGCAAGAGGGTTTCAAGTTTACAAAGTGCCAAGGTTGTCCTTCAACCTCCCAATATCATGCCATGTGTGTATTTGCCTTTAAACGTGAGTAAATTAGCTTAAATGCTAACATGCTATCAATCATTATGCTAGCACCTAGCAAGAGAGCCTCACGTTTAGAAAGTGCCCAAGGTTGTCCTATAACCTCCCTACATCATGCCATATGTGTAGTTGCCTGAAGACATGACTAAATTAGCTTAAATGATAACATGCTAACGGCTACCATGCTCGCACCTAGCAAGAAAGCATCAAGTTGAGAAAGTGCCAAGGTTGTCCTATAACCTCCCTACATCATGCCATGTGTGTATTTGCCTTTAGACATGAGTAAATTAGCTTAGATGCTAACATGCTAACGGCTACCATGTTAGCACCTAGCAAGAGGGTTTCAAGTTTAGAAAGTGCCAAGGTTGTCCTATAACCTCCCTATATCATGCCATGTGTGTATTTGCCTTTAAACGTGAGTAAATTAGCTTAAATGCTAACATGCTAACAGTTATCATGCTAGCACCTAGCAAGAGAGCCTCAAGTTTAGAAAGTGCCAAGGTTGTCCTATAACCTCCCTACATCATGCCATGTGTGTATTTGCCTTTAGACATGAGTAAATTAGCTTAAATGCTAACATGCTAACGGCTAACATGCTAGCACCTAGCAAGAGAGCCTCAAGTTTAGAAACTGCCAAGGTTGTCCTATGACCTCCCTGCATCATGCCATGTGTGTATTTGCCTTTAGACATGAGTAAATTAGCTTCAATGCTAACATGCTAACATGCTAGCAATTAGCATTTAGCCACAGAGAGAGTTCAGAAGTTTATCTAAAAAATGAGCCATCAATCACGTTTCTACGTGGCCGTATGGCTGAGCTACAAGGCTGTGAAAAGTCTGTAAATTTTCGTTTCTTTCACTGGCATGAGCTGTTCTAAAAATAGAACTGGGGTGTCCCTAATATAGTGGCCGATTTTTTTTTCTATCGCGAATACCGTCGCCATGGTTACACGAAACGTTCCAAAAAATAAATACCGCTGTAGTCCCGAGCGTCACGATTCCGGCGGTGTACCATGTGTGGGGGTCCTTCATGTGGTTTCGGCCGCATTACGCGCGCAAAAAGTGGAAGATTAAGATATAAGAATAAAAACTAGAAAATTCCCGCGGAAATTTTGATGGACTGGCCACCTGTGCTGTGAACCTCGGGCCCGGTGGGCCAACGGCTACCGCGATAGCACCTAGCAAGAAAGCCTCAAGTACGGAAAAAGTTGATGCAGTCCCATAGTGTCCCCACATCATGCCAAGTGTGTAATTGCCTTTAAACTTGAGTAAATTAGCTTAAATGCTAACATGCTAACAATCATTATGCTAGCACCTAGCAAGAGAGCCTCAAGTTTAGAAAGTGCCAAGGTTGTCCGATAACCTCCCTACATCATGCCAAGTGTGTATTTGCCTTTAAACGTGAGTAAATTAGCTTAAATGCTAACATGCTAACAGTTATCATGCTAGCACCTAGCAAGAGAGCCTCAAGTTTAGAAAGTGCCAAGGTTGTCCTATAACTTCCCTACATCATGCCATGTGTGTATTTGCCTTTAGACATGAGTAAATTAGCTTAAATGCTAACATGCTAACAATCATTATGCTAGCACCTAGCAAGAGAGCCTCAAGTTTAGAAACTGCCAAGGATGTCCTATAACGTCCCTGCATCATGCATGTGTGTATTTGCCTTTAAACATGAGCAAATTAGCTTAAATGCGAACATGCTAACAGTCATTATGCTAGCACCTAGCAAGAGAGCCTCAAGTTTAGAAAGTGCCAAGGTTGTCCTATAACCTCCCGACATCATGCCATGTGTGTATTTGCCTTTAGACATGACTAAATTAGCTTAAATGCTAACATGCCAACGGCTACCATGCTAGCACCTAGCAAGAGGGTTTCAAGTTAAGAAAGTGCCAAGGTTGACCTATAACCTCCCTATATCATGCCATGTGTGTATTTGCCTTTAAACGTGAGTAAATTAGCTTAAATGCTAACATGCTAACAGTTATCATGCTAGCACCTAGCAAGAGAGCCTCAAGATTAGAAAGTGCCAAGGTTGTCCTATAACCTCCCGACATCATGCCATGTGTGTATTTGCCGTTAGACATGACTAAATTAGCTTAAATGCTAACATGCTAACGGCTACCATGCTAGCACCTAGCAAGAGGGCCTCAAGTTTAGAAAGTGCCAAGGTTGTCCTATAACCTCCCGACATCATGCCATGTGTGTATTTGCCTTTAGACATGAGTAAATTAGCTTAAATGCTAACATGTTAACGGCTAAAATGCTAGCACCTAGCAAGACGGCCTCAAGTTTAGAAACTGCCAAGGTTGTCCTATAACCTCCCTACATCATGCCATGTGTGTATTTGCCTTTAGACCTGAGTAAATTAGCTTAAGTGCTAACATGCTAACAGTTATCATGCTAGCACCTAGCAAGAGAGCCTCAAGTTTAGAAAGTGCCAAGGTTGTCCTATAACCTCCCTACATCATGCCATGTGTGTATTTGCCTTTAGACATGAGTAAATTAGCTTAAATGCTAACATGCTAACAGTCATCATGCTAGCACCTAGCAAGAGAGTCCCAAGTTTAGAAAGTGCCAAGGTTGTCCTATAACCTCCCGACATCATGCCATGTGTGTATTTGCCTTTAGACATGAGTAAATTAGCTTAAATGCTAACATGCTAACGGATAACATGCTAGCACCTAGCAAGACAGCCTCAAGTTTAGAAACTGCCAAGGTTGTCCTATAACCTCCCCACATCATGTCATGTGTGTATTTGCCTTTTAACGTGAGTAAATTAGCTTGAATGCTAACATGCTAGCACCTAGCAAGACAGCCTTAAGTTTAGAAACTGCCAAGGATGTCCTATGACGTCCCTGCATCATGCATGTGTGTATTTGCCTTTAAACGTGAGCAAATTAGCTTAAATGCTAACATGCTAACAGTCATCATGCTAGCACCTAGCAAGAGAGTCCCAAGTTTAGAAAGTGCCAAGGTTGTCCTATCACCTCCCTACATCATGCCATGTGTGTATTTGCCTTTAAACGTGAGTAAATTAGCTTAAATGCTAACATGCTAACAATTATTATGCTAGCACCTAGCAAGAGAGCCTCAAGTTTAGAAAGTGCCAAGGTTGTCCTATAACCTCCCTACACCATGCCATATGTGTATTTGCCTGAAGACATGAGTAAATTAGCTTTAATGCTAACATGCTAACGGCTACCATGCTAGCACCTAGCAAGAGAGCATCAAGTTGAGAAAGTGCCAAGGTTGTCCTATAACCTCCCTACATCATGCCATGTGTGTATTTGCCTTTAGACATGAGTAAATTAGCTTAAATGCTAACATGCTAACGGCTACCATGCTAGCACCTAGCAAGAGGGTTTCAAGTTTACAAAGTGCCAAGGTTGTCCTATAACCTCCCTATATCATGCCATGTGTGTATTTGCCTTTAAACGTGAGTAAATTAGCTTAGATGCTAACATGCTAACAGTTATCATCCTAGCACCTAGCAAGAGAGCCTCAAGTTTAGAAAGCGCCAAGGTTGTCCTATAACCTCCCTACACCATGCCATGTGTGTATTAGCCTGAAGACATGAGTAAATTAGCTTAAATGCTAACATGCTAACGGCTACCATGCTAGCACCTAGCAAGAGAGCATCAAGTTTACAAAGTGCCAAGGTTGTCCTTTAACCTCCCTACATCATGCCATGTGTGTATTTGCCTTTAAACGTGAGTAATTTAGCTTAGATGCTAACATGCTAACAGTTATCATGCTAGCACCTAGCAAGAGAGCCTCAAGTTTAGAAAGTACCAAGGTTGTCCTATAACCTCCCCACATCATGACATGTGCTTAGTAGCCTTTAGGCATGAGTAAATTAGCTTAAATGCTAACATGCTAACAGTCATCATGCTAGCACTTAGCAAGAGATTCTTTCGTTAAAAAAGTGCCTGGGTTGTCCTGTAACCTCCCTAAATCACGCCATGTGTGTATTATCCTTTAGACATGAGTAAATTAGCTTAAATGCTAACATGCTAACGGCTACCCTGCTAGCACCTAGCGAGATGGCCTCAAGTTTAGAAACTACAAAGGTTGTCCTATAACCTCCCTATATCATGTCATGTGTGTATTTGCCATTAAACGTGAGTAAATTAGCTTAAATGCTAACATGCTAACAGTTATCATGCTAGCACCTAGCAAGAGTGCCTCAAGTTTAGAAAGTACCAAGGTTGTCCGATAACCTCCCGACATCATGCCATGTGTGTATTTGCCTTTAGACATGAGTATATTAGCTTAAATGCTAACGTGCTAACGGCTACCATGCTAGCACCTAGCAAGAGGGCCTCAAGTTTAGAAAGTGCCAAGGGTGTCCTATAACCTCCCTACATCATGCCATGTGTGTATTTGCCTTTAGACATGAGTAAATTAGCTTAATTGCTAACATGCTAGCACCTAGCAAGACAGCCTTAAGTTTAGAAACTGCCAAGGTTGTCCTATAACCTCCCCACATCATATCATGTGTATATTTGCCTTTAAACGTGAGTAAATTAGCTTAAATGCTAACATGCTAACAGTCATTATGCTAGCACCTAGCAAGAGAGCCTCAAGTTTAGAAAGTGCCAAGGATGTCCTATAACGTCCCTGCATCATGCATGTGTGTATTTGCCTTTAAACATGAGCAAATTAGCTTAAATGTTAACATGCTAACAGTCATCATGCTAGCACCTAGCAAGAAAGTGCCAAGGTTGTCCTATAACCTCCCTACTTCATGCCATGTGTGTATTTGCCTTTAGACATGAGTAAATTAGCTTAAATGCTAACATGCTAACGGCGAACATGCTAGCACCTAGCAAGAGAGTCCCAAGTTTAGAAAGTGCCAAGGATGTCCTATAACCTCCCTACATCATGCCATGTGTGTATTTGCCTGTAGACATGAGCAAATTAGCTTAAATGCTAACATGCTAACAGTCATCATGCTAGCACCTAGCAAGAGAGTCCCAAGTTTAGAAAGTGCCAAGGTTGTCCTATAACCTCCCTACATCATGCCATGTGTGTATTTGCCTTTAGACATGAGTAAATTAGCTTAAATGCTAACATGCTAACGGCTAAAATGCTAGCACCTAGCAAGACAGCCTCAAGTTTAGAAACTACCAAGGTTGTCCTATAGCCTCCCCACATCTAGTCATGTGTGTATTTGCCCTTAAACGTGAGTAAATTAGCTTAAATGCTAACATGCTAACAATCATTATGCTAGCACCTAGCAAGAGAGCCTCAAGTTTAGAAAGTGCCAAGGTTGTCCTATAACCTCCCTACACCATGCCATATGTGTATTTGCCTGAAGACATGAGTAAATTAGCTTAAATGCTAACATGCTAACGGCTACCATGCTAGCACCTAGCAAGAGAGCATCAAGTTGAGAAAGTGCCAAGGTTGTCCTATAACCTCCCTACATCATGCCATGTGTGTATTTGCCTTTAGACATGAGTAAATTAGCTTAAATGCTAACATGCTAACGGCTACCATGTTAGCACCTAGCAAGAGGGTTTCAAGTTTAGAAAGTGCCAAGGTTGTCCTATAACCTCCCTATATCATGCCATGTGTGTATTTGCCTTTAAACGTGAGTAAATTAGCTTAAATGCTAACATGCTAACAGTTATCATGCTAGCACCTAGCAAGAGAGCCTCAAGTTTAGAAAGTGCCAAGGTTGTCCTATAACCTCCCTACATCATGCCATGTGTGTATTTGCCTTTAGACATGAGTAAATTAGCTTAAATGCTAACATGCTAACGGCTACCATGTTAGCACCTAGCAAGAGGGTTTCAAGTTTAGAAAGTGCCAAGGTTGTCCTATAACCTCCCTATATCATGCCATGTGTGTATTTGCCTTTAAACGTGAGTAAATTAGCTTAAATGCTAACATGCTAACAGTTATCATGCTAGCACCTAGCAAGAGAGCCTCAAGTTTAGAAAGTGCCAAGGTTGTCCTATAACCTCCCTACATCATGCTATGTGTGTATTTGCCTTTAGACATGAGTAAATTAGCTTAAATGCTAACATGCTAACGGCTAACATGCTAGCACCTAGCAAGAGAGCCTCAAGTTTAGAAACTGCCAAGGTTGTCCTATGACCTCCCTACATCATGCCATGTGTGTATTTGCCTTTAGACATGAGTAAATTAGCTTAAATGCTAACATGCTAACATGCTAGCAATTAGCATTTAGCCACAGAGAGAATTCAGAAGTTTATCTAAAAAATGAGCCATCAATCACGTTTCTACGTGGCCGTATGGCTGAGCTACAAGGCTGTGAAAAGTCTGTAAATTCTCGTTTCTTTCACTGGCATGAGCTGTTCTAAAAATAGAACTGGGGTGTCCCTAATATAGTGGCCGATTTTTTTTTCTATCGCGAATACCGTCGCCATGGTTACACGAAACGTTCCAAAAAATAAATACCGCTGTAGTCCCGAGCGTCACGATTCCGGCGGTGTACCATGTGTGGGGGTCCTTCATGTGGTTTCGGCCGCATTACGCGCGCAAAAAGTGGAAGATTAAGATATAAGAATAAAAACTAGAAAATTCCCGCGGAAATTTTGATGGACTGGCCACCTGTGCTGTGAACCTCGGGCCCGGTGGGCCAACGGCTACCGCGGTAGCACCTAGCAAGAAAGCCTCAAGTACGGAAAAAGTTGATGCAGTCCCATAGTGTCCCCACATCATGCCAAGTGTGTAATTGCCTTTAAACTTGAGTAAATTAGCTTAAGTGCTAACATGCTAACAATCATTATGCTAGCACTTAGCAAGAGAGCCTCAAGTTTAGAAAGTGCCAAGGTTGTCCTATAACCTCCCTACATCATGCCATGTGTGTATTTGCCTTTAAACGTGAGTAAATTAGCTTAAATGCTAACATGCTAACAGTTATCATGCTAGCACCTAGGAAGAGAGCCTCAAGTATAGAAAGTGCCAAGGTTGTCCTATAACCTCCCTACATCATGCCATGTGTGTATTTGCCTTTAGACATGAGTAAATTAGCTTAAATGCTAACATGCTAGCACCTAGCAACACAGCCTTAATTTTAGAAACTGCCAAGGATGTCCTATGACGTCCCTGCATCATGCATGTGTGTATTTGCCTTTAAACGAGAGCAAATTAGCTTAAATGCTAACATGCTAACAGTCATCATGCTAGCACCTAGCAAGAGAGTCCCAAGTTTAGAAAGTGCCAAGGTTGTCCTATCACCTCCCTACATCATGCCATGTGTGTATTTGCCTTTAAACGTGAGTAAATTAGCTTAAATGCTAACATGCTAACAATCATTATGCTAGCACCTAGCAAGAGAGCCTCAAGTTTAAAAAGTGCCAAGGTTGTCCTATAACCTCCCTACATCATGCGTTGTGTGTATTTGCCTTTAGACATGAGTAAATTAGCTTAAATGCTAACATGCTAACGGCTACCACGCTAGCACCTAGCAAGAGAGCATCAAGTTGAGAAAGTGCCAAGGTTGTTCTATAACCTCCCTACATCATGCCATGTGTGTATATACCTTTACACATGAGTAAATTAGCTTAAATGCTAACATGCTAACAGCTACCATGTTAACACCTAGCAAGAGGGTTTCAAGTTTAGAAAGTGTCAAGGTTGTCCTATAACCTCCCTATATCACGCCATGTGTGTATTTGCCTTTAAACGTGAGTAAATTAGCTTTGATGCTAACATGCTAACAGTTATCATGCTAGCACCTAGCAAGAGAGCCTCATGTTTAGGAACTGCCAAGGTTGTCCTATAACCTCCCTACATCATGCCATGTGTGTATTTGCCTATAGACATGAGTAAATTA
Source organism: Doryrhamphus excisus (assembly GCF_030265055.1). Lineage (NCBI taxonomy): Eukaryota > Metazoa > Chordata > Actinopteri > Syngnathiformes > Syngnathidae > Doryrhamphus > Doryrhamphus excisus. The sequence goes on from NC_080470.1 coordinate 26,880,695, forward strand.
GCGTAAATGCTAACATGCTAGCAATTAGCATTTAGCCACAGAGAGAGTTCAGAAGTTTATCTAAAAAATGAGCCATCAATCACGTTTCTACGTGGCCGTATGGCTGAGCTACAAGGCTGTGAAATGTCTGTAAATTCTCGTTTTCTCTGGAATGCGGCTGTTCTAAAAATAGAATTCTGTACCTAATCTACTGGCCCATTTTTGAACGTTTCGGTTAATAGCGTTGCCATGGTTACACAAAACGTTCCAAAAAATAAATACCGCTGTAGTCCCGAGCGTCACGATTCCGACGGTGTAACATGTGTGGGGGTCCTTCTTGCGGTTTTGGCCGCATTACGCGCGCAAAAAAGGGAAGATTAAGATATAATAATAACTAAACGCACAAGGAATAACAATATGGGCTGGCTCAGTAGCCAGCCCATAGACTGCTACTGCAAGTAGCAGTCTATGGGCTGGCTACTGAGCCAGTCCATAATAATTATAACTAGAAAATTCCCGCGGAAATTTTGATGGACTGGCCACCTGTGCTGTGAACCTCGGGCCCGGTGGGCCAACGGCTACCGCGGTAGCACCTAGCAAGAAAGCCTCAAGTACGGAAAAAGTTGATGCAGTCCCATAGTGTCCCCACATCATGCCAAGTGTGTAATTGCCTTTAAACTTGAGTAAATTAGCTTAAATGCTAACATGCTAACAGTTATCATGCTAGCACCTAGCAAGAGACCCTCAAGTTTAAAAAGTGCCAAGGTTGTCCTATAACCTCCCTATATCATGCCATGTGTGTATTTGCCTTTAGAAATGAGTAAATTAGCTTAAATGCTAACATGCGAACGGCTAACATGCTAGCACCTAGCAAGACAGCCTCAAGTTTAGAAACTGCCAAGGATGTCCTAAAACGTCCCTGCATCATGCATGTGTGTATTTGCCTTTAAACATGAGCAAATTAGCTTAAATGCTAAGATGCTAACAGTCATCATGCTAGCACCTAGCAAGAGAGTCCCAAGTTTAGAAAGTGCCAAGGTTGTCCTATAACATCCCTACATCATGCCATGTGTGTATTTGCCTTTAGACATGAGTAAATTACCTTAAATGCTAACATGCTAACGGCTAACATGCTAGCACCTAGCAAGACAGCCTTAAGTTTAGAAACTACCAAGGTTGTCCTATAACCTCCCCACATCATGCCATGTGTGTATTTGCCTTTAAACGTGAGTAAATTAGCTTAAATGCTAACATGCTAACAATGATTATGCTAGCACCTAGCAAGAGAGCCTCAAGTTTAGAAAGTGCCAAGGTTGTCTTATAACCTCCCTACATCATGCCATGTGTGTATTTGCCTTTAGACATGAGTAAATTAGCTTAAATGCTAACATGCTAACATGCTAGCACCTAGCAAGACAGCCTTAAGTTTAGAAACTGCCAAGGATGTCCTATGACGTCCCTGCATCATGCATGTGTGTATTTGCCTTTAAACGTGAGCAAATTAGCTTAAATGCTAACATGCTAACTGCTACCATGCTAGCACCTAGCAAGAGAGCATCAAGTTGAGAAAGTGCCAAGGTTGTCCTATAACCTCCCCACATCATGTCATGTGTGTATTTGCCTTTAAACGTGAGTAAATTAGCTTAAATGCTAACATGCTAACAATGATTATGCTAGCACCTAGCAAGAGAGCCTCAAGTTTAGAAAGTGCCAAGGTTGTCTTATAACCTCCCTACACCATGCCGTATGTGTATTTGCCTGAAGACATGAGTAAATTAGCTTAAATGCTAACATGCTAACGGCTACCATGCTAGCACCTAGCAAGAGGGCCTGAAGTTTAGAAACTGCCAAGGTTGTCCTATAACCTCCCCACATCATGCCATGTGTGTATTTGCCTTTAAACGTGAGTAAATTAGCTTATATGCTAACACGCTAACAGTCATTATGCTAGCACCTAGCAAGAGAGCCTCAAGTTTAGAAAGTGCCAAGGATGTCCTATAACGTCCCTGCATCATGCATGTGTGTATTTGCCTTTAAACATGAGCAAATTAGCTTAAATGCTAACATGTTAACAGTCATCATGCTAGCACCTAGCAAGAGACCCTCAAGTTTAGAAAGTGCCAAGGTTGTCCTATAACCTCCCTACATCATGTCATGTGTGTATTTGCCTTTAGACATGAGTAAATTAGCTTAAATGCTAACATGCTAACGGCTAACATGCTAGCACCTAGCAAGAGAGTTTCAAGTTTACAAAGTGCCAAGGTTGTCCTTCAACCTCCCTATATCATGTCATGTGTGTATTTGCCTTTAAACGTGGGTAAATTAGCTTAAATGCTAACATGCCAACAGTTATCATGCTAGCACCTAGCAAGAGACCCTCAAGTTTAAAAAGTGCCAAGGTTGTCCTATAACCTCCCTATATCATGCCATGTGTGTATTTGCCTTTAGAAATGAGTAAATTAGCTTAAATGCTAACATGCGAACGGCTAACATGCTAGCACCTAGCAAGACAGCCTCAAGTTTAGAAACTGCCAAGGATGTCCTAAAACGTCCCTGCATCATGCATGTGTGTATTTGCCTTTAAACATGAGCAAATTAGCTTAAATGCTAAGATGCTAACAGTCATCATGCTAGCACCTAGCAAGAGAGTCCCAAGTTTAGAAAGTGCCAAGGTTGTCCTATAACATCCCTACATCATGCCATATGTGTATTTGCCTTTAGACATGAGTAAATTACTTTAAATGCTAACATGCTAACGGCTAACATGCTAGCACCTAGCAAGACAGCCTTAAGTTTAGAAACTACCAAGGTTGTCCTATAACCTCCCCACATCATGCCATGTGTGTATTTGCCTTTAAACGTGAGTAAATTAGCTTATATGCTAACACGCTAACAGTCATTATGCTAGCACCTAGCAAGAGAGCCTCAAGTTTAGACAGTGCCAAGGATGTCCTATAACGTCCCTGCATCATGCATGTGTGTATTTGCCTTTAAACATGAGCAAATTAGCTTAAATGTTAACATGCTAACAGTCATCATGCTAGCACCTAGCAAGACAGCCTCAAGTTTAGAAACTGCCAAGGTTGTCCTATAACCTCCCTACATCATGCCATGTGTGTATTTGCCTTTAGACATGAGTAAATTAGCTTAAATGCTAACATGCTAACGGCTAACATGCTAGCACCTAGCAAGAGAGCCTCAAGTTTAGAAACTGCCAAGGTTGTCCTATGACCTCCCTACATCATGCCATGTGTGTATTTGCCTTTAGACATGAGTAAATTAGCTTAAATGCTAACATGCTAACATGCTAACATGCTAGCAATTAGCATTTAGCCACAGAGACAGTTCAGACGTTTATCTCAAAAATGAGCCATCAATCACGTTTCTACGTGGCCGTATGGCTGAGCTAAAAGGCTGTGAAAAGTCTGTAAATTCTCGTTTTCTATGTGCTGTTCTAAAAATAGAACAGCGATTCCCTAATCAAGTGGCCCATTTTTTAACGTTTTCGTTAATAGCGTCGCCATGGTTACACAAAACTTTCCAAAAATTAAATACCGCTGTAGTCCCGAGCGCCACGTTTCCGGCGGTGTAACATGTGTGGGGGTCCTTCTTGCGGTTTTGGTCGCATTACGCGCGCAAAAAGTGGAAGATTAAGATATACGGAATAATAACTAAACAGCAATAACAATATGGGCTGGCTCAGTAGCCAGCCCATAGACTGCTACTGCAAGTAGCAGTCTATGGGCTGGCTACTGAGCCAGTCCATAACTAGAAAATTCCCGCGGAAATTTTGATGGACTGGCCACCTGTGCTGTGAACCTCGGGCCCGGTGCGCCAACGGCTACCGCGGTAGCACCTAGCAAGAAAGCCTCAAGTACGGAAAAGGTTGATGCAGTCCCATAGTGTCCCCACATCATGCCAAGTGTGTATTTGCCTTTAAACGTGAGTAAATTAGCTTAAATGCTAACATGCTAACAATCATTATGCTAGCACCTAGCAAGACAGCCTCAAGTTTAGAAAGTGCCAAGGTTGTCCTAAAACCTCCCTACACCATGCTATATGTGTATTTGCCTGAAGACATGAGTAAATTAGCTTAAATGCTAACATGCTAACGGCTAACATTTTAGCACCTAGCAAGAGAGCATCAAGTTGAGAAAGTGCCAAGGTTGTCCTATAACCTCCCTACATCATGCCATGTGTGTATTTGCCTTTAGACATGAGTAAATTAGCTTAAATGCTAACACGCTAACGGCTACCATGTTAGCACCTAGCAAGAGGGTTTCAAGTTTAGAAAGTGCCAAGGTTGTCCTATAACCTCCCTACATCATGCCATGTGTGTATTTGCCTTTAAATGTGAGTAAATTAGCTTAAATGCTAACATGCTAACAGTTATCATGCTAGCACCTAGCAAGAGACCCTCAAGTTTAGAAAGTGCCAAGGTTGTCCTATAACCTCCCTACATCATGCCATGTGTGTATTTGCCTTTAGACATGAGTAAATTAGCTTAAATGCTAACATGCTAACGGCTAACATACTAGCACCTAGCAAGACAGCCTCAAGTTTAGAAACTGCCAAGGATGTCCTATAACGTCCCTGCATCATGCATGTGTTAATTTGCCTTTAAACATGAGCAAATTAGCTTAAATGCTAACATGCTAACAGTCATCATGCTAGCACCTAGCAAGAGAGTCCCAAGTTTAGAAAGTGCCAAGGTTGTCCTATAACCTCCCTACATCATGCCATGTGTGTATTTGCCTTTAGACATGAGTAAATTAGGTTGAATGCTAACATGCTAACGGCTAATATGCTAGCACCTAGCAAGACAGCCTCAAGTTTAGAAAGTGCCAAGGTTGTCCTATAACCTCCCTACACCATGCCATATGTGTTTTTGCCTGAAGACATAAGTAAATTAGCTAAAATGCTAACATGCTAACGGCTACCATGCTAGCACCTAGCAAGAGAGCATCAAGTTGAGAAAGTGCCAAGGTTGTCCTATAACCTCCCTACATCATGCCATGTGTGTATTTGCCTTTAAACGTGAGTAAATTAGCTTAAATGCTAACATGCTAACAATCATTATGCTAGCACCTAGCAACAGAGCCTCAAGTTTAGAAAGTGCCAAGGTTGTCCTATAACCTCCCTACACCATGCCATGTGTGTTTTTGCCTGAAGACATAAGTAAATTAGCTAAAATGCTAACATGCTAACGGCTACCATGCTAGCACCTAGCAAGAGAGCATCAAGTTGAGAAAGTGCCAAGGTTGTCCTATAACCTCCCTACATCATGCCATGTGTGTATTTGCCTTTAGACATGAGTAAATTAGCTTAAATGCTAACATGCTAACGGCTACCATGTTAGCACCTAGCAAGAGGGTTTCAAGTTTAGAAAGTGCCAAGGTTGTCCTATAACCTCCCCATATCATGCCATGTGTGTATTTGCCTTTAAACGTGAGTAAATTAGCTTAAAGGCTAACATGCTAACAGTTATCATGCTAGCACCTAGCAAGACAGCCTCAAGTTTAGAAACTACCAAGGTTGTCCTATAACCTCCCCACATCATGTCATGTGTGTATTTGCCTTTAAACGTGAGTAAATTAGCTTAAATGCTAACATGCTAACAATCGTCATGCTAGCACCTAGCAAGAGAGCCTCAAGTTGAGAAAGTGCCAAGGTTGTCCTATAACCTCCCTACATCATGCCATGTGTGTATTTGCCTTCAGACATAAGTAAATTAGCTTAAATGCTAATGTGCTAACGGCTACCATGCTAGCACCTAGCAAGAGGGCCTCAAGTTGAGAAAGTGCCAAGGTTGTCCTATAACCTCCCTACATCATGTCATGTGTGCATTTGCCTGTAGACATGAGTAAAGTAGCTTAAATGCTAACATGCTAACGGCTACCATGCTAGCACCTAGCAAGAGGGCCTTAAGTTTAGAAACTGCCAAGGTTGTCCTATAACCTCCCCACATCATGCCATGTGTGTATTTGCCTTTAAATGTGAGTAAATTAGCTTATATGCTAACACGCTAACAGTCATTATGCTAGCACCTAGCAAGAGAGCCTCAAGTTTAGAAAGTGCCAAGGATGTCCTATAACGTCCCTGCATCATGCATGTGTGTATTTGCCTTTAAACATGAGCAAATTAGCTTAAATGCTAACATGCTAACAGTCATCATGCTAGCACCTAGCAAGAGAGTCCCAAGTTTAGAAAGTGCCAAGGGTGTCCTATAACCTCCCTACATCATGCCATGTGTGTATTTGCCTTTAGACATGAGTAAATTAGCTTAAATGCTAACATGCTAACGGCTAACATGCTATCACCTAGCAAGAGAGTTTTAAGTTTACAAAGTGCCAAGGTTGTCCTTCAACCTCCCTATATCATGCCATGTGTGTATATGCCTTTAAACGTGAGTAAATTAGCTTAAATGCTAACATACTAACAGTTATCATGCTAGCACCTAGCAAGAGACCCTCAAGTTTAGAAAGTGCCAAGGTTGTCCTATAACCTCCCTACATCATGCCATGTGTGTATTTGCCTTTAGACATGAGTAAATTAGCTTAAATGCTAACATGCTAACGGCTAACATGCTAGCACCTAGCAAGACAGCCTCAAGTTTAGAAACTGCCAAGGATGTCCTATAACGTCCCTGCATCATGCATATGTGTATTTGCCTTTAAACATGAGCAAATTAGCTTAAATGCTAACATGCTAACAGTCATCATGCTAGCACCTAGCAAGAGAGTCCCAAGTTTAGAAAGTGCCAGGGTTGTCCTATAACATCCCTACATCATGCCATGTGTGTATTTGCCTTTAGACATGAGTAAATTAGCTTAAATGCTAACATGCTAACGGCTAACATGCTAGCACCTAGCAAGACAGCCTCAAGTTTAGAAACTACCAAGGTTGTCCTATAACCTCCCCACATCATGTCATGTGTATATTTGCCTTTAAACGTGAGTAAATTAGCTTAAATGCTAACATGCTAACAGTCGTCATGCTAGCACCTAGCAAGCTTAAATGCTAACATGCCAACAATCATTATGCTAGCACCTAGCAACACAGCCTCAAGTTTAGAAAGTGCCAAGGTTGTCCTATAACCTCCCTACACCATGCCATATGTGTATTTGCCTGAAGACATGAGTAAATTAGCTTAAATGCTAACATGCTAACGGCTACCATGCTAGCACCTAGCAAGAGAGCATCAAGTTGAGAAAGTGCCAAGGTTGTCCTATAACCTCCCTACATCATGCCATGTGTGTATTTGCCTTTAGACATGAGTAAATTAGCTTAAATGCTAACATGCTAACGGCTACCATGTTAGCACCTAGCAAGAGGGTTTCAAGTTTAGAAAGTGTCAAGGTTGTCCTATAACCTCCCTATATCATGCCATGTGTGTATTTGCCTTTAAACGTGAGTAAATTAGCTTAAATGCTAACATGCTAACAGTTATCATGCTAGCACCTAGCAAGACAGCCTCAAGTTTAGAAACTGCCAAGGTTGTCCTATAACCTCCCCACATCATGTCATGTGTGTATTTGCCTTTTAACGTGAGTAAATTAGCTTGAATGCTAACATGCTAACAATCATTATGCTAGCACCTAGCAAGAGAGCCTCAAGTTTAGAAAGTGCCAAGGTTGTCCTATAACCTCCCTACATCATGCCATGTGTGTATTTGCCTTTAGATGTGAGTAAATTAGCTTAAATGCTAACATGCTAACATGCTAGCAATTAGCATTTAGCCACAGAGAGACTTCAGAAGTTTATCTCAAAAATTAGCCATCAATCACGTTTCTACGTGGCCGTATGGCTGAGCTACAAGGCTGTGAAAAGTCTGTAAATTCTCATTCTTTTCACTGGCATGAGCTGTTCTAAAAATAGCCCAAATGTCCCTAATTTTTTGAACCATTGATTTTTGCGTTTTTCAAACGCGAATAGCATCGCCATGGTTACACAAAACGTTCCAAAAAATAAATACCGCTTTAGTCCCGAGTGCCACGTTTCCGGCGGTGTAACATGTGTGGGGATCCTTCCTGCGGTTTTGGCCGCATTACGCGCACAAAAGTGGGAAGATTAAGATATAAGAATAATAATAATAGCTAAACAACAATAACAATATGGGCTGGCTCAGTAGCCAGCCCATAGACTGCTACTGCAAGTAGCAGTCTATGGGCTGGCTACTGGGCCAGTCCATAATAATAATAGCTAAACAACAATAACAATATGGGCTGGCTCAGTAGCCAGCCCATAGACTGCTACTGCAAGTAGCAGTCTATGGGCTGGCTACTGGGCCAGTCCATAACTAGAAAATTCCCGCGGAAATTTTGATGGACTGGCCACCTGTGCTGTGAACCTCAGGCCCGGTGCGCCAACGGCTACCGCGGTAGCACCTAGCAAGAAAGTCTCAAGTACGGAAAAGGTTGATGCAGTCCCATAGTGTCCCCACATCATGCCAAGTGTGTATTTGCCTTTAAACGTGAGTAAATTAGCTTAAATGCTAACATGCTAACAATCATTATGCTAGCACCTAGCAAGACAGCCTCAAGTTTAGAAAGTGCCAAGGTTGTCCTATAACCTCCCTACATCATGCCATGTGTGTATTTGCCTTTAAACATGAGTAAATTAGCTTAAATGCTAACATGCTAACAGTTATCATGCTAGCACCTAGCAAGAGAGCCTCGAGTTTAGAAAGTGCCAAGGTTGTCCTATAACCTCCCTACATCATGCCATTTGTGTATTTGCCTTTAGACATGAGTAAATTAGCTTAATTGCTAACATGCTAGCACCTAGCAAGACAGCCTTAAGTTTAGAAACTGCCAAGGATGTCCTATGACGTCCCTGCATCATGCATGTGTGTATTTGCCTTTAAACGTGAATAAATTAGCTTAAATGCTAACATGCTAACAATCATTATGCTCGCACCTAGCAAGAGAGCCTCAAGTTTAGAAAGTGCAAAGGTTGTCCTATAACCTCCCTACATCATGCCATGTGTGTATTTGCCTTTAGACATGAGTAAATTAGCTTAAATGCTAACATGCTAACGGCTAACATGCTATCACCTAGCAAGAGAGTTTTAAGTTTACAAAGTGCCAAGGTTGTCCTTCAACCTCCCTATATCATGCCATGTGTGTATATGCCTTTAAACGTGAGTAAATTAGCTTAAATGCTAACATACTAACAGTTATCATGCTAGCACCTAGCAAGAGACCCTCAAGTTTAGAAAGTGCCAAGGTTGTCCTATAACCTCCCTACATCATGCCATGTGTGTATTTGCCTTTAGACATGAGTAAATTAGCTTAAATGCTAACATGCTAACGGCTAACATGCTAGCACCTAGCAAGACAGCCTCAAGTTTAGAAACTGCCAAGGATGTCCTATAACGTCCCTGCATCATGCATATGTGTATTTGCCTTTAAACATGAGCAAATTAGCTTAAATGCTAACATGCTAACAGTCATCATGCTAGCACCTAGCAAGAGAGTCCCAAGTTTAGAAAGTGCCAGGGTTGTCCTATAACATCCCTACATCATGCCATGTGTGTATTTGCCTTTAGACATGAGTAAATTAGCTTAAATGCTAACATGCTAACGGCTAACATGCTAGCACCTAGCAAGACAGCCTCAAGTTTAGAAACTACCAAGGTTGTCCTATAACCTCCCCACATCATGTCATGTGTATATTTGCCTTTAAACGTGAGTAAATTAGCTTAAATGCTAACATGCTAACAGTCGTCATGCTAGCACCTAGCAAGCTTAAATGCTAACATGCCAACAATCATTATGCTAGCACCTAGCAACACAGCCTCAAGTTTAGAAAGTGCCAAGGTTGTCCTATAACCTCCCTACACCATGCCATATGTGTATTTGCCTGAAGACATGAGTAAATTAGCTTAAATGCTAACATGCTAACGGCTACCATGCTAGCACCTAGCAAGAGAGCATCAAGTTGAGAAAGTGCCAAGGTTGTCCTATAACCTCCCTACATCATGCCATGTGTGTATTTGCCTTTAGACATGAGTAAATTAGCTTAAATGCTAACATGCTAACGGCTACCATGTTAGCACCTAGCAAGAGGGTTTCAAGTTTAGAAAGTGTCAAGGTTGTCCTATAACCTCCCTATATCATGCCATGTGTGTATTTGCCTTTAAACGTGAGTAAATTAGCTTAAATGCTAACATGCTAACAGTTATCATGCTAGCACCTAGCAAGACAGCCTCAAGTTTAGAAACTGCCAAGGTTGTCCTATAACCTCCCCACATCATGTCATGTGTGTATTTGCCTTTTAACGTGAGTAAATTAGCTTGAATGCTAACATGCTAACAATCATTATGCTAGCACCTAGCAAGAGAGCCTCAAGTTTAGAAAGTGCCAAGGTTGTCCTATAACCTCCCTACATCATGCCATGTGTGTATTTGCCTTTAGATGTGAGTAAATTAGCTTAAATGCTAACATGCTAACATGCTAGCAATTAGCATTTAGCCACAGAGAGACTTCAGAAGTTTATCTCAAAAATTAGCCATCAATCACGTTTCTACGTGGCCGTATGGCTGAGCTACAAGGCTGTGAAAAGTCTGTAAATTCTCATTCTTTTCACTGGCATGAGCTGTTCTAAAAATAGCCCAAATGTCCCTAATTTTTTGAACCATTGATTTTTGCGTTTTTCAAACGCGAATAGCGTCGCCATGGTTACACAAAACGTTCCAAAAAATAAATACCGCTGTAGTCCCGAGTGCCACGTTTCCGGCGGTGTAACATGTGTGGGGATCCTTCCTGCGGTTTTGGCCGCATTACGCGCACAAAAGTGGGAAGATTAAGATATAAGAATAACTAGAAAATTCCCGCGGAAATTTTGATGGACTGGCCACCTGTGCTGTGAACCTCGGGCCCGGTGGGCCAACGGCTACCGCGGTAGCCCCTAGCAAGAAAGCCTCAAGTACGGAAAAAGTTGATGCAGTCCCATAGTGTCCCCACATCATGCCAAGTGTGTAATTGCCTTTAAACTTGAGTAAATTAGCTTAAATGCTAACATGCTAACAATCATTATGCTAGCACCTAGCAAGAGAGCCTCAAGTTTAGAAAGTGCCAAGGTTGTCCTATAACCTCCCTGCATCATGCCATTAGTGTATTTGCCTTTAAACGTGAGTAAATTAGCTTAAATGCTAACATGCTAACAGTTATCTTGCTAGCACCTAGCAAGAGAGCCTCAAGTTTAGAAAGAGCCAAGGTTGTCCTATAACCTCCCTACATCATGCCATGTGTGTATTTACCTTTAGACATGAGTAAATTACCTTAAATGCTAACATGCTAACGGCTACCATGCTAACACCTAGCAAAACAGCCTCAGGTCCTGAAAAGTTTGGGGCAGTCCTACAGTGTCCCCACATCATGCCATGTGTGTATATGCCCTTAGACATGAGTAAATTAGCTAAAATGCTAACATGCTAACAGTCATCATGCTAGCACCTAGCAAGAGAGCCTCAAGTTTAGAAAGTGCCAAGGTTGTCCTATAACCTCCCTACATCATGCCATGTGTGTATTATCCTTTAGACATGAGTAAATTAGCTTAAATGCTAACATGCTAACAGCTACCATGCTAGCACCTAGCAAGAGGGCATCAAGTTTAGAAACTGCCAAGGTTGTCCGATAACCTCCCTGCATCATGCCATGGGTGTATTTGCCTGATAAACATGAGTAAATTAGCTTAAATGCTAACATGCTAACAGTTATCATGCTAGCACCTAGCAAGAGAGCCTCAAGTTTAGAAAGTGCCAAGGTTGTCCTGTAACCTTCCTAAATCATGCCATGTGTGTATTATCCTTTAGACATGAGTAAATTAGCTTAAATGCTAACATGCTAACAGTCATCATGCTAGCACCTAGCAAGAGAGTCCCAAGTTTAGAAAGTGCCAAGGTTGTCCTATCACCTCCCTACATCATGCCATGTGTGTATTTGCCTTTAAACGTGAGTAAATTAGCTTAAATGCTAACATGCTAACAATCATTATGCTAGCACCTAGCAAGAGAGCCTCAAGTTTAGAAAGTGCCAAGGTTGTCCTATGACCTCCCTACATCATGTGTTGTGTGTATTTGCCTTTAGACATGAGTAAATTAGCTTAAATGCTAACATGCTACCGGCTACCACGCTAGCACCTAGCAAGAGAGCATCAAGTTGAGAAAGTGCCAAGGTTGTTCTATAACATCCCTACATCATGCCATGTGTGTATTTGCCTTTAGACATGAGTAAATTAGCTTAAATGTTAACATGCTAACGGCTAACATGCTAGCACCTAGCAAGAGAGCCTCAAGTTTAGAAACTGCCAAGGATGTCCTATAACGTCCCTGCATCATGTCATGTGTATATTTGCCTTTAAACGTGAGTAAATTAGCTTAAATGCTAACATGCTAACAATCATTATGCTAGCACCTAGCAAGACAGCCTCAAGTTTAGAAAGTGCCAAGGTTGTCCTATAATCTCCCTACACCGTGCCATATGTGTATTTGCCTGAAGACATGAGTAAATTAGCTTAAATGCTAACATGCTAACGGCTAACATGCTATCACCTAGCAAGAGAGTTTCAAGTTTACAAAGTGCCAAGGTTGTCCTTCAACCTCCCTATATCATGCCATGTGTGTATATGCCTTTAAACGTGAGTCAATTAGCTTAAATGCTAACATGCTAACAGTTATCATGCTAGCACCTAGCAAGAGACCCTCAAGTTTAGAAAGTGCCAAGGTTGTCCTATAACCTCCCTACATCATGCCATGTGTGTATTTGCCTTTAGACATGAGTAAATTAGCTTAAATGCTAACATGCTAACGGCTAACATGCTAGCACCTAGCAAGACAGCCTCAAGTTTAGAAACTGCCAAGGATGTCCTATAACGTCCCTGCATCATGCATATGTGTATTTGCCTTTAAACATGAGCAAATTAGCTTAAATGCTAACATGCTAACAGTCATCATGCTAGCACCTAGCAAGAGAGTCCCAAGTTTAGAAAGTGCCAAGGTTGTCCTATGACCTCCCTACATCATGCCATGTGTGTATTTGCCTTTAAATGTGAGTAAATTAGCTTAAATGTTAACATGCTAACAGTCGTCATGCTAGCACCTAGCAAGAGAGCCTCAAGTTTAGAAAGTGCCAAGGTTGTCCTATAACCTCCCTACATCATGCCATGTGTGTATTTGCCTTTAGACATGAGTAAATTAGCTTAAATGCTAACATGCTAACGGCTAACATGCTAGCACCTAACAAGACAGCCTCAAGTTTAGAAACTACCAAGGTTGTCCTATAACCTCCCCACATCATGTCATGTGTGTATTTGCCTTTAAACGTGAGTAAATTAGCTTAAATGCTAACATGCTAACAATCATTATGCTAGCACCTAGCAAGAGAGCCTCAAGTTTAGAAAGTGCCAAGGTTGTCCTATAACCTCCCTACATCATGCCATATGTGTATTTGCCTTTAGACATGAGTAAATTAGCTTAAATGCTAACATGCTAACGGCTACCATGCTAGCACCTAGCAAGAGAGCCTCAAGTTTAGAAACTGCCAAGGTTGTCCTAGAACCTCCCTGCATCATGCCATGGGTGTATTTGCCTTTAAACATGAGTAAATTAGCTTAAATGCTAACATGCTAACATGCTAACAATTAGCATTTAGCCACAGAGAGAGTTCAGAAGTTTATCTAAAAAATGAGCCATCAACCACGTTTCTACGTGGCCGTATGGCTGAGCTACAAGACTGTGAAATGTCTGTAAATTCTCGTTTTCTCTGGAATGCGGCTGTTCTAAAAATAGAATTCTGTACCTAATCAACTGGCCCATTTTTGAACGTTTCGGTTAATAGCGTCGCCATGGTTACACAAAACGTTCCAAAAAATAAATACCGCTGTAGTCCCGAGCGTCACGATTCCGACGGTGTAACATGTGTGGGGGTCCTTCTTGCGGTTTTGGCCGCATTACGCGCACAAAAAGTGGAAGATTAAGATATAAGAATAACTAGAAAATTCCCGCGGAAATTTTGATGGACTGGCCACCTGTGCTGTGAACCTCGGGCCCGGTGGGCCAACGGCTACCGCGATAGCACCTAGCAAGAAAGCCTCAAGTACGGAAAAAGTTGATGCAGTCCCATAGTGTCCCCACATCATGCCAAGTGTGTAATTGCCTTTAAACTTTAGTAAATTAGCTTAAATGCTAACATGCTAACAATCATTATGCTAGCACCTAGCAAGAGAGCCTCAAGTTTAGAAAGTGCCAAGGTTGTCCGATAACCTCCCTACATCATGCCATGTGTGTATTTGCCTTTAAACGTGAGTAAATTAGCTTAAATGCTAACATGCTAACAGTTATCATGCTAGCACCTAGCAAGAGAGCCTCAAGTTTAGAAAGTGCCAAGGTTGTCCTATAACCTCCCTACATCATGCCATGTGTGTATTTGCCTTTAGACATGAGTAAATTAGCTTAAATGCTAACATGCTAACAATCATTATGCTAGCACCTAGCAAGAGAGCCTCAAGTTTAGAAAGTGCCAAGGTTGTCCTATAACCTCCCTACATCATGCCATGTGTGTATTTGCCTTTAAATATGAGTAAATTAGCTTAAATGTTAACATGCTAACAGTCGTCATGCTAGCACCTAGCAAGAGAGCCTCAAGTTTAGAAAGTGCCAAGGTTGTCCTATAACCTCCCTACACCATGCCATATGTGTATTTGCCTGAAGACATGAGTAAATTAGCTTAAATGCTAACATGCTAACGGCTACCATGCTAGCACCTAGCAAGAGAGCATCAAATTGAGAAAGTGCCAAGGTTGTCCTATAACCTCCCCACATCATGTCATGTGTGTATTTGCCTTTAAACGTGAGTAAATTAGCTTAAATGCTAACATGCTAACAACCATTAAGCTAGCACCTAGCAAGAGAGCCTCAAGTCTAGAAAGTGCCAAGGTTGTCCTATAACCTCCCTACACCATGCCATATGTGTATTTGCCTGAAGACATGAGTAAATTAGCTTAAATGCTAACATGCTAACGGCTACCATGCTAGCACCTAGCAAGATAGCATCAAGATGAGAAAGTGCCAAGGTTGTCCTATAACCTCCCCACATCATGTCATGTGTGTATTTGCCTTTAAATGTGAGTAAATTAGCTTAAATGTTAACATGCTAACAATCATTATGCTAGCACCTAGCAAGAGAGCCTCAAGTTTATAAAGTGCCAAGGTTGTCCTATAACCTCCCTACACCATGCCATATGTGTATTTGCCTGAAGACATGAGTAAATTAGCTTAAATGCTAACATGCTAACGGCTACCATGCTAGCACCTAGCAAGAGAGCATCAAGTTGAGAAAGTGCCAAGGTTGTCCTATAACCTCCCTACATCATGCCATGTGTGTATTTGCCTTTAGACATGAGTAAATTAGCTTAAATGCTAACATGCTAACAGCTACCATGCTAGCACCTAGCAAGAGAGCATCAAGTTGAGAAAGTGCCAAGGTTGTCCTACAACCTCCCCACATCATGTCATGTGTGTATTTGCCTTTAAACATGAGTAAATTAGCTTAAATGCTAACATGCTAACAATCATTATGCTAGCACCTAGCAAGAGAGCCTCAAGTTTAGAAAGTGCCAAGGTTGTCCTATAACCTCCCTACACCATGCCATATGTGTATTTGCCTGAAGACATGAGTAAATTAGCTTAAATGCTAACATGCTAACGGCTACCATGCTAGCACCTAGCAAGAGAGCATCAAGTTGAGAAAGTGCCAAGGTTGTCCTATAACCTCCCTACATCATGCCATGTGTGTATTTGCCTTTAGACATGAGTAAATTAGCTTAAATGCTAACATGCTAACGGCTACCATGCTAGCACCTAGCAAGAGGGTTTCAAGTTTACAAAGTGCCAAGGTTGTCCTATAACCTCCCTATATCATGCCATGTGTGTATTTGCCTTCAAACGTGAGTAAATTAGCTTAGATGCTAACATGCTAACAGTTATCATGCTAGCACCTAGCAAGAGAGCCTCAAGTTTAGAAAGCGCCAAGGTTGTCCTATAACCTCCCTACACCATGCCATGTGTGTATTTGCCTGAAGACATGAGTAAATTAGCTTAAATGCTAACATGCTAACGGCTACCATGCTAGCACCTAGCAAGAGAGCATCAAGTTTAGAAAGTGCCAAGGTTGTCCTATAACCTCCCTACATCATGCCATGTGTGTATTTGCCTTTAGATGTGAGTAAATTAGCTTAAATGCTAACATGCTAACATGCTAGCAATTAGCATTTAGCCACAGAGAGACTTCAGAAGTTTATCTCAAAAATGAGCCATCAATCACGTTTCTACGTGGCCGTATGGCTGAGCTACAAGGCTGTGAAAAGTCTGTAAATTCTCATTCTTTTCACTGGCATGAGCTGTTCTAAAAATAGCCCAAATGTCCCTAATTTTTTGAACCATTGATTTTTGCGTTTTTCAAACGCGAATAGCGTCGCCATGGTTACACAAAACGTTCCAAAAAATAAATACCGCTGTAGTCCCGAGTGCCACGTTTCCGGCGGTGTAACATGTGTGGGGATCCTTCCTGCGGTTTTGGCCGCATTACGCGCACAAAAGTGGGAAGATTAAGATATAAGAATAATAATAATAGCTAAACAACAATAACAATATGGGCTGGCTCAGTAGCCAGCCCATAGACTGCTACTGCAAGTAGCAGTCTATGGGCTGGCTACTGGGCCAGTCCATAACTAGAAAATTCCCGCGGAAATTTTGATGGACTGGCCACCTGTGCTGTGAACCTCGGGCCCGGTGGGCCAACGGCTACCGCGGTAGCACCTAGCAAGAAAGCCTCAAGTACGGAAAAAGTTGATGCAGTCCCAAAGTGTCCCCACATCATGCCAAGTGTGTAATTGCCTTTAAACTTGAGTAAATTAGCTTAAATGCTAACATGCTAACAATCATTATGCTAGCACCTAGCAAGAGAGCCTCAAGTTTAGAAAGCGCCAAGGTTGTCCTATAACCTCCCTACATCATGCCATGTGTGTATTTGCCTTTAGACATGAGTAAATTAGCTTAAATGCTAACATGCTAACATTCTAGCACCTAGCAAGACAGCCTTAAGTTTAGAAACTGCCAAGGATGTCCTATGACGTCCCTGCATCATGCATGTGTGTATTTGCCTTTAAACGTGAGCAAATTAGCTTAAATGCTAACATGCTAACAGTCATCATGCTAGCACCTAGCAAGAGAGTCCCAAGTTTAGAAAGTGCCAAGGTTGTCCTATCACCTCCCTACATCATGCCATGTGTGTATTTTCCTTTAAACGTGAGTAAATTAGCTTAAATGCTAACATGCTAACAATCATAATGCTAGCACCTAGCAAGAGAGCCTCAAGTTTAGAAAGTGCCAAGGTTGTCCTATAACCTCCCTACATCATGCGTTGTGTGTATTTGCCTTTAGACATGAGTAAATTAGCTTAAATGCTAACATGCTAACGGCTACCATGCTAGCACCTAGCAAGAGAGCATCAAGTTGAGAAAGTGCCAAGGTTGTCCTATAACCTCCCTACACCATGCCATATGTGTATTTGCCTGAAGACATGAGTAAATTAGCTTAAATGCTAACATGCTAACGGCTACCATGCTAGCACCTAGCAAGAGAGCATCAAGTTCAGAAAGTGCCAAGGTTGTCCTATAACCTCCCTACATCATGTCATGTGTGTATTTGCCTTTAAACGTGAGTAAATTAGCTTAGATGCTAACATGCTAACAGTTATCAAGCTAGCACCTAGCAAGAGAGCCTCGAGTTTAGAAAGCGCCAAGGTTGTCCTATAACCTACCTACACCATGCCATGTGTGTATTTGCCTGAAGACATGAGTAAATTAGCTTAAATGCTAACATGCTAACGGCTACCATGCTAGCACCTAGCAAGAGAGCATCAAGTTTAGAAAGTGCCAAGGTTGTCCTATAACCTCCCTACATCATGCCATGTGTGTATTTGCCTTTAGACATGAGTCAATTAGCTTAAATGCTAACATGCTAACGGCTAACATGCTAGCACCTAGCAAGACAGCCTCAAGTTTAGAAACTACCAAGGTTGTCCTATAACCTCCCCACATCATGTCATGTGTGTATTTGCCTTTAAACATGAGTAAATTAGCTTAAATGCTAACATGCTAACAATCATTATGCTAGCACCTAGCAAGAGAGCCTCAAGTTTAGAAAGTGCCAAGGTTGTCCTATAACCTCCCTGCATAATGCCATATGTGTATTTGCCTTTAGACATGAGTAAATTAGCTTAAATGCTAACATGCTAACGGCTACCATGCTAGCACCTAGCAAGAGAGCCTCAAGTTTAGAAACTGCTAAGGTTGTCCTATAACCTCCCTACATCATGCCATGTGTGCAATTGCCTTTAAACGTGAGAAAATTAGCTTAAATGCTAACATGCTAACGGGTCCATGCTAGCACCTAGCAAGAGAGCCTCAAGTTTAGAAACTGCCAAGGTTGTCCTAGAACCTCCCTGCATCATGCCATGGGTGTATTTGCCTTTAAACATGAGTAAATTAGCTTAAATGCTAACATGCTAACATGCTAACAATTAGCATTTAGCCACAGAGAGAGTTCAGAAGTTTATCTAAAAAATGAGCCATCAACCACGTTTCTACGTGGCCGTACGGCTGAGCTACAAGGCTGTGAAATGTCTGTAAATTCTCGTTTTCTCTGGAATGCGGCTGTTCTAAAAATAGAATGGTGTACCTAATCTAGTGGCCGATTTTTTTTTCTATCGCGAATAGCGTCGCCATGGTTACACGAAACGTTCCAAAAAATAAATACCGCTGTACTCCCGAGCGTCACGATTCCGACGGTGTAACATGTGTGGGGGTCCTTCTTGCGGTTTTGGCCGCATTACGCGCACAAAAAGTGGAAGATTAAGATATAAGAATAACTAGAAAATTCCCGCGGAAATTTTGATGGACTGGCCACCTGTGCTGTGAACCTCGGGCCCGGTGGGCCAACGGCTACCGCGGTAGCACCTAGCAAGAAAGCCTCAAGTACGGAAAAAGTTGATGCAGTCCCATAGTGTCCCCACATCATGCCAAGTGTGTAATTGCCTTTAAGTAAATTGCCTTGAGTAAATTAGCTTAAATGGTACCATGCTAACAATCATTATGCTAGCACCTAGCAAGAGAGCCTCAAGTTTAGAAAGTGCCAAGGTTGTCCTATAACCTCCCTACATCATGCCATGTGTGTATTTGCCTCTAAATGTGAGTAAATTAGCTTAAATGCTAACATGCTAACAGTTATCATGCTAGCACCTAGCAAGAGAGCCTCAAGTTTAGAAAGTGCCAAGGTTGTCCTATAACCTCCCTATATCATGCCATGTGTGTATTTGCCTTTAGACATGAGTAAATTAGTTTAAATGCTAACATGCTAGCACCTAGCAAGACAGCCTTAAGTTTAGAAACTGCCAAGGATGTCCTATGACGTCCCTGCATCATGCATGTGTGTATTTGCCTTTAAACGTGAGCAAATTAGCTTAAATGCTAACATGCTAACAGTCATCATGCTAGCACCTAGCAAGAGAGTCCCAAGTTTAGAAAGTGCCAAGGTTGTCCTATCACCTCCCTACATCATGCCATGTGTGTATTTGCCTTTAAACATGAGTAAATTAGCTCAAATGCTAACATGCTAACAATCATTATGCTAGCACCTAGCAAGAGAGCCTCAAGTTTAGAAAGTGCCAAGGTTGTCCTATAACCTCCCTACATCATGCCATGTGTGTATTTGCCTTTAGACATGATTACATTAGCTTAAATGCTAACATGCTAACGGCTACCATGCTAGCACCTAGCAAGAGAGCATCAAGTTGAGAAAGTGCCAACGTTGTCCTACAACCTCCCCACATCATGTCATGTGTGTATTTGCCTTTAAACATGAGTAAATTACCTTAAATGCTAACATGCTAACAATCATTATGCTAGCACCTAGCAAGAGAGCCTCAAGTTTAGAAAGTGCCAAGGTTGTCCTATAACCTCCCTACACCATGCCATATGTGTATTTGCCTGAAGACATGAGTAAATTAGCTTCAATGCTAACATGCTAACGGCTACCATGCGAGCACCTAGCAAGAGAGCATCAAGTTGAGAAAGTGCCAAGGTTGTCCTATAACCTCCCTACATCATGCCATGTGTGTATTTGCCTTTAGACATGAGTAAATTAGCTTAAATGCTAACATGCTAACGGCTACCATGCTAGCACCTAGCAAGAGGGTTTCAAGTTTACAAAGTGCCAAGGTTGTCCTATAACCTCCCTATATCATGCCATGTGTGTATTTGCCTTTAAACGTGAGTAAATTAGCTTAGATGCTTACATGCTAACAGTTATCATGCTAGCACCTAGCAAGAGAGCCTCAAATTTAGAAAGTGCCAAGGTTGTCCTATAACCTCCCTACACCATGCCATATGTGTATTTGCCTGAAGACATGAGCAAATTAGCTTCAATGCTAACATGCTAACGGCTACATGCTAGCACCTAGCAAGAGAGCATCAAGTTGAGAAAGTGCCAAGGTTGTCCTATAACCTCCCTACATCATGCCATGTGTGTATTTGCCTTTAGACATGAGTAAATTAGCTTAAATGCTAACATGCTAACGGCTACCATGCTAGCACCTAGCAAGAGGGTTTCAAGTTTACAAAGTGCCAAGGTTGTCCTATAACCTCCCTATATCATGCCGTGTGTGTATTTGCCTTTAAACGTGAGTAAATTAGCTTAGATGCTAACATGCTAACAGTTATCATGCTAGCACCTAGCAAGAGAGCCTCAAGTTTAGAAAGCGCCAAGGTTGTCCTATAACCTCCCTACACCATGCCATGTGTGTATTTGCCTGAAGACATGAGTAAATTAGCTTAAATGCTAACATGCTAACGGCTACCATGCTAGCACCTAGCAAGAGAGCATCAAGTTTAGAAAGTGCCAAGGTTGTCCTATAACCTCCCTACATCATGCCATGTGTGTATTTGCCTTTAGACATGAGTAAATTAGCGTAAATGCTAACATGCTAACGGCTACCATGCTAGCACCTAGCAAGAGGGTTTCAAGTTTACAAAGTGCCAAGGTTGTCCTATAACCTCCCTATATCCTGCCGTGTGTGTATTTGCCTTTAAACGTGAGTAAATTAGCTTAGATGCTAACATGCTAACAGTTATCATGCTAGCACCTAGCAAGAGAGCCTCAAGTTTAGAAAGTGCCAAGGTTGTCCTATAACCTCCCTACATCATGCCATGTGTGTATTTGCCTTTAGACATGAGTAAATTAGCTTTAATGCTAACATGCTAACAATCATTATGCTAGCACCTAGCAAGAGAGCCTCAAGTTTAGAAAGTGCCTAGGTTGTCCTATAACCTCCCTACACCATGCCATATGTGTATTTGCCTGAAGACATGAGTAAATTAGCTTAAATGCTAACATGCTAACGGCTACCATGCTAGCACCTAGCAAGATGGCCTCAAGTTTAGAAACTACAAAGGTTGTCCTATAACCTCTCTATATCATGCCATGTGTGTATTTGCCTTTAAACGTGAGTAAATTAGCTAAAATGTTAACATGCTAACAGTTATCATGCTAGCACCTAGCAAGAGAGCCTCAAGTTTAGAAACTGCCAAGGTTGTCCTATAACCTCCCGACATCATGCCATGTGTGTATTTGCCTTTAAATGTGAGTAAATTAGCTTAAATGCTAACATGCTAACAGTCATCATGCTAGCACCTAGCAAGAGAGCCTCAAGTTTAGAAAGTGCCAAGGTTGTCCTATAACCTCCCTATATCATGCCATGTGTGTATTTGCCTTCAAATGTGAGTAAATTAGCTTAAATGCTAACATGCTAACAGTCGTCATGCTAGCACCTAGCAAGAGAGCCTCAAGTTTAGAAAGTGCCAAGGTTGTCCTATAACCTCCCTACATCATGCCATGTGTGTATTTGCCTTTAGACATGAGTAAATTAGCTTAAATGCTAACACGCTAACAGTCATTATGCTAGCACCTAGCAAGAGAGCCTCAAGTTTAGAAAGTGCCAAGGTTGTCCTATAACCTCCCTACATCATGTCATGTGTGCATTTGCCTGTAGACATGAGTAAATTAGCTTAAATGCTAACATGCTAACGGCTACCATGCTAGCACCTAGCAAGAGGGCCTTAAGTTTAGAAACTGCCAAGGTTGTCCTATAACCTCCCCACATCATGCCGTTTGTGTATTTGCCTTTAAATGTGAGTAAATTAGCTTATATGCTAACACGCTAACAGTCATTATACTAGCACCTAGCAAGAGAGCCTCAAGTTTAGAAAGTGCCAAGGATGTCCTATAACGTCCCTGCATCATGCATGTGTGTATTTGCCTTTAAACATGAGCAAATTAGCTTAAATGCTAACATGCTAAAAGTCATCATGCTAGCACCTAGCAAGAGACCCTCAAGTTTAGAAAGTGCCAAGGTTGTCCTATAACCTCCCTACATCATGTCATGTGTGTATTTGCATTTAGACATGAGTAAATTAGCTTAAATGCTAACACGCTAACGGCTAACATGCTAGCACCTAGCAAGCGAGTTTCAAGTTTACAAAGTGCCAAGGTTGTCCTTCAACCTCCCTATATCATGCCATGTGTGTATTTGCCTTTAAACGTGAGTAAATTAGCTTAAATGCTAACATGCTAACAGTTATCATGCTAGCACCTAGCAAGAGACCCTCAAGTTTAGAAAGTGCCAAGGTTGTCCTATAACCTCCCTATATCATGCCATGTGTGTATTTGCCTTTAGACATGAGTAAATTAGCTTAAATGCTAACATGCTAACGGCTAACATGCTAACACCTAGCAAAACAGCCTCAGGTCCTGAAAAGTTTGGGGCAGTCCTACAGTGTCCCCACATCATGCCAAGTGTGTAATTGCCTTTAAACTTTAGAAAATTAGCGAAAATGCTAACATGCTAACGGCTACCATGCTAACACCTAGCAAAACAGCCTCAGGTCCTGAAAAGTTTGGGGCAGTCCTACAGTGTCCCCACATCATGCCATGTGTGTATTTGCCCTTAGACATGAGTAAATTAGCTAAAATGCTAACATGCTAACAGTCATCATGCTAGCACCTAGCAAGAGAGCCTCAAGTTTAGAAAGTGCCAAGGTTGTCCTATAACCTCCCTACATCATGCCATGTGTGTATTATCCTTTAGACATGAGTAAATTGGCTTAAATGCTAACATGCTAACAGCTACCATGCTAGCACCTAGCAAGAGGGCATCAAGTTTAGAAACTGCCAAGGTTGTCCGATAACCTCCCTGCATCATGCCATGGGTGTGTTTGTCTTTAAACATGAGTAAATTAGCTTAAATGCTAACATGCTAACGGCTACCATGCTAGCACCTACCAAGAGAGCCTCAAGTTTAGAAAGTGCCAAGGTTGTCCTATAACCTCCCTACATCATGCCATGTGTGTATTTGCCTTTAGACATGAGTAAATTAGCTTAAATGCTAACATGCTAACGGCTAACATGCTAGCACCTAGCAAGACAGCCTCAAGTTTAGAAACTACCAAGGTTGTCCTATAACCTTTCCACATCATGTCATGTGTGTATTTGCCTTTAAACGTGAGTAAATTAGCTTAAATGCTAACATGCTAATAATCATTATGCTAGCACCTAGCAAGAGAGCCTCAAGTTTAGAAAGTGCCAAGGTTGTCCTATAACCTCCCTACACCATGCCATATGTGTATTCTCCTTTAGACATGAGTAAATTAGCTTAAATGCTAACATGCTAACGGCTACCATGCTAGCACCTAGCAAGAGAGCCTCAAGTTTAGAAACTGCTAAGGTTGTCCTATAACCTCCCTACATCATGCCATGTGTGCAATTGCCTTTAAACGTGAGTAAATTAGCTTAAATGCTAACATGCTAACGGCTACCATGCTAGCACCTAGCAAGAGAGCCTCAAGTTTAGAAACTGCCAAGGTTGTCCTATGACCTCCCTACATCATGCCATGTGTGTATTTGCCTTTAGACATGAGTAAATTAGCTTAAATGCTAACATGCTAACATGCTAGCAATTAGCATTTAGCCACAGAGAGAGTTCAGAAGTTTATCTAAAAAATGAGCCATCAATCACGTTTCTACGTGGCCGTATGGCTGAGCTACAAGGCTGTGAAAAGTCTGTAAATTCTTGTTTTCTCTGGAATGCGGCTGTTCTAAAAATAGAATGGTGTACCTAATCTAGTGGCCGATTTTTTTTTCTATCGCGAATAGCGTCGCCATGGTTACACGAAACGTTCCAAAAAATAAATACCGCTGTAGTCCCGAGCGTCATGATTCCGACGGTGTAACATGTGTGGGGGTCCTTCTTGCGGTTTTGGCCGCATTACGCGCGCAAAAATTGGAAGATTAAGATATAATAAGAAGAAAAATAACTAAACACCACAAGCAATAACAATATGGGCTGGCTCAGTAGCCAGCCCATAGACTGCTACTGCAAGTAGCAGTCTATGGGCTGGCTACTGAGCCAGTCCATAACTAGAAAATTCCCGCGGAAATTTTGATGGACTGGCCACCTGTGCTGTGAACCTCGGGCCCGTTGGGCCAACGGCTACCGAGGTAGCACCTAGCAAGAAAGCCTCAAGTACGGAAAAAGTTGATGCAGTCCCATAGTGTCCCCACATCATGCCAAGTGTGTAATTGCCTTTAAACTTGAGTAAATTAGCTTAAATGCTAACATGCTAACAATCATTATGCTAGCACCTAGCAAGAGAGCCTCAAGTTTAGAAAGTGCCAAGGTTGTCCTATAACCTCCCTACATCATGCCATGTGTGTATTTGCCTTTAAACGTGAGTAAATTGGCTTAAATGCTAACATGCTAACGGCTACCGTGCTAACACATAGCAAAACAGCCTCAGGTCCTGAAAAGTTTGGGGCAGTCCTACAGTGTCCCCACATCATGCCATGTGTGTATTTTCCTCTAGACATGAGTAAATTAGCTAAAATGCTAACATGCTAACAGTCATCATGCTAGCACCTAGGAAGAGAGTCTCAAGTATAGAAAGTGCCAAGGTTGTCCTATAACCTCCCTACATCATGCCATGTGTGTATTTGCCTTTAGACATGAGTAAATTAGCTTAAATGCTAACATGCTAGCACCTAGCAAGACAGCCTTAAGTTTAGAAACTGCCAAGGATGTCCTATGACGTCCCTGCATCATGCATGTGTGTATTTGCCTTTAAACGTGAGCAAATTAGCTTAAATGCTAACATGCTAACAGTCATCATGCTAGCACCTAGCAAGAAAGTCCCAAGTTTAGAAAGTGCCAAGGTTGTCCTATCACCTCCCTACATCATGCCATGTGTGTATTTGCCTTTAAACATGAGTAAATTAGCTTAAATGCTAACATGCTAACAATCATTATGCTAGCACCTAGCAAGAGAGCCTCAAGTTTAGAAAGTGCCAAGTTTGTCCTATAACCTCCCTACATCATGCCATATGTGTATTTGCCTTTAGACATGAGTAAATTAGCTTAAATGCTAACATGCTAACGGCTAACATGCTAGCACCTAGCATGACAGCCTCAAGTTTAGAAACTGCCATGGATGTCCTATGACGTCCCTGCATCATGCATGTGTGTATTTGCCTTTAAACATGAGCAAATTAGCTTAAATGTTAACATGCTAACAGTCATCATGCTAGCACCTAGCAAGAGAGCCTCAAGTTTAGAAAGTGCCAAGGTTGTCCTATAACCTCCCTACATCATGCCATGTGTGTATTTGCCTTTAGACGTGAGTAAATTAGCTTAAATGCTAACATGCTAACGGCTAACATGCTAGCACTTAGCAAGACAGCCTCAAGTTTAGAAACTACCAAGGTTATCCTATAACCTCCCCACATCATGTCATGTGTGTATTTGCCTTTAAACGTGAGTAAATTAGCTCAAATGCTAACATGCTAACAATCATTATGCTAGCACCTAGCAAGAGAGCCTCAAGTTTAGAAAGTGCCAAGGTTGTCCTGTAACATCCCTACACCATGCCATGTGTGTATTTGCCTGTAGACATGAGTAAATTAGCCTAACTGCTAACATGCTAACGGCTACCATGCTAGCACCTAGCAAGAGGGCCTCAAGTTTAGAAACTGCCAAGGTTGTCCTATAACCTCCCCACATCATGCCATGTTTGTATTTGCCTTTAAACGTGAGCAAATTAGCTTAAATGCTAACATGCTAACAGTCATTATGCTAGCACCTAGCAAGAGAGCCTCAAGGTCAGAAAGTGCCAAGGATGTCCTATAACGTCCCCGCCTCATGCATGTGTGTATTTGCCTTTAAACATGAGCAAAGTAGCTTAAATGCTAACATGCTAACAGTCGTCATGCTAGCACCTAGCAAGAGAGCCTCACGTTTAGAAAGTGCCAAGGATGTCCTATAACCTCCCTACATCATGCCATATGTGTAGTTGCCTGAAGACATGAGTAAATTAGCTTAAATGATAACATGCTAACGGCTACCATGCTCGCACCTAGCAAGAAAGCATCAAGTTGAGAAAGTGCCAAGGTTGTCCTATAACCTCCCTACATCATGCCATATGTGTATTTGCCTGAAGACATGAGTAAATTAGCTTAAATGCTAACATGCTAACGGCTACCATGCTAGCACCTAGCAAGAGAGCATCAAGTTGAGAAAGTGCCAAGGTTGTCCTATAACATCCCTACACCATGCCATGTGTGTATTTGCCTGTAGACATGAGTAAATTAGCCTAACTGCTAACATGCTAACGGCTACCATGCTAGCACCTAGCAAGAGGGCCTCAAGTTTAGAAACTGCCAAGGTTGTCCTATAACCTCCCCACATCATGCCATGTTTGTATTTGCCTTTAAACGTGAGCAAATTAGCTTAAATGCTAACATGCTAACAGTCATTATGCTAGCACCTAGCAAGAGAGCCTCAAGGTCAGAAAGTGCCAAGGATGTCCTATAACGTCCCCGCATCATGCATGTGTGTATTTGCCTTTAAACATGAGCAAAGTAGCTTAAATGCTAACATGCTAACAGTCGTCATGCTAGCACCTAGCAAGAGAGCCTCACGTTTAGAAAGTGCCAAGGATGTCCTATAACCTCCCTACATCATGCCATATGTGTAGTTGCCTGAAGACATGAGTAAATTAGCTTAAATGATAACATGCTAACGGCTACCATGCTCGCACCTAGCAAGAAAGCATCAAGTTGAGAAAGTGCCAAGGTTGTCCTATAACCTCCCTACATCATGCCATATGTGTATTTGCCTGAAGACATGAGTAAATTAGCTTAAATGCTAACATGCTAACGGCTACCATGCTAGCACCTAGCAAGAGAGCATCAAGTTGAGAAAGTGCCAAGGTTGTCCTATAACCTCCCTACATCATGCCATGTGTGTATTTGCCTTTAGACATGAGTAAATTA